>NC_141695.1:1266577669-1266885169 GCF_964263255.1 Lissotriton vulgaris
TATTCACCAACTTTGTCGGAATCCCCTGGGACGAGTGTGTTGCCGGTGGGCGACATAGTCTCATTCCAAGATGTTCTCCTAAGGGGTGCGGCTAAGTTGGGCATCAAGGTTATGGTGCCCACACCCACGACGTCTGATCTTTGAGACGCTACATAAAAAGCACCTGTCTCGACCGTTAGTGCCAGGATTGGTGGAGCCCGCCGAGGAGTTGTTTCTCACTCCGGTGGTGATGAAGGCAGCCCCTTCCAGGCTCCTCAAGAAGTACCGGGCTCCGGATTCTGACCCGGCCTTCCTCAGGATGGATCCCACACCGGATTCTGTCATAGTGACGGCAGCTAGGAAGCGGCTTGCCACCACCCCGTCGTCGACAGTGCCTCCTGATAAGGAAAGCCGCTGGCTAGACTCGGCAGGCTGGAAGGTCTGTAGAACGGCGTCTACTGCAATGAAGGCTGCAAGTGCCGCGGCTTTACTAGGGCGATACGGTTGAGCCCTATGGGAGTCCCTCCAGCAATTCGCTGAGCTCCTTCCTCGAGAGAAGAAAGAGCACTTTCAGGAGATTCTGAATGAGGGGATGTTAGTGTCTAACCAACTCACCAGCGCAGCTGCTGATGTCTCTTCTGTCGGCGCATGGGTACTACCATGGTATCAACCAACGGCACCACGTTTGGCTTCGCCTTGCATCTCTCAAGCCAGAGGCTCAACAGCGGGTAGCCAACCTACCTTTCTCTGGGGAAACCCTGTTTGGCAAGCATGCGGACGACGAGATGGCCCGCATGAAAGCTGAGGCCGAGACCCTGACGGCTGTCTGGTTGGAGAAGCCCAAGGAGAAGTCCTACCGCCCGTTCCAGAGAAGGTTCCGGGCGCAAGCCAGAGGGCGAGGGCAGGCCCTGGGACAGCAGCAACAGCAGCAGTTCCGGAGGCCTTTCCAGAAGTGCCAGAAAGGCAGAGACTGCCAGCAGGCCGCAGCGGCGAACAAAGGCCCGCTGGGTCTCGTCCCTGAGCGGTTACTTCCCCCTACAACCGTTACCCACTTCCGTTGGGGGAAGCGTTCAATTTTTTTCTGGCAGAGTGGATAAAAATTACTCAGGACAAGTGGGTGCTGAATATTGTTTGCAATGGATACAGTCTTCGGTTCACCAGCCCGCCTCCAGCAATTCCACCGGTCAGCTCGCATTTGAACTGCGCGAGCTCCAGATGGAGGCCGATACCCTGTTAAGGAAAAGGGCGATAGAAGACGTACCTCTGTCTCAAAGGGGAAGAGGTCTGAACTCAAGGTTCTTTATGGTTCGCAAGAAGGACAAGAACGAGTTCAGGACAATTCTGGATTTGCGACAAGCAAACAAGTGGATTTGCAGAGAAATTTTGCATGCTGTCATTGCATCAGATTTATCCTCGGCTGCAACAGGCAGACTGGCTATGTGCTATAGACCTACAGGATGCTTACTTCCATGTGCCCATTGCACACAAACACAGGAAGTTCATGCGATTCCAAGTCTGCGCCAATCATTATCAGTACACAGTACTGCCATTCGGACTGAAGTCTGCGCCCAGAACATTCTCGAAGTGCATGGCAGTGGTAGCTGCACACCTGAGGAAGAACAAGGTGTTTGTCTACCTGTACCTGGACGATTGGTTGATCAAGGCCTCCTCCTTCTCGGAACCTCAAACGCACTTCCAGAAGGCATGCGTTCTCTTGAACAAGCTGGGGTTGCACATCAACATGTCCAAGTCTGTCCCGACTCCGGTCCAGTGCATACAGTACTTGGGAGCCTCCATCAATACGCTGTCAGCAAGCGTGTCTCCTTCGGAGGAGAGACGATTATCACTCCTTCGGAAGGCTCAGGCTCTCATGACCGCTCCATCTACAACAGTGAGGATGGTGTCTTCTCTACTGGGGTCGATGGCCTCTTGTATCTTCCACACGCTCGGCTGCACATGAGACCATTGCAGGAGTGCTTGGAGGATCCGAGGAAAGGGTCTTGGGACGACAAGATACAACTGGCTCTGCATGCTCTTCAGTCTCTGAAGTGGTGGTGTTCAGTGGAGAATCTCCTCAGAGGGGTTCCCTTCCACAAGGACATTCGCACACACTTATCGTGACGGATGCGTCTCTCCATGGCTGGTGGCGCACTCCGGAGACTTACAGATACAAGGAACATGGTCCCTGACGGAGTCCACGTATCACATCCATTTCCTGGAACTCAGAGCTGTTCACTTGGCACTGAAGGCCTTTCATCCGTCCTTCCAGACCAACTCTGATTGTACAGATGGACCATATGACCACAATGTATTACCTCAACAAGCAGGGGGGCTCGAGATCACGCACTCTGTCGCAGGAGGCGCAGACGATCTGGCGCTGGCTACTAGCCAGAGGACTGACGATAACTGCTACCCATCTACCAGGTGTGCAGAATGTTCAGGCGGACGCACTGAGCAGACTGATTCAGGAAAACCACGAATGGGTCATAAACGACGAAGTACTAGGAGAAGTCTTCGCAAGGTGGGGGACACCAGATGTAGATCTGTTCTCCACCGCCGAAAACAGCAAATGCAGATACTTCGCCTCCAGGTACTACCAGCAGGGGACGCTGGGGAATGCGTTATGGATTAACTGGTCGAACAGCTTTCTGTACGCTTTTCCACCCTTTCCCCTGATTCCGACGGTGCTCATCAAGCTGTCCCAGTCCAGGGCGCGGATGATCCTGATTGCCCCGGAATTGCTCAGACAGTGGTGGTTCACGGACCTGCTTCACCGGTCTCTCCTTCCTCACATACGGCGGCCGTGCAGGCCGGACCTTCTCACAAAGTTCAGGGGGCGGGTGTTGCACCCCAACCTCTCGTCTTTGAGTTTGGCTGCATGGCTCCTGAGATAGTGCAATATGGCCATTTGAATCTATCAGAAGATTGTATGGACATATTGAAGGAGGCTAAGCGACCTTCCATTAGGACTTCCTATGCTTACAAGTAGAAGAGATTCTGCATCTGGTGCAAGTCCAAGAACTATGATCCAACGACATGTAAGGAAGATGTCATCCTTCCGTATCTTCTACATTTGGCGCACTCTGGCCTTCATTTCCATTCCATTAAGGTTCATCTCGCTGCGCTGACTGCCTACAGGAAATGCCCTTCACAGACTTCCTTCTTCCAGATCCCTGTGATCAAGGATTTTTTGGAAGGCTTGAAGAAAGTGTTTCCTCATATCCGGCTTCCTTCGCCTTCATGGGAATTGAACGTGGTGCTGTCCGGATTGATAAAGGAGCCTTTTGAAGCTATTCATAAGGCTTCGTTGCAGCACCTGTCCTGGAAGGCGGCGTTCCTCGTGGCCATCACATCGGCCCGCAGGATGAGTGAAATTCAGGCGTTATGTTGCCAAGAACCTTATACTGTATTTCATGCTGCTAAGGTTGTTATGCGTACTCGCCCTAAATATTTTCCAAAGGTTATCTCTGATTTCCATGTTAACCAGACCATAACTTTACCTACGTTTTTTCAGAATCCTTCATCTCCAGCGGAAAGGCCTCTGCTGTAGGAAGGTGGATACCTGAATATGGTTGCCCCCAACTTTTTGCCTGGTGTTTTGCTTGTTTTCCGACTTAGTTGACCTGGGACCCTGCCAATCAGGACCCCAGGCCTACTGCTCTCTCTGTAAAATGGACTCCATGTACCTTAGGTATATATCCAATTGGTACTGGGCCACCTTATCAGACCCTGTAACTCAGGGCATAGGTGTACCCAGGGCCTACCAGGGGCTGCAGCATGTATTATGCCACCCCTGGCTGGCCATCTAAATCTGACACAACTGGCTGCACGACAGCTGGGGCAAGGTGGTGTAATCACCCTTTGCTTTAGATATAGTATACCTATATCTAGCCCTAAAAATGGGCACACAGATTCCTATCAGCCACTCCTATGGCAGGCCTTGACAATCCTGAAGGCAGAGTGCTTGGAATCGTGTGAGATAGTGCTCTGGCATGAGCTGAGCCCGTTTGCAGCTTGCGGAACCAAGTCCTAATAGCTGTTCCATGATAACGCATACCATATACTCTTAAGTGCATTATAATCCTCGCGGTTATATGCTATCTTTGGTATCGCTTTATCAAAACCTGTAGAGTAAGGTGTCATACGAATTGGAATACTAACCCCTCGCCAATTCTGGCGACGGGGTTAGCATTCCACCCTTCTAGAGGGACACGACATGTATGTAACTGTGAACCCCGGTTAAAGTTAACTCGAGCCTCCGCATCACAAAATGGATGCTGCCACCACAGACACAAGTCTGACCCCCTGCAGCTGGGAGTCCTTCCAGCGAGGGGAGCTTGGACAAAGGGTTTCCTGTCAGGGGCGGTGCTAGCACCATCCCAGACAGGGTTTTGTGTATCCTGGGTAGGCAGGGCTTTACAGGAAGGTGACTGCAAGTGGCACCCCGGTGCTCACTACGCATCTGACGGCTAGAACCAGTTCAAGGGGCACACCAGCCCCTGAGCTGGGGAAAGTCCGGTATGGGAGAGGGGTGTAACCACCCCCCTTCCTGGTCCCACCCCTAGGGCAGAACCTAGTCGCGTACCCACCCCTTTCTTTAGGATAAAGGCAGGAGCGGGGACCCTTCCAAATTAGATCATCTTTGAATCAAGAAACTACTTTCTACGAAAGGAACTCTCGACTTCTTCTCAAGATTTCTCCCTTGTGGCTAAGGAGTAGTCACCCTGCACCCGCAGGCACCATCTAAGAACAGTGCGGTTTGCTGCACGTCCTTCCTCCGGAATCCGACTGACCAGCATGACGAGACCCGGCTTCCCTGGCACCTCTGACCTCTACCTACCTCTACAGCTAAGCTGAGAACCGTAGGTGCGACGAGACCTCGAGGGACCGGCCATCAGAACTGCACGACTTCTATCCAGCACGACCGCCGAGGGATCCTCGTGTGAGTGCTTTGGGGTCCGAGAAGCCCCAACCCTGAGCAGCTCCAGCACCGAGGTTCAGCCCTCCAGCATCCACCAGATCTGCGTGGGGCCCTTCTGCTTTTTGGCTGCTCACCGCGTTGTCTGGCTACTAGCCCGCTGGCTTGTGGCCTTCCCGACGACGACAGACGACAACAACACTGCTAGTCTGGTTGCTCCAGACTGGCCCTTGCTCCCTCCCAAAAGAGGAGCACCCCGGACCCTCCTTGTCCACTCCAGACGCCATTTTGAGTCCACCGCGTGGGCTTGAATTTGCCAAGACTTGTTGCCCCAATCCTGGGTCCAGCGACGTCGACCGCAGCAACCATTATGGGACAGCTCGCACCTCCATCCTGGTCGCCTACAACGCCTCGTCCGTGAGACTGCAGAGCCCAGCGTCGCCCACTCACCTGGTCGAGGTGACTCCATCCGGTGCCATCCTGGTGCCCATCTAATCACTGGCTAGTGATTCAGAACTTGGTCCCCTCTGCTTACAGGTGTCTTCCATCTTCGATCCAGGCTTGGATCCACCGAACAATCTTCACTGGCCGCCTGCCAGCAACTTCTTCTTTCAGGCTCCTGGTTCGTCAACGAGGGTTTCCGACGACACTTGAACCCTATGCAGCCGTAGCCCCTGGGCTAGGTAAACCGAGTACCCCGGTGCTCCAGCGTAGTACAACTCTCTAAGTGCCTAGATCCACTTTCGTTTTTGACCTACCTAGTCGGGTTCGCCCGAGAACACTAACTTTGCTTTTACTAGCCTCCATAGACTTTGTCCCGCATCCCGTGTGAGAGTGTACACTCTGCACCCGAGTCCCCTAGGCCTCTTGCTAGTAATCTGAAGGTTCAGTAGGCCAGTCCTAGCGATTCCAAACCCTATGAGATTAGTACTTACCTGCTAGTAATTTCGCATTCCACTTTTGTAGTATATGGTTTTCCGTGCCCCTCGGGCATTTGTGTAAATTGTGCAACTTAAAGTATTTTCGTAAGAGTTTTGTTGTGTGCTTAGTACCCTGTCCTCATAAAGAGTACAGGGCTGTTGTGATCTAAATAAATACACTGTTTATTTTCATAACACTTGTGTGGTGTCCTTTCACTTGGTGTTCAAGGGGTATATGTGATGGTATAACAGCTGGCTTAACACGCCCTCTAGAGTTTAGCCCGAAGACTGCTCTTGTCCATGCTACTAGGATAGCTGGTCTATCGGTTGACTTACAACCAATCATCAATAAGGGTTGTTTGGACTGATACAAAGTGCTCACTAGAATAGTGAACATTATATATCAGGCCAACTTCTCACATCTGCATTCCCTGGATGTGAGGAGGGTGTTGAAATGTTATCTGGATAAAACCAAGGATATTCGTAGGTCAGACCAATTGTTTATCAATTATGGATCAGTCAGGACCGGTCTTGCTACCTCAAAACAGTCCATCTCTAGGTGGATTGTGTCCTGTATACAATTTTGTTACCAAAAGGCTAATAAGACCTTAGGGGGTAAACCTAAGGCACATTCCACCAGGGGCAAAGCTGCCACGACTGCTTTGCTTCGTAATGTTCCAATTGCAGAAATCTGCAAGGCGGCAACCTGGAAGTCTGTCCATACCTTTACTAAGCATTACTGTCTGGACACTGATGCCAGGACAGACGCTCAGGTTATGCAGGCTTCGCTGCGAAATCTGTTCGCACAGTAGTGGTGTTATTTTTCTTCTCTCAACCGCCGCTTTGGTGTGGGGATCGGCTTGCCATTCTTTTCACTAGATTATGACTATACACAGAGATCCCCTACTACAGAAGTAGTTGTTTCTGTCCTGTAACTCCAGTTCTGTAGTAGGGGTATCTCTGTTATAGTCATAAGCGCCTGCCCTCCTCCCAGGTGGATACAGATATTCATGTACGAAATGCTACAGGTCTGGTGTGTTACGCCTTCAAAAAGAACTGAAAGTAAAAGGGACCTGCTGTGCATTCTGGGATACTGAGTGTTCTGAAAGTTCTCTTAAAGGCACAGTATCCTGTTCTGAGACACATAATGGCAGCCTATGGGGCTTGTCTGTCCACTCCTTTCTCTATCATTACAGAGGCTTTGGCTGGTAGGGGAATATTTTTCTCTGTGGAGAACAGTGGGCGGGCTGTGCTGTTTGTGGTTTTTTTTGGTGGAATTTCTAGTTCAAGTACTGGACAGTGTAGCCTGTGGATATAGACTGCATTATCTGTCATTAAATCCTCTCTTGTGTCTGTGCAGGTCTGCATTTTTTGACAACTTAAGAGATTATTTTTGATTGCTCCAGGGTCCACGCTCATGGGTGGGACTAATCACTAGATTATGACTATAACAGAGATACCCCTACTACAGAACTGGAGTTACAGGACAGAAACTACTCCATATACATGATGGGGTAATTACAGGAAGAGGCAGTACATACCCCTTGGAGAATCCTAATGGGGAGATCTCCTGCAGGTTTCTGAGGAGGTGTCTTAACAATCCCTTGCAGCCCACAACAACTTTACCAATTGCCTGGTAAGAATAAACTGAAATCCAAAACGGTTTGCGTCACCCTGTGATATAATGAACAAAGAACAGTACCTGTATCAGCAACCCACTGATAACTTAATTCGGTAATGTCCAAAGTGCTTCCAAGTAATTCCGGCTCTTCATATGTGGACTAGAAACACTGTTGCTTTCTTGAAAACAAGAAACTTCCTCTGCATGAGCCGCAAGACGCTTGCTCCCCAACAGAGGACGTAAGGCAATAATGGTTCTTATTGCCACTCTCTTCGTATTGTACCCAAACTACGATTTCGTCCTCCGAAAGAGCCGTGAAAATAACAGGCTCCCCAACGGAGGGCAAACTTATGAATCCAGCTCCACCTGATGTGGGACCTGATAATTTGTCCTCCGCAGGAGCCGTAGAGGAAACAGGCTATTCCAACGGAGTGCAAGACTCTATACTCCACGGATGCCAGAACTACAGCAACAGAACGGTCCTCTGCATGAGCCAGTAAGAAGACTCGCCAACAGAGGTCAAACACCGAAGAGCGGCCGAAAATGCTGTTCGTTCGAAACAATGGGAAACACAGTGGAGAGGTTCACAAAGCTCTCCTACCTCGGGAACACAGAATTCGTCCGGATGGGACGCATCGCAGAACACTCCTTCCTGCAGCGATTCAGAACCAAAATATCAGACATGTTCCGGAAGCGAGTGACTATATAGGACCACCCCCACATCCAAGTCTCGCCTTCAGGGTTTCTGGGATATGTAGTCTTCCTGTTAGTATTGATTCATCATCGTGATACGCTCAATCCGGATATATGTAACACAAGTCGATGTCGAAGAGGAAGTCGAGGCCCAGAACGGTGTCTAGGGCCTCTGTGGTTAGCGTCTCCTCTTAATCGGCGAGTCACCGGTCGCGGCGGCGCTGACGCTAGTCCTCCGAGATCTACCTCCAAAGCATCCTCCGCGAGGCCTGCTCGTAAGAAGAGGAGAGTTCTTAAGTCACCGGACTCTGTCTATTCCCGGACCTATTCGCCCTTAAGGCCCAGTACGCCAACGCCTCCTACTCTTCTGCAACTTCCTCCTCCTCCTCCACCACCACCTCCTCCTCCTCCACCACCACCACCTCCTCCTCCACCACCGCCTCGGCCTCCACAACCAAAGCCTTTGGTTCCGGCTCAGCCTCCTGGGCCGGTTGTTCCTGCAAGACCCAGAAAGCCAAGGTCAAGATCCAGAGGGAGGCATCGCTCTCGCAATGAGCGTAGATCTTCGAGGTCACGTCCTCGTTGGCGGAGGGAAAGGTCACGGTCCAGGTACACGGACTCGTCCAGTGATAGGAGATATTCTCCCTCTTTATTGGACTCTCCTCCTACGAGAGTGTCGCCAGTAGATGACATTGTGACGTTCCAGGATGTGCTGCTGTGGGGGGCAGCGAAGTTGGGTATCACCCTGACGGTGCCCTCCCCTTCCACCTCTGTGATCTTTGAAACGTTGCAGCGCAGGCACCTCTCTCGCCCTTTGCTGCATTTGGTGGCAGGACTAGAGGAACCGGCCATGGAGCTGTTTCTGACGCCAGCCTCTGTGAAGTTGGCGCCATACCGACTTCAAATAAAGTACAGTTCCCCGGGTTCAGATCCAGCATTCTTAAGATCAGATCCTTTCCCGGATTCTGTCATTGTGACAGCCGCCAAGGAAGGCATGGCTTGGCAGTTCGGGCTGGACTGTTCCCATGAGACACCGGGTCAGACTGATTTGCATATGACCATGTCTGAACTGGGGTGGCAGAGTGGGCTAAAGAATGGTGATGGATTAAACCCGGATCTCTTGACTGGGTGTGAGTGTTTGGTTGGTTCAGATGCTCTGTCCATCACCACCCCCTTTTGTACCGCTTTAGCCGCCAAGAAGCAGCATTCTACTGCCCCTTCGTCGACGGTCCCTCCTGACAAGGAGAGCCGTCAAATGGATTCGGCAGGGAGAAAAGTCTGCTGTACAGCTGCCACCTCTATGAAAGCGGCGAGTTCTTCAGCACTTTTCAGTCGGTATGACCGCTCCTTGTGAGAGTCCCTGCAGCAATTCATTGAGCGCCACCTGATTGAAGAGAGACGACTTTCAGGAGATCTTGAGTGAGGGCATGTTGGTCTCGAATCAGGTCATCAGTTTGGCGGCAGACGCCTCTCTCCTGGCTGCTCATGAGTACTGCCATGGCATAAACTTGAGACGCCACTCCTGGTTGCACCTTACCTCTCTTAAACCAGAGGCGCAACAGCCGATTGCTAACTTACCCTTTTCGGGATCTACCCTCTTCTGGACTCATGCGGACAAAGAGATGGCCCGCATGAAGGCGGAAGTGGAAACGCTAAAAGCTGTAGGTTTGGAGAAACAAAAGGATCAGAGGAGTTACTCTTCCCAGAGATTTCAGCGAGGGCAAGGTTGCCAAGCTGGCCAACAGCAATACCAACGTCCACCCTTCCAAAAGCATCAGAGGGCCAGAGGAGGCCAGTAGGCCTCCTCTGCGAATAAGGAACCAGCCGGGTCTAAGCCCTGAGGAGTTACAATCCCCCCCCGCCCCCCCCCCCCCCCCCCCCCCCTTGCCAGAGTGGAGAAAAATTACTCGGGACAAGTGGGTGCTGAATATTTTTTGCAGTGGATACGGTCTTCGTTTTGTCAGCCCTCTTCCAGCTATTCCACCGGTTTGTTCGCAATACCAGCTGCGCGAACTTAAAGCGGAAGCCGATACCCTGTTAAAAAAAAAGGCGATAGAAGACGTCCCTCTGTCTCAAAGGGGAAAGGGTCTATACTCCAGGTTCTTTCTGGTACGCAAAAAGGACAAAAATTAGTTAAGCCCATTCTGGATTTGCGACAAGCAAACAAATAGATTTGCAGGGAGAATTTTCGCATGCGGTCCTTGCACCAGATTTATCCACGGCTGGAACGAGGAGGCTGGCTTTGCACAATAGATCTGCAGGATGCGTACTTCTATGTGCCCATTGTACGGAAACACCGGAAGTTCCTGCGCTTCCTAGTCTGCACCAATCGCTATCAGTAAGCCGTACTACCGTTTGGTCTGGAGTCTGCACCCAGGACTTTGTCAAAATGCATGGCAGTGGTGGCAGCGCACTTGAAAAAGAACAAGGTGTTTGTCTACCCGTACCTGGACGACTGGTTGATCAAAGCCTCCACCTTCCAGGAAGTGCAATTGCATTTCAACAGGACGGCCGTCCTGTTGAATCATCTGGGTTTGCACATCAACATGTCTTAAGTCCGTTCCGACTCCTGTTCAGTGCCTGCAGTACTTGGGAGCCTCCATCAATACTCTGAGCAAGCGTGTCTCCTTTGGAGGAGCGACGCTTATCAATCCATCGGAAGGCTCAGGCTCTCGTGTCCGTTCCATCACCGACAGTGAGGATGTTGTCTTCTCTTCTGGGTTCGGTGGCCTCTTGCATCTTCCTCAAACCACATGCACGCCTCCACATGAGACTGCTGCAGGAATGTCTGGAGTATCAATGAGACCAGAAACGAGGGAGCTGGGACGACAGGATCCAACTGTCTCTACACGCTGAACAGTCCCTGAGACGGTGGTGTTCAGCAGAGAATCTTCTCAAGGGGGTTCCGTTCCACAAGGACATTCCCATACAGACTATTGTGACTGATGCCTCTCTCCGCGGCTGGGGAGCGCATTCAGACCATCTTCTGATTCAAGGAACGTGGTCCCAGGCGGAATCCACGTATCTCATCAGTTTTCTGGAACTCGGAGCTGTTTATTTGGCGCTGAAAGCCTTTCATCCGTCCTTCCAGACCAACTCCTTGCTTGTGCAGACGGACAATACAACCACAATGTATTACTTCAACAAGCAGGGGGGTCTCTATCGCGCACACTGTCCCAGGTAGCGCAGGCGATCTGGCACTGGCTGCTAGCCAGAGGACTGATAACGGCTACCCATCTACCAGGTGTGCAGAATGCTCAGGCGGATGCACTCTGCGGGGTGGTCCAGGAAAACCATGAGTGGGTCCTAAACGACGAGGTGCTAGGAAACCTCTTCGACAGGTGGGGCACTCCAGACGTAGATCTGTTCGCCTCTGCAGAAAACGCCAAGACTTCGCCTCCAGGTTTTACCAACCGGGGACTCTGGGAAATGCGCTATGGATCAGCTGGTCGAACAGCTTTCTGTACGCTTTTTCACCCATTCCCCTGAATCCGGCAGTACTCGTCAAGCTGTCTCAATCCAGAGCACGAATGATCCTCATTGCTCCGGAGTGGCCTCGACAGTGGTGGTTCACGGACCTTCTCCACCGGTCTCTCCAACCACATCTCTGCCAAACACTACTGCCTGGACTCCGATGCCAGGGCAGACGCTCAGGTTGGGCAGGCTTCGTTAAGAAATCTGTTTGCACAGTAGTGGTTTTGTCTGTTTACTCCACCGCTGGTTTGGTTTGTTGGGATGGGCTTGCCATTCTATTCCCAAGATTATGACTATACACAGAGACCCCCTACTACAGAAGTAGTTTCTTACTTGTAACTTGTAACTCCAGTTCTGTAATAGGGGTATCCCTGTTATAGTCATAAGCGCCCGCCCTCCTCCCCGGTGGATGAAACGATAATGTACTGAATGCTACAGGCCTGGCTTTATACACCTTCAAAAAGAACTGAAAGTAAACGCCCTTTGGCTGTGCATCCTGGGATACCGAGGTCTCTGGAGAGTTCCTTAATGGCACGGTATCCCTTTTCCAGACACATAATGGCAGCCTATGGGGCTTGTCTGTCCAACCCTTCCTTTCTATCATGACAAATAATTTTTGTTAAGGGGAGTTTCTCTAGGTGTGAAACTTTACAAAGTGTGTAAAATTTAATATTATTTGGCTATCTTTTTCACTTCAAGAGGAAGTGCTGGCCAATGTAGCCTTGTGGTTTTAGGCTGCATTATTTGTCTTTGATTCTCTTAAGTGTCTATGCCGGACTGCAGAAGAAGACAACTTAATAGACTATTTCGATTGCTCCGGGGTCCACGCACATGGGCGGGACTATTCACAAAATTAGGATTATGACAGAAATACCCCTACTACAGAACTGGTGTTACAGGTAAACTACTCCATCTTCACCTCTGAGAAATGAATACTCGACATAATCTGACACAGATCTTGTATAGCATTCTAAAAACCACTGCACAACATCCAACCACAGGCGAGACCCCCATACTCTTGAAAATAAGTCGTTGACCTGCTGCCAAAAAGTGCTATATAAAAGGTGCCACATCCAGAAAGGGAACAAAACCTGTACTCCGCGTCCTTCCTGGTGCCAAACCGGACATGTCCTGAAGGCCTATCCTGCATCTTGGGGCCCAGAACAGGTACATCAAGACACAAAGGTTTCAGATGACAACACTGCAAGAGTCATTCCACTCGTCAGGAGAGGGGAAGTTTATGACAACAGTAGACCTCAATTATGTATACCAGCACATGGCACTGAACGTAAGTTGTTCCTGGGATTCGTGATAAACCAGGTTCACCACCAGTTCAGTATGTTTTTTCTCATTGCGGTAAAGTCTGCACCCAGGGTTTTCACAAAATACCTGGCTGCAGTGGCAGCACACCTATGAAGAAAGGAAATTCATGTCTACCCCTACCTTTACAACTGGATCCTAAAGGCAAAGTTGTATCAGCAGTGCAAGAACAACACAATCCTACAAACGCACAAGCTCTGCTTTTCCACCACCTGGAAAAGTTATCTGTGGTATAATAAAGGGCAAAAAAAATTCCAGGGGCCAGACTGAACATAGAGCTGAAGATAGCCTGTCTTGGAGAGAGGTGGGTCCAAGCAATGACACCACAACTATCCTAAACTAGAAGGGGTAAGCTCTGACTGAACACAGTGCCTAAGTTTGTGGCCATGATGGCATCTTGCCTGCCGTTCATACAAATGCAAGGCTCCACCTGAGACTGATCCAGGAATGGCTAAAGAGACACTGGTCAAAGGCAATAGGGAGTTGAGATTTAGTGGTTGTAACAGAGTGCACAAGGAAATACAATGGTGCAACAGCAACCACCTTACAAAACACAGATGTTTCAGACAACCAGGTCTCAGTTACCATTACAACAGATACATCATGGGGTGGAGAGCGCACATGAACAGACTGAACATTAGGTAGGGGCCTGTGGTGCCCATAAGACAGTGAAACACAAATAACCTGGAACTCAAGACAATGTTCCTAGATGTCAAAGTCTTTGAGTTACAACTGAAGGGGGAAGGTCGTTCAAGTACAAACTAACAACACTACAGCAATGTTCTACCTCAACAAAAGGGGACAAGATCATGTACTATCCAGCCTAGCACAGGAGGTATGGACTTGGCTTTATAAATGAACATAACGCCAGTAACAATCCACCTACCAGGAGTGGAAAACACTGAGACAGTCCGATAAAGCGGACACAACGGCGCATCCCACAAATGGGAACTAAACGCGCACATACTTTGTTGAATCTTCAGAAGGTGGGTAACCCCGCACATGGATTTGTTCACTACACCAGAAAATGAAAAGTGCCAAGACTTAGCGTCCAAACTACCTGTTTGGGGAATACCCCATTGATGGAATTGTCTGGGAGATTTGGATACTCATCAATGATCCTGCTGATCCTCTGGTAATAGAAGTACAAACAGATAACCATGATCCTAATCGCACTACAGTGGATGAGTCCATCTTGGAGCTGGGCAGAGAAATGTAGTGCCATTACCAACACTACAGTACATTTTAACCATACAAGGGGTCAAAGTGTTCACCTGGAACCAAAAGTACATCTTTGCTCCTGAGAACTGTCCAAAAAAACCATGGATGTACTCAATGAAGCAATAAGATCGGTGCTGCACAGGTGTCATCTCCATTCTCTCCAGGAATTAAGGGGTCGCCAGTAACTAAAGCAACCATAGCAAGGTGGATAGTCCAGACCATACACAGGTGTCACACTAAAAGCAGGTATAACGTGAGAGGAGAAAACAGAGCGCACAGAACAAAAAAGAATGGGCGTCACTTTCCTTCATAGCTAATGTTTCAATTAACAATATCTGTATGGCTACCACTTGGCCGAGGGCACACACCTTTACCAAATAATACTGTCGGCATGCAAGCAAGCACAGATGGTCCAGAGTACAAAAACACCCGTTTTAAAGTATGAGCTGGTTCTCTACCTAACCTTCCAAAGGACAAGTGAATACCACAACATCATTGGTGATCAGCATGTGGATCCAGTAAGATTCATGCAGCAAAACTAAAAACTTATCTGTAGGAGAGGTGTTGCTGCTTGAAGACTTTCTGGATTCACATGTGACCGTCCCACCTCTGTCTTAAAACCAGTGCAGAGCAACAATGAGGTCAAGACAATTAAACAGTAAGACTGAAGAAGCAACAGACCTAAGAGCCTTGGATGAAGAGTCTGAATATGGAAACCCTACAATGGAGGTTCCGGGGTGTACGTCTGATGTCCTCTTGGAGGGGCATAACATCAAATGGTCGACAACGCCCACTTCAGGAAAAAAAAAATTAACCCAACCATTCCGGACCCACTCACTAGATGGAGGAATAACGGACAGTATTTGATTTCAGAAAATCTTCAATCTGCAAAACTCCTGCAGGTAAGTATTCTTGTAGTTTCTTGTAAATCATAATCAGACTTAAAAAAATAAATTTTACTTTTGCCTAAATGGCGACAAACCAAATGTCTTATGGGTCACTAATGTCCTTAGTCTTGTGCTCAAAAAGATACTTTGATACTGTATAGTTCACAATGCAATATGTATGTTTAATAGTTTATTTTTTTTTAACTTTGTTTCAGAACTTGATGAGGTCTTATTTATATTACTGTTTTGCTATTGGTAACGTTTTTATAGACTGCAGAATAAAACTTGACTCTCTAATGCTACTACGCTTCAACACCGATTGTCTGTGAACCCCACCATGTTCGCAAATAAATTGCTGCTAACTTTCCCGCTACTGTTCCTGTTGTCTATTTTTTTATTTTTTTTACTGTTTCTCTGACTAAAAGCCCATAAGCCAAAGTTTTGTTTTTACTTTGCTTCGTATAAGCATGCAAGAACGTAGTTTAATTTAGATCAAGGGTCAGAGTATTGTGATGCTGAGAATCTTAGTCTGCAGGGAGAGGGAACGGGGTGGAAAAGATGCGTCGGTGTCAGTCTGGAGTCACTGAAGGGTATACCCATAGCAAACAAGTGAGTGAGAGTTTGCAAAGTGATTGACTCCACCCACAGACCTTTTTGCTGGAGGGCAAGGGACGATATTGGGCTTCTTTGGATGAAGGTAGAGTGATTACTCCTCATCCATTGGCCAGCCTGGGTAGGTTGGGGGATGGTAAGCACCAAAGTGGGTGTGATTGAGCTGGACTTGTTGAAGTAAGTTGCTCTTCCATTTAGCTACTTATTTTTTAAATTTTTTTTTTTTACCTCCTGCTAGTTTTTCTCAAGGACCCCTGAAAGATGCCCCTAACTTAATCTGCACCCCACACACTGCCTGGTACAGTGAGCAAGCATCCATCGAGTCCAGGGAAGAGGCTGCGAAGGAGATCCGCCGAGCCATTGCAGGTAAAGATTAAGGTGTTGTTGAATGCGAGGCGACCGGTCATAGAAGGGAGACCCGGGAAGAGTAATCACTGTTGTTGCTGGAGATGGCTTTCGAGCAGTGGTGGAGTGCACTAAGAGCAGATTAGCAAACATGTTTTCAGAGATCCGCCAGCACTACTCAAGATAAGGACCATCATGAAAGGGGAGGTGGGGGTTCAGGAGGTAGTGCAAACGAAACAGGGGTAGGACACTAGTTGTAAGGAAATATCAGGTGTGGGAAAGTAGCACATGAATTGCTGATGACTTGGAGGTGGCCCTGTGTGTGTGAATGGGCCAGCAGGTGTGGGAGGAGGCACACTGTAAAGAGAGCAGTGGTAAGAGACACCAGTGGTAAGTGACACCAGGTCTGTAGGGAGCACAGCATTAAGGAAAGCCATTGGGTGTGTGGTGGAAATTTGGTGACTGGGTACAGGCTGGCATATGTAGGTAGTTAAAAGGGGAGGAGGGACAGACAGTACATTTGACTACATATCTATTTGTATTTTCTTCCTTCAATTATCTGAACTTCAGTCATAAAAGCACACTATATTTCACTGCAAATCAACATAACATTTCGGTGCAGGGATAGTTTCATTTTCTAAATATCCGAACCCAAAGGTAACTTTTGGGGTAATTTTTTCAAGTTTTTTATGAACAGTTGTTGGGTGGCTGTTGGAACCATGTTATTTCATAGAACAGTGTCTGGTTTTTCAATAGCTACCGTTGTGTAGTGATGAGTTTGATGGGCTCTGTTAACCCTAGTAAAGGTTTCAGGAGAATGCCTTCTATAAAAGGGTTCGAACTTTTTTCTCAATCGAAATGTGACCATTGAACTTAAGAGCTCAAAGACTGCTGCGCTCCCAGCCAAGGCATTGCCTTCCCATGCATTACGTACCCCTTCCAGCGTCTAACTTTTTTACCGACCAAACACCTTCTCAAGATACATTACCTTTTAGCACAGTCAAGCCCCTTTGAACCTAGAAATTAACTGTTGGTCCGGTCTCCTGCTATAATGCACGGATGCTTAAAAATGATACCCGTTCATTCTAGTGGCGGCTGCTCTGCACTTGGTGCATTGCTAGAATGTATGACCCCCTTTCCTGCCAACCAGTGTGTTTTTTGGATCATAGAGCCCCCCCTTCCTTTCAGTACATTTTCCATGCAGCTACAGTTTTACTTCCTGCCTCCTAGGACTCCTTATTTCTGTCCCCTTTCGCAGAACTAATCAATATATCTTTGCCCCCTCTGCTCTTCCCAGCCATCCTTCATCGCCCCTTTCTAAATGAGAACCGCTTTCACAAGCCCTTACTCTCCCAGGTCTAGTAATAATGAAACTCTTGACTTAGTCTTCTAATCTGATGGCAGTTCGCCATGAAACCATTCCTTTACCCTGTAGGCTTTTTTCATTTTCTCCTTCTGTGGTTCAGTTAAGGAAACCCGGCCTCAGAAAACCTATCTTGAGTCACCATGGTTAGAATGTTCCCTTTTATATCCTCTGGACTCTTTCTCGTTAAGTGTTTATTATTGTCCTCCACATTGACCTTTACCTGCACAGGACTTCATTTCCATATTTCGTCTCCACAGGTCCCATTCCTGATGCTCTGCGGAACTGTGTTAATAAGGATTACCTTCTTGCAGCAGCCCAGTGGCCTGGAATCGACCCAGCAGCTGTGCATGCTCATGCAGAGCTAAACGGAGCATCAGTTTACAGGTGAGTGGATGGGGGGCAACCAAAGGATGATCTCATGGCTCTTGTTACAACATGATATTCAGATATAATTGCCAATGCTGTTAAAATAGCTTTTTCAGTATGAGAGAGCATAGGAGCACCTCTGTACTGCAGATATCACATTTATTGTCTTGTTTACGTTCACTTGACTGGAGGGCTGGCCTTGTTCAAGTTTTTGAGTTAGTGTTACCGTATAGGGCTGGGGGGCTCCTGCTATACTCAGTAGCTTAGCTTTTTCCCACTAACAACGAAGTTTCGGTTCAGGGTCCAATTGCAGGTCCTACAAAATATACTTTAGAATTATGATGGCTAAATGAAAGGAAGATCTGAGGGTGGAGAAAAAATATAACTGGGTGGCCCAGGAAGTGTCTGTTCTACTGCTTCCATGCACACACTGAGGAGAGACTCCCTAAGTGGGATATTAAAGGAGAAAAGGTGTCACCAAGCCTCTGGCCATTCCTTATATGCTGACTTGACACACCTACAAGTTGGCATTGAAGCATGGTGCCGTAGGCCCTCTCCTTTACAATATTGATACAAAGGCTGATAACTCTGTATTTTGCTGCCACCAGTTGTCTGGTATGAGGGGGCAATTACTCCTTTACTTAAGGGGAATACACTTTGTAGGGAATGGGCTGTATTATGTGGTGTGGTTGTGCGACCTCACCGTGTAATACTTACCCAACCCTTTAGGGCCCTGAGGTTTCGTTTGTCAAACTTTCAGCTCAACCTCTAGTAGCTGTGGCTCTGAGAATTAAGGCTAACACAAAGGAACAAATGTAAGCATTTAAACCACACTAAAATAATTGAGGAAAAAATCGTTAAGACACTAAAATACATCACCGACTTATACAAATAAAATGCATTTTTATGTATTTCTAGACACTTGTACAAAGCTGGATCTTTATAGAAATATACCAAAACGAGAGATACACACCCAAAAAAGGCCCAGGTTACACCCTCGCCCTCTAGCTCGGGTGCACACCGGCACTCCGCTTCTACTGACCTACCTTTGGGCCTGGCAAAGAAGCCAATTAAGCCTTCGGGTGACTCTGGCTCGAGTCAGCCTTCGCATGGTGCTGGCGCAAACTTACCGGCACCGAAAAAGACATTGACACCGGCTACGTCGATGTCCAAACCATTGGCACCGAAACCCAGGTCGGAACCAAGCAAAGCTTCGGAATGGTAGTTCGGGCTGGACTGTTCCCATGAGGCACAGGGTCAAGGCTGATATGCATATAGCCATTGTCTGACCTAGGGTGGTGTGGAGTGCAAAAAAACGATGGATTTAGGCCCAGATCTTTGTACCGGGGTGAATGTAAGACATTGTTCTGCATTCTGTCCATCAACTGTGTTTTTTGGCGCAAACTTGCCGGCACCGAAAAAGACATTGACACCGGCTACGCTGATGTCCAAACCATCAGCGCCGAAACCCAGGTCGAAACCAAGCAAAGCTTCAGAATCTATAAAACCGCCGGAACAGGGGAAAAAAGCATTGGATCCAAAGAAACAACCGGATCCGAAAACACCCAACCCGAAAAAACCTTTGGAACCAAAAAAAACATTCTGAGCCGAGAGACTCCTGCTTCCCCGACAAAGGACATTGTCAAAAAACCAAAGTAAGCCGCTTCGGGGCCGAAACCTTCCACAGCTCCAAAAGATCGGCCTCCGGCAGAAGACTTATCTGATCCAGACCCTGCCCAAAAGACTCTGGCTAGAGACCCAATAACTGGACAGTTGATTTTGGCCTCAAAGAAGCGACCACTGGACAAACCAGCTCCAGCTCCGCATGCAAAGAAGGACATTGCTACCTCGCCTTTAAGACCGCCTTCCCCTCCACCTATGCCATCACCACACTCTCCCATAACACAGAATTCCCCAGTATCCTCTCATAGGGATGATAGTTCTGATGATATGGGGGGGGTAACATGCCTGATCCATACACACCTACAGGATCACCTGACCCATGGGATGATTACACCACTCCAGATGTCCCAAATGCCCCTCGGGATGATTTATACCCCTCACTGCCTTCCCCACCAGAAGACACTACAGGGTTTAACTAATTGATACACAGGGCTGGACAATATCACGGGGTAGACATACATACAGACCCTGTAGACGAAGACTTCCTGATGGATCCCTTTGATAACGCACAAAGGTCAGCATCCATCTTACCAATGCTCAAAGGAGTAATTAAACACGCTTCTGAAGTCTTTAAAGATCCAGTCAAAACTAGAATCATTAATCCTCTAATAGAGAAGAAATATAAAGCCGACCCAGCATACATTAAGGGGCCAGTACCACTAGACTCGCTTATAGTTTCTAACGCACGCTAGAGAGCAAACTCGCAAACATCAGGTGATGCTGCCCCACCAGATAAAGTCTAAGTTACTGGACGCATCAGGGAAGAGAAATGCGTCTCAAGCAGCAAACATCTGGCATATCGCCAACACACAGGCATTGCAAGCCAGATATGATAGGGCACATTATGACGAATTAGAGTCCATAATGAGCCACCGCCCTGATAAGTACATGGATAGGGCACATGAACTCATCCAAGAGAGTAAAAACATTACAAATACCTCTATCAGATGTGCCCTTGAGCAGCGGAGACTGTGTCTAGAGCAGTTAACACCAGCGTCTTACTACGCAGACACGCCTGGCTACGTATATCAGGATTCAAACCTGAGGCACAAACTGCCATTCTAATCAACCTTTCGATGAGCAACACCTATTTGGACCCAATGTGGATGTATCTCTTGAAAAAATGAAGAAAGATACAGACACCGCAAAATTTATGGGAGCCCTGCAGTCGCAGGCTCCCAGACGTTCATTTCGTCGCTCATCCTATTGAGTTATTCCTCAGACACAGCCTCTGCCTCATACAAAGCCCCCACACAATCCACTTACAGCAAGGGCTACCAAAGGGGTGGGTACAGGGGTAACCATAACAAGGGCAGAGGTAAAAATAACAATTCCCGCTCTGCCTCCACCCCTGCCCAATGACTCCCTTCCCCTTCCCCCACCCTACTCCAGTCCTGTCGGGGAAAGACTCCAACAATACCTGCCAGCCTGGGAAAACATTACCATCAGACAGATGGGTGTTAAAATTATTCAATCAGGTTACTGTCTGGAACTAAAATCTACCCCCCCCCCCCCCCCCCCCCCCCGCCACCCAAACATACCACCAAAGCAGTGTCCAATGTCACAGGGACATTTAACATTTCTCAGACATTTTTGCAGAAAAATGCAATAGAAATAGTTCCAGAGCACCAGAAAAACAAAGGAGTATACTCACTGTATTTCCTAATACCGAAAAAGGACGGATCTCTAAGACCCATCCTAGACCTCAGACCTCTAAACGTTTACATTCACTCGGACCATTTCCATATAGTCACACTTCAACAGGTCCTTCCACTACTGGTACTAAACGACTTCCTTGCCACCCTAGATCTCAAGGACGCCTACTTTCATATTCCCATCCACGCAGCGCACAGAAAATACCTCCGATTTGTGCTAGACGGGCAGCACTACCAGTTCAAAGTGCTCCCATTCGGAGTCACAACAGCGCCAAGGGTGTTTACCAAATGCCTAGCAGTAGTAGCAGCACACTTAAGAAGACAGCACATTCATGTCTTCCCATATCTGGACGACTGGCTAATAAGTCAGCTCATACAGCCAGTGTGTACAACACACTCCCGCTACCATTCAACTGCTTCACGACTTGGGATTCACAGTAAATCACACCAAGTCGCATCTACAACCCTCACATGTACAACAGTATCTCGGCGCTACAATAAACACCCAATTAACACTAGCGTATCCCTCTCCAGCAAGGATAACAAGCGTACAGACTCTTCTAACAAAATTCAAGCCGCAACACTCACTACCAGCTCGAGTGTTCATGCAGCTTATAGGAATGATGGCATCTTGCATATTTGTAGTTCCTCAAGCAAGATTGCAAATGCGTCCACTTCAAGAGTGCCTAGCACGCATGGAACCAGGCTCAACGTAGACTAACAGACCTAGTGTTGTTAGACTGTCGGACTCATCGTTCTCTGCAATGGTGGAACACCAAAAACCTTTCCAAAGGGCGACCGTTTCTAGAGCCAGTTCCTCAAGTAGTCTTAACAGCGGATGCATCGCTCTCCGGCTGGGGAGCTCACCTTCTGAATCACACAATGCAAGGCAGGTGGGCACTGCAACAAAAGCTACTCCACATCATCCACTTAGAGTTACTAGCTGTATTTCTAGCCCTAAAAGCTTTTCAAACTTAAGTGTCAGGCAAAGCTGTCCTAGTCCGCACAGACAATATGACAACTATGTACTACATAAACAAACAGGAAGGGATACACTCTCTGCAGCTCTGTTAGCACAGCAGATATGGAGATGGGCTATACCACTAAAGATCTTCCTATTAGCCCAACACGTCCCAGGAGTACAAAACCCCATTGCAGATCTGCTAAGTCGACAAACTCAGCAAATCCACGAATGGGAACTTCATCCACAAGTTCTTAATCCGTTCTTTCATATGTGGGGACAACCTCAAATAGACCTCTTTGCCACCCGCGAAAACGCAAAATGCCCAAACTTTGCCGCCAGATACCCACACCCATTGTCCAAAGGCAATTCGATATGGATGAACTGGTCAAAACTATTTGTGTACGCTTTTCCTCTCTCCCACTACTTCCATTAGTGGTACGCAAACTACAGCAACATTCCCTAACACTCATCCTAATCGCTCCAACTTGGGCCTGACAACCGTGGTACACCACTCTGTTGCAGATGTCTGTATAGTATCACACCAAAAACTAAACCTATCTCCAAGCCTATTAACACAGAACCATGGAGAGATCAGACACCCGGACCCAGCTCAGCTCAACCTATCGATCTGGCTCCTGAGGTCAGTTTGGTTACCTCAACCTTCCCCCAGAATGTATGAACGTTATCAAAGAAGCTAGACGCCCCACCACTAGAGCATGTTACGCTGCTAAGTGGAAAAGGGCTGTCATATACTGCCAAAACAACCAAATGAATCCTTTAGACGTGTCTATTCAACACAGCATTGGCTGTTTATTGCACCTTCAAAAGTGTAACTTAGCCTACACGTCTATCAGGTTGCACCTGGCAGCTATTGCAGCATACTTGCAAAATAGACATCTATCTCTTTTTAGAGTGCCAGCTATTAAAGCTTTCATTGAAGGACTCAAAAGAATAATTCCTCCCAGAACACCACCCGCACCAGTGTGGAATCTAAATGTGTTTCTCACAAGGTTAATGGGACCTCCCTTCGAACCTTTACATAAATGCGAATTGCAATTTCTAACCTGGAAAGTAGCTTTCCTAGTAGCCATTACGTCTCTCAGAAGGGTTAGTGAACTACAAGCATTTACCATTCAAGAACCCTTTCTGCAAATGCATCATAACAAAGTGGTTTTTCGTACTAATCCAAAATTCCTTCCAAAAGTAATTTCCCCTTTTCATCTAAATCAATCTGTTGAGCTGCCTGTATTTTTCTCGCAGCCTCAAACAGTCGCAGAAAGAGCTCTACACACTTTAGATGTCAAGAGAGCATTACTGTACTACATTGAAAGGACACAAACATTTCGTAAGACAAAACAACTTTTTGTGTCTTTCTCACCGCCACATAAAAGCAATCCCATTTCAAAGTCGGGGATCGCTAAGTGGATTGTTAAATGTATACAAATGTTATCAAAAAGCCAAACGCACATTAACAATGCCACCAATAGCCCATTCTACCAGGAAAATAGGGGCTTCAATGGCATTCTTAGGGAACATTCCCCTAGATGACATATGCAAAGCAGCCACATGGTCTACACCGCACATATTCACAAAGCATTACTGTGTAGATGTGCAAACTAAACAACAAACCACTGTGACAGCTCTACATGCCAAGAACAGATGCATACTGGTAAGTAGCATTTTCCTTCCTCCCATAGGATTGCATTGACTGCTTTTCTGTGTGTGGAGTTGGTTGTATGAAACCTTAAACTGCCTTTGGTACAAAACCAGATTTACTTACCTTTTATCTAGGAAATGTCCCAGTGTGATATCTAGACCTATCACACAGAGTAGAAAAAGTAACTTGAAAAGTAATCTGAAAAGTAGTTCCAACTATTTTATGCACAAATGACTTACCTGTAAACAATCCAATTTCATTCAGGTTCATTCAAACTGTATTTAGCTGTAATATTCTTGTGAAGTATTATTATACTTGCCTGTACCAGACATGGCTTGGTTCTAGAAAATGAAACCCAACTAAATATTTTTATACAAACATATTGGTCTGAGTTCAGTCTTTGAGTGTGTGACATTTCTTGTCTGAGTGTGTACAATAAATTCTTAACACTACCCTCTGATAAAGCGATACTGCTCACCCACACTACCACAAATGAAGAGTAAGGTATTATCTAGTTTGAGGCATGTGGGCTGCTGAATTCATATCTGTGCATAGATCGCCGCCTAGTGTTGGGTCCGGATGATTGCACATTGTTGTCCTGGAAGAGTCTTCGAAGTATCACGAGATAGGTGGCTCCTCCCCTGGACTACAGTGCGCATGGGCATCGACTCCATCCTCAGATTGTTTTTTTCCGCCATTGGGTTCGGATGTCTTTGGGTTCCCTCTAGACGGAATCGATAAAAAACTTTCTTAAGACCAAAAGGTCTTTAGTTTAATCGTCGGTATAGTCTTGTGTTCGGTCTTAGTTACTCCAGCTCGGTGCCGAGCCGGATTCCCTACACCCGCGTGCTTTCGACGCGGAAGGCCCAGTCGACGCTTCAGACCCTACCGACAGTTCATCATGGACCGTAGTCCATTTAAGAGATGTCCCGTCTGCAACTCTAAGTATCCCCACATCGACGTCCACCGGGTGTGCAACAAGTGTCTGTCGCCGGACCATGATGAAGCCAAGTGTATGGCTTGTTCCTGCTTCAGGTCCAAGAAGACGCCTAAGCTTCGACGAGCTGCGCGCCAGGAGGCCCAGCATGCTGCACCGGCGCCTGTGGACCTCTTCGATGCTGGGGATGTCGAGGAAGAATCTACCAGGGACATCAGTGGGTCGAACCCCGCGTTGGACGGCGATTACGACTACGACGCAGATGCCGAAATGTTCGAAGCCGAAGAAGTCGTTGGCGAGGTAGGAGACGACGACAGGGCCCTCGGGGCCATGGAGGTTAGCTCGGACGAAGGGCTTCCTCAAACTGACACTGGGGCCGTGCCAATTCATAAGGCTCAGGTCGAGGGATCGCCATTAGGCCTTACCCAAGATCTTACGATGGCTTCTACGGCCCCGCCTTCGGGCTCGGCCACAGACATTGCTGTTGAGCCGCACCCTGGCAAATCGAAACCGAAAGTGAAACCTACGGTCTCGACACAAGAACCTGCGCAGGTGCCGTGCTCGAAACCGAAAGTGTGCATCACTTTGGTCGGATCCGAGGCCTCGGAGCCCTCGGCGCTGAAGAAGCAGAAGGGTGTCGTCGAGCCGAAGGCTCGTTTCGTTTCAAAAACTTTATTCGATTCAGAACAAAAGAATCATAAAAGTTGAACAATTACATTTACAAACATAATTTAAAATTCATTTTTTAAAAGAGCCTTACAGTTATAACACTATAAAATTCATTAGTTAATATAATCACAAATAATGCCCATAGTTTTACTTTCAATTAATTCAGATGGTTCATGAATTTTTCGTACCGGGGTATATATTAGAGGGCAGGTAAGATAAGTAATAGAAAATCACAATGCAACAGTATACGATATACATAATCAAAGGGTCAGCTTCTTGGGGCCATATTTAGCCATACCGTTTTCTAATCAAGAGTGACACTCGTATAAAGTTTAACATTGCACAACAAACACCAGATGATGACAAAGATAATAAATAATCATAACCCTCTTTGTAATGGCATGGTTGTTTTTCCTTGAGGATCGGCTTAATAAACCTGATTCTCGGGTCCTTGTATAGAGAACAGAAAAGAACAATATGCATCGTGCTTTGGCTATCTTTGTTATTACAAGGACAGGGGGGCAGTTTCTCGCACCTGCCCCCCTGTTTAGGAAACGCAAAAAGGAAGTGCAGGGTATGTAACCTAAACCTTGTCAAATAAAATCGCCATTGCACATGATTTGTGAAGGTTAGATAAAACTGGTGCTGCAAAGTGGCCTTGGGAACATAAGGGCTAACCAGGGAGTTCGCAAGCGGTGATTTCCAATAATTTGTTTTAATTACAGTTTTGATATCTCCCTGTATATTTTCGGGATTGTCAAATATATCTCCCAAGCCTATTCTATGGAGCATTTCTTTTACATAAGATAGCCAGGGGATCTGATTCATATTTGCCAGTTCTAAGCAGTCCCGGAGGATATCTCGAGTAAGCTGTAAGTCCTCTGACAGCCATATTTTGCCCCATAATAATAAAGGGGAAAGGCGAATGATGTCACTCACATAGGTTAGACCCATTTCGTTATGGGCAAATCTGTTTGAAGAGCCTGATGGAATAGCCAATACACGTTTTAAAAATGTATTCTCCATAATCTGTATCGTGTCAGGGCTATCGGTCCCCTAAACCCCTGCCCCATAGGTAGCAACCGACAAACATTTAGCTTTGTACAAGGTTTTTAGATGTATGACAGGTTTTTGGCCTAATTTGCCACAGAAACGAAACAGACCCTCTATTGAGCGACTAGCACTCTGAACTTGTGTCTTCATTAACGGGGCCCAGCTTAGTTTGTTGTTGAAAAGGTTTCCCAGGTAATTAAAATTTTCAACCTTTTCAATAATGGAGTTACTTACTACAAACTTTCTACTTTTGGTGCCCTTTGGGCCACAGACCATAACAAAGGATTTGGCAAAGTTTACCTTGAGTTCTAGGTCCAACATAAATTTGTGGAAGGCATCAAGACAATGCTGCATACTATTTGCTGTGAGTGTCATGAGTACCGTGTCGTCGGCGTAAGAAAGCATTGGAATGCTCCTGCCGTTGACCTTTGGGAAATCATGACAGTGGTCCAACAGATATTTTTCTAGACCATTGGTGTATGCAAGAAACAAAAAAGGAGCTAATATGCATCCTTGTCGGACGCCCTCAGTTGAGAGGATAGACTTAGTTTTCTCTCCCCCTGGCCCAAACCTTATGGCTACAGTAGTAGATTCATGGAGTCTACGGAGCAAAGTGACCAAGGGTTCCTCGAAACCCATGACCTCCATCATTTGCCACAGCTTGCTCCGACACACAGTGTCGAATGCACTTGAGAGATCCATGAAGGCAAGATGAACTGAAAATTTCCTTGCCTTCATGTATTTCCCTATGATCAGGGCCAGGTTCAGGCACTGTTTGACAGTACCTTTTCCTTTTCTGAATCCATATTGGGAATTCACAATAAGGCCCACAGTCTGCCCATGATTCTAGTCTAGCTAAAATGACCCTACCCAGTATTTTACATGATGCATCAATTAATGAGATTGGGCGATAGCATCGGGGGTCTGATCTATCGCCCTTCTTAAAAATTGGCACCACTACTGCCTCCTTCCATGATGCCGGAATACGGCTAATGACGACTGCTCTAAAAACGTTTAACAGCACGGGGGCCCAAGCCTTAACATTGTGCTTAAAAAAGTTCAAAGGTACTAGATCAGGGCCAGGTGCTTTTAGTGGTATGCCTTTCGACAGGGAATCTTCCACTTCTTGCAGGGTGAGCGATGAGCTCAAGGACAAGGAGGATTGAGAGACCACCATTTCCTTTGTATCTCCTGGTGATAATTCATTGGGTAAAGTTCCATGGGGATTAAAAATGTTCCCGAAATGTGATTCCCATGTTTCACATGCAATCTGCATCACAATATTGTCCTTGCCATTATTTGTAAAAAGGGGGCGATTAATGACTTCCCAGAAGAGTCTGCTATCCTTCAGTTCCGAAGCCTTTTCTAGATCTTCCCAGGCTTGATTTTTTAGATCCGACTTTCTTGTTTTTATGGCTTCTTTATAGGCCAATCTGGATGCTCTGACCAATTCTATATCCCTAGGTTTTTGTTTTAATGCCGCTTTCAGAGATCTGTTTGTTGCCGAACATGCAGCATCAAACCATCTTGGGCCTAGCCTTTTGTTTTTACCAATTGGTTTTGTGAGGCGTTCGGCTACATGCCTACATAAAGATTCAAAGTTTCCTATGACCTTTTCTGGGTTAGCTGTAGGTGTTAGACATGCCTCGTATTCAGAGCTATATCCATTTAGAATCTCTGCCTCAAGACCCACCGCATCTATTTTACCCCATTTAAGAGTAATACCTTGGTTCCTGCTATACTTTACAGGTTGCTCCCAAACAGGGTGTGTGGGTTTAATAGGACCAAGCAGGGATAGGATTAGAGGGTTGTGGTCACTGGCAGCATTATCAATTACTTCCAACTTATCAACATAGTAAAAGTGCCCACTGGAGACAATTACAAAGTCAATGAAGCTCATCGTACCTCTTGTACCCTGAAACGTCGGTATTGGAGTAGAATTTAGGCCAACCCAGGGCTCCGCTATGCATAAATCATTTAGAATAATGATGTTGTTTAAGGCGTCCCCCTGGGGTGTATGTTTGAAGTGTAACAGGGGTTGATCATGGGAGTCTCTCAAGCCACACACCTTCGAGTCCCCATAGGTGCATAATAAACAGTTGAAATCTCCCACCCAGATGACAAATAATAGGGGTTGCTCTTGGCGTGCCCGGGCTATGGCCTCCTCCAATTTCGACATTACGAATGTCTCATTGTTGTCAAAGATGTTATAATACCAGTTAATCAGCAACAATGGTTCAGGAAACAAATTAACCAACATCAACACTTGAAACCATGGGGAGTCAACTATCATAGAAGTTAGAAGTTTACATAGTTTTAAGGAGGTTGCTGTCATTAGGCCACCTTTTGCCCTACCCACTTGTGAAGGTATCGCTAGGGTATTAAAGGCTTGGAAGCCCTCAATGTTCTGGGTGGATCGGCTCCATGTTTCCTGAAGGCACAAGATGTCAGTCACCCACAAAGTCTAACCATGCCTCATCCTCAAACCTTGAGGCGAGCCCAGCAATGTTCCAAGAAATTAGACGCATCCTTAGTTCACTTTGGTTCTTTCTGACTGGTTCAGGTAATACTTCCCGGTTATACTTTAAGATGATTGAACTTGGTTCGCTTTCTTTAGTAAGGTCTGCCTCAGGGGCTTGGGCGTTAGAAGTACGATCGTCACCAACGGAAAGATTCTCCCGTGAGTTATCGTTACAACTTTCTCCCTTCTCCCTCTGGCTGAGCTCTCCTATTGTTAAGGTATTAGTAATACAGGGAGGATTTTGTGATGGTCAATCTATCTCTTCCATACCTACAAGTGGATCAAAACGGTTTCTTAAGGGGATATTGCTTGGGAACCATCCTAGGTAATCTTCCCCCTGATATCTTGGTCTTAGGTCGTTGTGCCAAGTTTGCGAGGGGTTATTATTGTTATAAATTGATCCCCAATGGAAGCCATCACTCTGTTGCGGAGGTCCCCAGTTGTTTTGGTTTGGCCATACGGCCCTATTTCTCCAGGCCCACCCAGGGTGTGTTTCACTGTTGAATGCCTGCCCAGTGTTCTTGTAAAGCAAGGTCGGCGGAGCAAAATTCAAAGTTGGGTAAAAGTATTCTAGACCTATACATTGAATATCCCCAACTCTAGCAAATCTTGGTTTACAGCAGATAATATTTTTTACCCAGGTATCACTGAAGTTGATCAGGATACAGTCCCCCTCTTGGGCCCACCCAGGGGACTCTGCGCACACTAAGTATTTTTGTTTTGGAATCAGGAGGGAGTGGTATGTTAATGTTAAGCCAGTATATTATTTTGTTTTTTAGTTCCTGAATTGATTCCGTTTTATTGGGCAAAACTGGGGGTACTCCAGTGAGTATTACCATAAAAGGGGCTGAGTCTGGGGGCAAGTTTACAGGTGGTAGTTTCCTTTTATGTGCTCTCTCGTTGTCATTTCTTACTGCAGGCCCCTGTGAACATGTTTGTTTGGGCCCTTGGGTAGTTCCCTGTTTAGCAATAGTAGCTTCTGATGTAGGTGTTGGTGTTGCACTACCCATATTTTTACTAGAGGGCCCCACCGTGACCGCCACTGCAGGTTTGGTACGAGCTAATGGTACAGGTTTTGTGCGTACTAAGGGGACCGGTGCTGCCCTAGGGTCACCAGTTGCGAGTGCTTTAGAAGTTTTACTCACATTTTTATTCTCTCCCCCTTTTTTTGGATTACTAATGTTGGTGTTACCATTTTTATTGGTGTTATTAGTGCCCCCCTCAGGTAATTTATTCTTCAGTGCTAAAGTTTCAAGGGAATTGGTGTTAAGAGAAATGAGATGTTCCAATTGGTCTAATTTTAAATTAACAATTTGAATTTTCTCTAGGACGGGCAGCAAAAGCATCTGCACTGTTTTCTCAATTTCTCCCAGAAGTCGGTCATTATTATTGATATTAAATGAGAAAGTTTTCTGACCCGCATCAACTAGGTGGGTGCCCTTTTGCTTGGGAGGAATTGTCAAAGCTTTAGGTGGTGCTGGCTTCGCTGACTTAGATCTAGTTCCTTTTCTATGGTTTCCCCCTCTTTTACGTTTATTTGGATTGTTAGGTTCCCGCTCACAAAGTACTACATGATCTTGTGGAAGGATAGGCCCATTGTTGCTCAAGTTACTCAAGTTGCCATCTAAGGCATTTTCCCCCGTAATACCTGATGGTATAGGTATAGGAGTGAGTATAGGTGCTTCAGTTTGAGAATCCCCTGGGTCTACTATCGTAGTTGTCTGTGAATCAGAGATTACCACTAAATTTGGGCAAGCCTCTAGGTTACTATCTGCACTATCTGCACTTTGCTCAAGAGTAGGTGGCTTATTGGGGGTGATTTTAGAGGCAATATCTCCCAGGGATGAGCGTTTTCCTGTTACTAAGTCTAGGGGAAAACGCTTTTCTGTAAGGGCAATTTCCTTTTCTAAGATCACAGTTGCCCGACTTATAAAATCATCTAAAGTTCCAGTGGCTTTCCCATTGTTCGTTTTTACAGTAACCTGTCTACCCTTCCCTGAGCGCAAGGACATCATGTGAGTTCTGGGAGACAGCTAAATATATGGTAATGTAACTTACAACCAAACAGTTTAAAATCTGAGATCTGTGATCACTGATGAAAGGGAGTAGCCCCGACCCGACCTTGATCGGCCTTGGACGGTCTTAGACGGTCCCGCCCTTGTCCCGGGCTTCTCCCGGCGAGCTCCCGCGCAGCGGTATTCACACGTTAATTTATAGCTCTTATGGTGATCACCCGGTCGTTGGGGGCGGGGCGGGAGAGCAGCCCAGGTGGAACGGGCGCGGGTTACTGGGACTACTGGGAAATGTAGTCCCAGCCCTCTTGCTCGCAGCCCTCAGCCCCTGTCTTACCCCAGCAGCAGCTAACAGCCCAAGAAGGAGAGCGCCCCTCTGCGAAGCGGGACCCGCGCAGCGGGTTCCGCGAGGCGTTGGTGGAGATGCAAGGAATCCACGGGCAATCCAAACAGCAAGGCAGGTTTGTCAAGGTGTCCCACGGAGTGCTGGGCAAGCCGGTATTTGATCACCCGGTCGTTGGGGGCGGGGCGGGGAGGGAGAGCAGCCCAGGTGGAACGGGCGCGGGTTACTGGGACTACTGGGAAATGTAGTCCCAGCCCTCTTGCTCGCAGCCCTCAGCCCCTGTCTTACCCCAGCAGCAGCTAACAGCCCACGAAGGAGAGCGCCCCTCTGCGAAGCGGGACCCGAGCAGCGGGTTCCGCGAGGCGTTGGTGGAGATGCAAGGAATCCACGGGCAATCCAAACAGCAAGGCAGGTTTGTCAAGGTGTCCCCTCAAGTCAAGGGCGTCGAGACGAAGTCTGCCGCGCCGAAGACTAAAGTCAAGGTGGTCGAGCCGAGTGTGTCGGCGCCGAAGACGGTCGACACCAGCAAAGGACTGGCCGACCCGAAGAAGGCTCTCGGTGACCCGAAAAAAGGACTAACTGACCCGAAGGTTCTCGAGACTCTGCGTCAACAGGACAGGGCCAAGGGCGGCGCACCCCGAGAGTCCACTCCTGGTGAGGCCTCGAAAGATTCCGTCGAGCCGGCGCGCCCATCTGCCGCTTTCACCAAGAAGGTGACGGACTCCCTACAGCGCATCAGGGACAAGACCTTATCGGTCGGACCGAAGGATCCTCCGAAGCCGGTTGAGAAACCTCATAAGGCGTCCACGCACATTCATTTTACGTTGCCGCCGAAGATGGCGCCAAAAGCTTTCGCTTTTAAGGCGGTCGCCAGTGTCCCCGAGAAGGTTTCCTCGGCGCCGAAGTAGTCAACGGTGGTCCCCAGCCCACAGCCTCGACGACCCTCAGTGGACGAGCATCAAGAACACTTCATTGATGCCGAAACTGGCAGGCTTTCCCTCCACAAGCGGAAAATTGCCCCAGAACGTCCAATGGAGTCCTACAAGATTCCTCTGAAGAAAAAGGACTCTGCTTCCACTCCTGTCTTGGTGGAACCACTTTCTCCACAGACTCCTAATGTTTCGCCCACTTACACTGATGTGGACGCTGGGGAGGGCGATGATGAGGATGAGTACAGCTATCCTGTCTATACAGACCCTGAGGATACCAATGAACCCTGGGCCGCTGGTGCTGACCCAGGTGATCCTCATTCAGGACAAGACCCTCAACTATATTCTGCGAAGACGTCTCCTACAGAAGACTCTGCAGCTTTCAATGCCCTCATTGAACGGGCAGCCAACAATCACAACGTCCAGCTCCATGCTGACCCTGTTGATCTCGATTTCCTTTTTGATACCTTCTCAGTCTCAGAGAGGACTGTCAAGACTCTGCCTATGCTAAAAGGTGTCTTAAAACATGCTGGGGAGATCTTTAAAGAGCCTACCAGGGCGAGGGTGATAAACCCTAGGATTGAAAAGAAGTATAAGTCGGCGCCTACTGATCCTACCTACATCAAAGGACAGTTGGCTCTGGACTCCCTTGTCGTCTCGAATGCCCGGAAGAGGGCTAATTCTCAGACTACGGGTGATGCTCCTCCCCCAGACAAAGAATCTAAGGTCTTTGAGGCATCAGGGAAGAGGGTAGCAGCACAAGCGGCCAACATCGGGCGCATTTCAAATACACAAGCGCTTCTGGCGAGGTATGACAGGGCACACTATGACACGCTGGAGACCCTGTTGCAGCACCTGCCTGATGAATACAAGGAGGCAGCTGAGATGCTTATTCAGGAAGGGAAGCTGATCTCTAATGCTTCAATTAAGTGCGCTCTGGACGCGGCTGACACCGTAGCCAGGGCTGTCAACACTAGTGTTATGCTACGACGACATGCCTGGCTGAGAATCTCCGGATTTAAGCCAGAAATACAAACCACCATCCTTAATCAAACAGTGAATCCAGATCACCTGTTTGGCCCGGAGGTTGACACCACCTTAGAAAAAATTAAGAAGGACACTGAAACTGCTAAATCCATCGGTGCCTTGCAGTCCCAGCAGTTTCGGGGTGGGTCTTTTCGTCGCTCAAGCACTAGAGGCGTTTCCAGAGGCCAGCTCTCCCAGACCACGCAGTACTACAAAGGCAACACTCAGTCCACGTACACCAACGAGAGTCGAGGTGGATATCGTGGTAACAGCGCCAAGGGCAGAGGTCGTGGAAACAACAACTCCAGATCCTCTGCCACCAACAAACAGCGACGCCTTGTCACTGCCCCCGACCACGCAACACCGGTCGGGGGGGAGACTCCAGCAGTTCCTGCCAGTCTGGAAAACCATCACCACAGACAGGTGGGTCAGAAAACTTATACAATACGGTTATTGTCTGGAGTTAATATCCACTCCACCCAACATACCCCCAAGACACCGTCCTATGTCTGCCGAGTATTTGCACTTATTGCAGCAGGAGGTCATCATCATGCTGCAAAAAGGAGCAATAGAGCTCGTGCCTGTGCAGGAAAGAGGCACAGGGGTCTACTCCCTGTACTTCTTAATACCAAAGAAGGACGGGTCCCTCAGGCCCATCCTGGACCTCAGGCCCCTCAACCAGTACATCCTGTCAGAGCACTTCCATATGCTGACTCTGCAGCAAGTGCTCCCGTTGCTCAGTCAGGGGGATTTTCTCGCAACTTTAGACCTAAAGGATGTGTATTTTCACATTCCACTGCACCCATCACACAGGAAGTACCTCCGGTTCACCATCCAAAACCAACACTACCAGTTCAAGGTTTTGCCTTTCGGAGTCACCACGGCACCCAGGGTGTTCACAAAGTGCCTGGCGACAGTGGCGGCGCACCTAAGGAGACAGAACATCCATGTCTACCCTTATCTGGACGACTGGCTCATCCAGGCGAAGTCCGTCCAGCAGTGTGCCGCCCACATGTCCCACACCATTTACCTCCTTCCCGATCCGGGATTCTCACTGAATTACCCAAAATCCCACCTCCAGCCCGCCCACATACGGCAGTATCTGGGTGCGACCATAAACACTCTGGCAGCCACAGCACAGCCAAATTCAGTGAGGGTCAGCAGCATTCAATCGCTGATACAGAAGTTCAGACCTCAACACTCGCTTCCAGCAAGAGTATTTATGCAGTTGATAGGCATGATGGCCTCCTGCATCTCCATAGTCCTGCAGCGAGACTACATATGCGTCCGTTTCAGGAGTGCTTAGCACGTCAGTGGACTCAGGCTCACGGACAGTTGAAAGACCTAGTGTTGGTGAGCGGTCGGGCATACAACTCTCTGCATTGGTGGAATCCACAAAACCTTTGCAAGGGACGACCGTTCCAAGAGCCTGTGCCACAGATCATCCCGACGACGGACGCTTCTCTCCAGGGACGGGGAGCCCATGTACTCCTTTACACTGTGCAGGGACTATGGACGCAACAGCAACGGAAGATGCACATCAATGTTCTGGAACTGATGGCACTCTTCATGGCACGAAAAGCTTTCAAAGTACATCTGTGCAACAAGGACGTGTTGATCCGGACGGACAACATGACAGCCATGTACTACATTCAGAAGCAGTGAAGTACCCACTCTCCGCAGCTGTCTCATCTGGCTCAGAGCATGTGGAAGTAGGCCATTCAAAGGAACATCTTCCTCATGGCAGAACGCCTCCCGGGCAAGGACAATCAGATGGCGGACCTGCTCAGCATGTACAGCCACCAAATGCACGAGTGGGAGTTGCATCCATCAGTACTCCAACCGTACTTCCAAAAGTGGGGTCATCCGCAGATAGACCTGTTCGCCACAAGGGAGAACGCAAAATGCCAAAGCTTCGCCGCCAGGTTTCCACACCCACAGTCTCAGGGCAATGCGATATGGATGAACTGGTCATGCCGATTTGCGTACGCTTTTCCCCCAGCACCTCTGATACCGCTGGTGGCACGCAAACTCAGGCGGCACTCGATGACTCTCATCCTGGTTGCTCCAACGTGGGCTCGCCAACCATGGTACACCACGTTTCTAGAACTATCCGTGGTACCGCATCAGAGACTACGCCTCACACCCAGCCTTCCGACTCAGAGCCATGGCGACATTCAGCATCCAGATCCGCAACAGCTCAACCTGGCGATCTGGCTCCTGAGGTCTTAGAGTTTGGCTACCTAAACTTGCCTCCGGACTGCATGGATATCATCCGGGAGGCCAGAAAGCCCACCACTAGAGCATGCTACGCGGTGAAGTGGAAGCTGTTTGTCATTTACTGTGCAGACCACAACATTAACCCGCTAGATGCATCTATTCAGAACATCATTTGTTATCTTTTCCATCTGTACAAATGTAATTTGGCCTATGCTTCCATTCGCACACATCTCTCTGCGATGGCTGCTTATCTTCAAAACAGGCAGCGCCTCTCTCTTTTCAAGGTGCCTGCTATTAAAGCCTTTCTGGAAGGGCTCAAGCGAGTTATTCCTCCGGACTCCGCCAGCTCCGGAGTGGAACCTCAATGTGGTCCTCGCCAGGCTAATGGGTCCCCCCTTTGAACCACTGCATTCATGCGAGATTAAATTCTTGACATGGAAAGTGGCTATTCTTATAGCAATTACATCGCTGCGACGAGTTAGTGAGCTCCAGGCACTAACTATACAAGAGCCATTTATTCAAATTCATTCCAACAGGGTGGTGCTTCGCACTAACCCTAAATTCCTTCCTAAGGTAGTATCTCAATTCCATATTAACCAAACTATTGAATTGCCTGTGTTCTTCCAAAATCCTGAGTCATTGGCGGAGAGAATGCTCCACACCCTTGACGTCAAAAGAGCCTTAATGTATTACATTGATAGGACCAAGGATTTTAGGAAGACTACACAACTCTTTGTTGCCTTTGCGCCACAACACAAAGGTAACCCCATTTCCAAAGCTGGTATCGCTAGGTGGATAGTTGAATGTATTCAGATCTGCTATCTGAAAGCCAAACGTACTCTCACCATTCCACCACGGGCCCACTCCACCAGAAAGTTGGGGGCCTCCATGGCTTTCCTTGGAAATATCCCTTTGGAAGACATATGTAGAGCAGCCACATGGTCTACCACACACACATTTACAAAGCATTATTGTGTTGATGTGCATTCCAAGCTGTAGGGCAGGCTGTTCTGAAAACACTTTTCCAAACTGCTGCAGCTGGCACGGGCGGCCGCCGCTAATGGAGGGACTGCTATGTATTCTATGCACAGATATGAATTCAGCAGCCCACATGCCTCGAACCGAATATGCTACTTACCAGTATGCATCTGTTCTTGGCATGTAGGGCTGCTGACATTCATATCGCCCGCCCTCCTCCCGGCGCCTGTAGCAGCTGCAGCATTCACACATACTTCTAGCATGGTCATCATTCACTTAGTTTCACTCCATCTTGGTCACAATGGCTAAAAACAATCTGAGGATGGAGTTGATGCCCATGCGCACTGTAGTCCAGGGGAGGAGCCACCTATCTCGTGATACTTCGAAGACTCTTCCTGGACAACAATGTGCAATCATCTGGACCCAACACTAGGCGGTAATCTATACACAGATATGAATGTCAGCAGCCCTACATACCAAGAACAGATGCATTCTGGTAAGTAGCATATTCGCTTTTACTTCTGCCTACCTTTGGGATTCCACTGGACTCTGTGCGCACTGTACCTCACTGTGATATAGTATATACACAGCCAGCTTCCTAGACTCTGGTGCAGTGATGTTTTGAGATGTCAGGTTTTCACTGCAGGAGACACTAGCTGTAGAGGGGACCTGGTCAAATTGGCTGCTGACAGCGACTGGGAGTACTGTTCGAGCAAACCAAGGAGGGGGTCAGACTCTGGAGGGTCTCAGTACCTTGCTGGCACCGGTGGCCCACTTCGGCTGGGGTCACAGACACGGGTGCAGAGGTGTTGGCCAGCATTGCGATTACTCAAGGTTTTTCTTGGGTGCCTGTAAGGGTGCTGCTCCAATACTCCACGGGAGATCCTGGGTTACTTCTTGAATTTCTGGCAGTCCTCCGAGGCTTTGGGGGACCGAGAAGCTGCAGGATGATTCCTCTTTGGTGCAATTGTTGGAGACCACAGGCAGGCCGGCAGGGTTGGCGCAAAGTCATTTGCTGCTCCTCGGTTCTTGCTTTACGCGGCTCTTCATTCTGCCTTTGTCTGTAGAATCTGCTTTCCTGGTGCCAGAACACCACTCACACACTCACACACTCACTCCTTCTTACCCTTGGTGTAGGAATCTGGCTCAGTATATACTATGGTAAGGTGTAGTGTGTCCAGTGGATCCCCAGAGATCTAGCCGAGACTAAAGTAGAAAATACCTTTCTCTCTTGTATTAGTGTGGTTGAGCAGTCAGGCTTATAAGAGGGTAGTGTTAAGCATGTGTTATACACACTCAGACAGGAAATGATTTTGCACACTCGGACTGAATCCAGACCAATTGTTTGCATAAAAAGTTATTTTATTTGATTTCTAGAACCAAGATAGACTCAGTAGTAGCGAAGTTAACTTTTTCATACAATGTTAGTTTGAGAGATACAGTGCAGACTGGATCTGTAGGAATATGCAGATTACTTTTGCAGTTAAGAAAACGGTTCAAAAGCGCTTGAGATTACTGGTAAATTACTTTGAGATTACTTCGAGATTACCTTCCTAGTTTAGCCTGAAACACAGATTGAGCAGCACAGGACATTGGAAACAATTTACTTTGGGGGAAGACACTGTTACTTTTTGTTGCAGTGCAAAACAGTTCAACACAAAACATTTCAGAGAAAGCCACCCATTCAGCCCTATGGAGAAAAATGAAGTGTTAACTTTGCAGGTAAGTAAATGGTCTTTGAGTGGCAGTTTTGGAGGGTAAAACAAGGTTCAGGTTGGCACTCAAGTGGCACTACCAGTAGCACTAGGGCGGCTGGGTGCAGAGTGCCAATGTCAGCCAATGGGTTTAGGGGTCACCTTGGTTGGGGGCTGCTCATGGACATGCCACTCTGTCTCGGTAGCCAGGCTCCTAGATTTCAGATAAGGGCAAAGGGTACCGAGTTGGCACCAAGTCCACACCAACAGCCCTGCAGGGTGCTCAGGTGGTGTCAGGAGCCCAAAGCTTTTCAAAGGAGGACACCTGTCACGGAAATGGACTGCAGGCTGGAGCCAGAAGACTGGATGAAGGGAACCAACGGCTGGAGGATGAGGATGAAGAGTCGCTGGACACCAGGGCACCATCTGTCAGGCACTTGGGGATGCGGGAGCTGCGGGTGCAGGGGTGTTTTTTCGTATTGTATTCTGTCGGGCTTGGGGAGCACCCTTCAGAATGAGGCTGCAGGCGTCGAGGAGATGGTCGTTCACTCTGGCACTCAGGTCAGGATCACCGGGAGGGGACCTCGCTGGAGTTTTGGGCGACTCGGTCCGTGGGTATCGGGTGCAGAGTGCTAAGGACTTGCGGGTCCGGCTGGATCTGGAGGCCTGGGTTGGTGTTGGATAAATCCAGGGTCCACGGGAGATCAGAGTTATTTGTAAAGGCAGGGCAGGTCCTCAGGGTTCTTGGAGGCTGCCGATTGCAGGACCTGCCGGGTTCTGATCACTGGTTCAGAGCTGGAAACAAGCCTGTAGGGCTGGGGCCAAGCAGTTGTTTTCATTCTCTTCTGTAGCACGGCACTTTGGTCCTTCTTTTCCCGTCTATACTTAAGAGGGAGGTTCAGCGGTGCCCCTAAATGAGAGATTTAGGGGCGTAATTGGGAGGTGCAGGTTGGGACCAGACGCTCCCTTCCCTGGGGTGTCTACATCCCCTAGTAGGTCTCCCTCCAGTTGGAGGGGGCATAAGCCTTTTCTTGATTGGAGGGGTGGGCGAGGACAGAGGGGTGTGCTTCACCTGTGGGGTGGGGTGGGGTGGGGTTGGCAAAGGTGGGCACAGCTCCCTTCCTAGCTAGGTTTTTCTGTCGGTTTTCATGCTCAAAAGGGGGATCAGAAACGGTGGGGGTCAGTTGCTGATAGCAGCAAAAAGTTGGGAGTAGCTAACAAAGGCGGCAGTCCTTTGAAGCTCCTTCTTCGGGGACTCTGCCCATCCAGGAATAGAAGGCATGACACCTCTGCCCAGGATGGGCTTTGTTCTTGGACCCAGAGAGCGGAGGGCTTTCTACCCAGGGGTCCAGAAACCTGTCTGGTGGCGGCAGAGGGCTGGGAGCTAGGCAGAAACCACATCAGAGTTGGTCGTTTTTCAGGGGGTCTCTCTCATATGCCCTCTGTATGCATTTTTCATTACATCCAACACTGGCATCAGTGTGGGTTTAATATGCTGGCAAGTTTGAAACCAAATTCCCCAGACTTCAATAAAGCCATATTGGAGCTGTGAAGTTTGTGGTGACAAACTCCCATCCCATGTGTTCAAAATGGCTTAATTGCACTTACAATGCCTGTGAATGGCACAGACCCTGTAGGGGCATATTGCTCTTGCAGCTATGCCCTCACCTGGGTATGGTGCACCCTGCTTTTAGGTCTTTAAGGCCTGCTAAAGGGGTGACTTACCCATGCCACAGGCAGTGTTGGTGCGCATGGTACACAGAGATGTGTGCCATGTTGACCTGTTGGTTTGGTCTGCACCAAAACACCCAGTCTGCATTGGCAGTTTGGGATGCTAAGGTTTAAGGAATATTTATCACAAAGAGGGGAATATTAGACACTGAATATGGGTTGTGCACTGAGGAAATGTGGTGTCGGCTTGTGGTGACTGTGTGATGTGTAACCGGGAGCTGGCAGTGAACCTGGTTTGGCTGGGACCTTCCTGTGGTACCAAGCACGTCCTGCTCTACCGGCAGCCCGCTTATCCTGTTCTGCTGTCTAATTACGTATGGTTGACCTATATTGGTGCCCTCGAGCTAGTGTTCCTGGAAGTTTAGGCATTGGGCATTGTCCCAGTTGTTGTCATGTGATGCCTAACCAGTTGCAATTGGTGCCCCGGTTGTTCCCCCTGCGGGAACTCATTACATGGATAAGAGTTATTGATGCTGCCTTGGGACTTCAGTAATCGTGTAATCCCACATTCATGTGACTGGTCTTATTTTTAATTTACTTGTTTCTTTATTGGTTTATGTAGCCAGGCAAATTTTGTATTGTCCTGATGATGATCCCACACATGTTGCAGATTGAACATCTACTTATTCACTCTGACCCAGATGTTTATGCAGGATTGAGTCTTGGGTGCAGTAGTGCTTTTGACGAAAGTGTGACTTTGCTCATATACGATTCTTGTTGCCAAATAAGTGTGACTTTGCCTGTTTGTTTATTTTATTTAAGGTTTTATATAGCGCGAACAAGATCTTTGCAGATATCAGAGCGCTTTACATAAACAGTAGGTAGGGTAAACAAGACTCTTGAAACAATATAAAATTCAGTAGTCAGTGAGTTGCAAAATAGGGTAGCAATCACACAAGAGTATGCAGACTAATAACAATCAAGAAACAATAATATGGAAGCAGTACAATGTCTAATCGGGTAAGATTATAGCACCCCAGAGGGTGAGTAAACACAGTGTGAAAGCAGAGTAGTAGTCAGTAATGGGTGCGTTGCAAGTTAGTGAGGCACTCAAGTCGTAGTGTACAACCCAATAGCCAAGTTGGAAACAAATAATATGGCATCCGTGCGATGATTTAGATCTGAGAGCAGTCGAAAAGAGACTCGCATAGGTAAGCAATCAGAAGGCCAAGTACTGTCATTGTTCCAGTATCAATAGAATTCAGGTGAATTTAGCCTGAAGGATGGCCTTCACCTCTTTCTTGAAGAGTACAGTGGAAGGGATAAGCCTGGTTTCTGGCGGGAGTGCATTCCAGATCCTAGGCGCCATTCCTGAGAAGGAGCGTTTGTATGTTTTTTCCTTCCGGAATCTCCGTGGTTTCAGGAGGAGGGTTTTTGTGCTTCTGTTGGATCTTGAGCCTCCTGAAATGGTCAGCTTTTGAGTGAGGTAGTTGGGTGACTTGTGGTGTATGGCCGAGTGCGTCATACAGGCAATTTTCAGCTGAATTCTGGCTTCAATAGGCAGCCAGTTTAGGGATTTTAAATCAGGGGATATATGCGAGTGTTTTCTTGAGCCAGTGATGAGTCTCGCGGCCGCGTTCAGGGAGGCTCTTAGGAGAGCCGTTGTTGTAAGGGGGAGCCCGCTGAGAGCCGCAATACCGTAGTCTATCCGAGGAATGACTAAGGCTTGAACAACAGTTTAGAAGTCCTTGGGTGGAAGAAAGGGTTTGAGTTTTCTCAGCGTGTTGATTTGGAAGTTGGCTCCTTTAGTTGCTTTGCTAATATGCTGCTGCATGTCGAGATTGCAGTCCAGTGTGATGCCAAGGGATTTCGTGGAGTCCACGATGGTGGGCTGGACATTGAGTGCGGTTAGATGATTGAGCCATGTTTGGGTGATGGCCTTTTTCGTAGGAGGAGAGATCAGAAGGAACTCAGTTTTCATAGCATTTAGTTTGAGGTGATTGTCGGCCAGCCAAGCTTGGGTCTTTCTTAGTGTGGTATTCAACAGTTTGATGTCTTCAGGGGATTGAAGCTTGAGGTAGAGCTGAGTGTCATCTGCGTACATATGGAAGTGTACCTTTGAAGATTGAAGCAAGGTGGTGAGTGGTTCCATGACGAGGTTGAACAGTGTGGGGGATAGGGAGGAACCTTGTGGGATGCCTAGTGTTACTGGCACAGGTGAGGACAGAGCGTTGTTGATCTTGAACTTCTGAGACCGATTGTGCAGAAAGGATGTGAACCATTTGAGAACAGTCCCGGATATGCCCATCCTGGTGTTTAGGAGCTCCAGTAGTTTCTCGTGTTTGACAGTATCAAATGCTGAGGAGAGGTCAAGAAGGATGAGGAGGCAAGACTCATTGTGATCAAGGATTTGGAGGGCGTCATCAATTATGTGTGTCATGGCCGTTTCCGTGCTATGCTTTGCTCTGAATCCTGATTGGTGAGAGTTGAGGAGCTCAAACTGCTCAATGTGTTTTGTCAGTTGGAGTTGTACGCATTTTTCTAACAGTTTTGCCAGAGTGGGGATATTGGTGATAGGACGATAGTTGTTTAGGTCGGTCGGGTCAGCTGTGGGTTTCTTGAGTATAGGCGTGACTTGCCCAATCTTGAGGGAGTCTGGGATGAGCCCTTGTTGCAAGGAGCAGTTGATGATTTTAGTCCAGAGTGGGAGGAGCAGGGGGGTGAGGACTTTAACCGCATTGGCAGGTAGGGGGTCTGTGTGGTGATTGGCGGGTTTCAAGGTGACAAGCAGCTTGTGAATTGATTCTTCAGAATAGGTGTCGAAGGACGACCATGAAGCGTTGTTTTTAGGTTGAGTGTTAGTTATGCCTATGGAGCCGGAGTATCGACTTACATCCTTGAGGAGATCACTTCTTATAGTGTCGTTCTTTTGTTTGAAGAAAGCAGAAAAGTCTTCACAACTTGGAATAGCCTTTGTTGAGTTGTTAGGTTGTGGAGGTTGCGTTTTGGTTTGGGTTTTGACTAACTCGAACAGTTTTTTAGGTCGGTTTTTAGCTTGATCCAGCTGTTGGCTAAAGAAGACTGATTTCGAGCGTTTGATTTTTTCTGAAGTAGGCGTTTCTCTTACTCTTAAGCGCTCTAAGGTGCAGTGCTGAGGGGTCAGATCTCCACGAGCGCTCAGCCATGCGCATAGCACGTCTGTCTTCATTGAGGCTGCCATCGTACCATGGGTTCGAGTTCTTGGTGGCTACTCTCTTCAGTTGCAGGGGTGGGGCTTCATTGATTATGGCAGACATGGTGTCTAGGTAGTGGTCCGTCAATGAGTGCACATCAGAGACGTCCATCGGGGGAAGGAGGAGACTGCCTGTGTGGGCAGGCAAGGAGTTTGGGTTGAGATTCTTCATGTCCCTCTTCCAAATCTTGGTTTTGGCAGGTTGAGCTGGGTTAAGTTTGACCTTTTCGTTGATGAAGAAGGTGATGATGTGGTGGTCTGACCAGTCACATGGTTCGATTGCCACCAGCTGGGTAGAGTCTTCTTTGGCGATGATAAGGTCAAGGGTAGAGCCTTTTTCATGTGTTGGACCGTTGCAGATTTGGGTGAGGTCAAGCGCGTTGAGGAAACTCTTAAGGCTCTTCACCACTGCGTCTTTCTGGTCGTTCCAGTGGAGGTTGAAATCTCCCAGGTTCTTGGAATACCTGTCTAGGTGTGCCCCATAAGGGTCCTTATCCCTACTAATCAATATTAGCTTTATAGAATATTAGACTCTTTGTATTAATTAGATATTTTCTGTGCATCATTGTTTTTGCACCCAGAGAATTAGTTATTCCCATTTACAGTCCAGGGGCCTGTGTTCCTTATAGCTTAAACTACCCTTGATCCCTAGATATCCTTGGGTTCACCTTGTTTGTTTGAAAAGTGTAGCAACTTTTTTTTGGTTGAACAATATAAACAAACTGTCTTCCAGAAGCAAATGTTAAACAAATCAATGAAACCACTCCAATAATTGGAGAATACATCTTTTCTACAAACGCTGTTGTGGAGAACTTCGAGAGAATGAAAAGCACGAAATTCTCCAGCATTGTATAAATAGGATTATAGCATGCAAAAATCACTAAACAGCTTTGGGGAAAAGGTAATTTGAATTCATTTAGTTTATTGTGAAGTGCCTTTCATATTTTCACATAACACAAAATTTGACTAGCTGTTTTTTTTTTTTTTTTTTATCCCATTTCTGATACGGAGTGCTATGTACATTTTAGAGAAATCGGGGTCTCCATTTAACACTTAAAAAATGCTTCAGCTGGTATTAAACTGACTTTTTTGGTGATCATTCCCCTTTCACAGCCCACTATACCATATGGAATTGTATCCTGTAACATTATTCAGTCTGTGGTTCTTTTCCTCCAATAGACATTCATGTAATCACAAGGCTGAGGTGGTGTCAGTTACCTTCCAGTCCATGACTTCTAGGAAGTGGGAAACTGTTTACTTTAAGCATGGTTTCCCCCCAAAGTTTCTTGTTAAGCTCAGCAGAAGGCCATTTATCACCTCTAGAGTGCAAAAGGATAGAATCCTGCAGGTAGATATGTAACAGTGACTATTGGGGTACAGGTGCGGTCGTCTGTCTATTTTGCTAAAGAACATGAAAAATTGTGAAGTTTTAGCAGCAGTGTTCACTCTTGAGATTATTCTTTGTCCACACTAATACAGATGTTGAGATGGTCTCGAACACTTGACCAGTGACCATTCAAAAGGGATGGATTGCTGAACTGCATGCAGCAGGAAGAGGGAAGAGGTATACTAATGGGCAGAGTTGTCTTGTGGTCTGATGCAGAGCAGAAGATATGGCTTTTTGATTCTTTTGATTCTTTCTTAAATGGGTGCTAGGGTGGCCTTGTGGAACATGGGGTGGCATATGGGGACTGTAGAGCTCTTGCTTAAAATCTTCTGTAAGTGGAAGGACCATTTATTTTGAGGTTGCCAAACTAATGTGCATTGATTTTCAGCAGTATCGTATCTGGGTAGCCAGAAGTGTAACCATCTTCTGCTTAGTGAACAAAGCGCAACATATAGCTATTTATGAAAATAGTCCTTTTAGCGCAATATATAAAACATTGCCCTCTTTAGCTAAAAGCTCCTTAGTTATGCTGTGCTGCATAGCATTTTTTTACTTGCCCATTGTGGGTTGGTTACCCACTCGCTCCTCCCACTATGAACATTGTTTGAATGGTCCAAGTAATCTGTCAGAAGGTTAGCTATGGTCCACACGGGCATAATTTGCTCACTCGTGTGTGTCTGTATTACTATTCCCTGTTCCTGTTGTACTGTCCCAGGTCTCGTGATATAGGTCTTTAATATTTGATATTCATGGGAAGCATATGACTGGAGACTTTGGAAGCATATAGGAGTGCTGGTGAAGCTGGAGCAGGATGACAATAGTGAAGGAAGCTGGCTCTTTACATGGTGGACCAAAAATTAGGTACAATGTGTGAAGAGTACAGGCAAACCCCAGTTGGCTGACAGGGGTACAAATGATATCCCAAATGCTCTCTTTTTTGGTAGTGTGGGCGAGCAGTTAGGCTTATCAAAGGCTAAGCATTTATTGCGCACACAAAGGCTGTAAGTGAGGCACACACTAAAAGAAATCCAACATAAATTTATAAAAATAACAGATTTTTGTATGAATTTAAATACCAAGATCATGGGAATTGGGTAAGTACTTTTCGAGTTATAAATGTTTACAGGTTTCAAAAGTTCACACTTGGGCCATATTTACGATGATGGTTGGGCGAGTGTCCGACCGGCGTCATGTCGGAATGGTAACCGACGGACTATTAGTCAGCAGTTCCTTCAGACTTATTTGGATGCAACCACCCATGGGCGGTCGTAAACATCCATTGCGGCGGACTGAAAAGGGCCACTGCACAACCCTCATTAGAAAAATGTATGTTTTAAAAGATCATTGCACCGTATGGCAGGCACCACACGTTGCCTGCCACGTGGTGCAAGGATGTTTAGGGGGCACCAAAGGTTGCCCTCAGGCCCCATAGTGGAGGGCCAGGGGAGAATCCCCCCCAAAGTCACTTTCCGCCTGTTTTTTCATGGTGGGCCGATCGCTATGAAAGGATAGGCGGAAAGTGACATTGTAATCCCGACAGCGGAGCCAAGGTTCTCTCCACTGTCATTTTGGGATTACAATTCCACCCATCGGAAGCGGAGCCGAATTTCCCCACTGGTTTCCCTCCAACCGCCAGTATCCTAATACGGCGGTCGAATGGAAGCCTATGATGGGCGGAAAGCCTCCGACTAGCTATCCGATGGCTTTCCTCTCATCATCATAATAAGGGCCTTAATACAATTTCGGGAGCAATAATGTTATCCTATGGGGGAAAACGGTATACCGCTTTCAGGCACTTATCAGCGACTTACGGGACCCTTCTCCTGGACTTGAAGTGAGTATGGGGCAAGGTCCAAGGCCACACCAGCAAGTCACCTCAGGAAGGCTCAGGGGCATCTGGGTTCAGAGGCGTTTCAGCTTCTGGTGCCTCGTTTACTTAAATAGGGGGAAACACTCTGGTCAGAAGAAGGCTGCAAGCTGGAAATGGGGGGGCAGTGTGGAGTAACCTGTGAAGGGGGGAGGGGGTTGTTGGTCCTTGAGATTTTCGTGCACTTGGGGGACACCTTCTCCTCGGGCTCGGATGCAGTAGTGACTTTAGGTGTCTGGTTCGTGCTGCAGGAGACACTCATGGATGAGAGGGCCTGCACAAAGAGGCTGCAGGTAGCAAGTGGGAGTCCAGTCTAGGCAAACCCAAGGGTGACCTCCGCTTTTGAGGGTCTTGGGACCCCTTTGGTCACCTTCCTCGGACTCTGGCTTTGGGGAGCGAGTGCAGAGGCACTTTGAGGTGTCAGGTGGCGGCAGTCGAAGGCTCCCTTTTGTCTTCGTTTTGCAGGTGCATGTATTAATGTATCCGATTCTGGAATCAGTGTAGGTTTATTAATACAAGGTGTTTGATACAAAACACCATAGCTTTCAGTGAAACTATTTTGAAGCTGGGACTCTCGTTTTCACCAGTGTCCATCACATACCATAAGATGACTTCCCTGATCACTTGTACTGAGTAATTGAAGTGGCCAGCACAGGGGCCTTTTCTGCTCATGTAGATATGTCCTCACATGTGATATAATGCACCCTGCCTTAGGGCTGTAAGGCCTGCCGTATGGGTGACTTACAAATATTACACAGGGTGTGTGCCATGTCGGATTTCACTTTTTAGAGCACCTTGTCATGCATCCTGTGGTTGCAGTCTGCATATATTTGGTGCTGTGTACCTTGGAGTGGTACAAGATATACTGCAGCTCTTAGGGACCCTCTTTGGAACCTGTGTCCTAAGTACCAGTGGTACCATTTGCTAGGGACTTAGAGGTGCTAAAGGCTTGGTCAATTGGGGATCTTTTGGCCAGTTAACTGATTTTGGGGAATAAACACTGACACAGGGGACCTGATTAACAGTGCACCTCAGTCAAAGTTGCATCAAATACTAGGCAAAAAGTGGGGGACTACTATCACAAAAACCCAGTTTACTACAGATGGTGCTTTTCCTTCTTACGTTTACAAAGGTACTTTGGTCCTTTCTTGAACAAGAGGTGGCATTCTGTAAGTCTGGACAAAGGGTGGGTGAGCCAAAGTAAACGCATAGAGTAACATGCACTGTTTGTCTATAGGGTTTTCTGTATGTACGGTGGCTCACCCGGGCATACAATTCTCACTCATGCTTCTATGTTCCTACTTCCCTTTCCTGTGGTGCCTCCATTGCTGTAAAAATTCTGTTGAAATAGATCTTAGATATTTAATATTTATGGTGAGCGTTACACTGGGATCTTTTGGAGCATTCCGGAGAGCTGGTGGAAATTGTATGTTGGAGGCATATGAGCTGCAGATTGTACACTATGCATAGATCGCCACCTAGTGTTGGGCCGGATGTTTGCAGTTTGTTGTTGTCTTGAAATGTTCTTTGGAAGTCACGAGATAGGTGACTCCTCCTTAGGACCACATTGCGCATGGGCATCTGCTCCATCCCCAGATTGTTTTTTTCCGCCATCGGGCTCGGATGTGTTTCCTGCGCTCCGGTTTGGAACTAAATTTCCTTCGGCGCGCAATCCTCACCCAGTTCGACGGTATTGTCTCGATCGCGATCTAAGACACAAATCTCTACCAACTTGGAAGTCTTCGATTCCGGTCGTCGACTAAGGCCTTTGGGCCTACCTAGGCCTCACTTTCTAGCTCATGGAAAGAACGCCAATCAAGAAGTGTCCTCAATGTGGGTCGAAGTTTCCCCACACCGTCCTACATGAGGTGTGCAACCTGTGCCTTTTACCGGAGCACATGGCCAAAGACTGTTCGGCGTGTGCCTCATTCCGCTCCAAGAAGACGATCCGGGACCGACTAGCTCGAAGAACTATGGCTCGCTCGTCCGCTCCGATTCCCGATGACATCTGCGATGAAGGCATCGACATGCCAGAACACCAGCACGCCGAAGAGAGTATCTGATCATCAGATGCCGAAGACTCCGATGTCGAAGTTCACTCCAGCTCAACGGCTCGTAAGTAAGACCGTCGACCCCACCCCTTCCTCGACCCCCATCTACAAAGGCTCCGGTCACACCCTCACCTTCGGGCTCGGGTGCACACCGAGACACCGCTTCTAACGCCCCGCCTTCGGGCCCGGCAAAGAAGACGACAAAGCCTTCAGGCCGCTCGGCCTCGAGCCAGCCTACTTCCGTTGCCGACTCAGTACCGAAGAAAAAGCCATCTTCCTCTTCCACGTCTACCGTTGCTTCGACACCCAAGCACACGGCGCCAAAGACTGGCAGCGTTTCATCGAAACCGCACTCTGAGCCGAGCAAAAAATTAGCCAAAGCTCCAGATTCGCATGCATCGGAGCCGAAAAACCCTCGGAACCGAAAAAACCAGGTTCCCTCAAAAGACACTTCGAAAGGGCACACTCCTAAGCCAGCTGCCGACTCAGTGCCTAAAAAACCTACAGAGCCAAAGATTTCAACGCCAAAGGATTTACCTGGCTCACAAGAACTTTTTACACCTGATCCACAACAAAAGACTCTTGTAAAGGATCCCAAAACTGGACAATTGACTCTTCCCTCCAAGAAGAGACCACTTGAGGCGCCAGTACCTCGTCCCCTGCAAAGAAGAGACATTACAACCTCTCCATTAAGGGTCCCTTCTGCTCCACCTCCCCATACGGCTCCTATTCATACACCTCCTTCACCACAGCATTCACCTAAACCATCTCCTAATCCAGACGATGACGTACACACATTCTGATTATGAAGGTGGAGGTGCACATTACCCACCACAGGCTAATAGTCCCCCTCAGTAACCTAATCCATGGGATGATTACAACACCCCTGATGTGACTTATGTCCCACAGGATGATGCCTATCCTTCCAGACCTTCCCCACCAGAGGACACCATAGGTTTTAACCTGCTAGTCCAGAGGGCTGCACAATATCATGGGGTGGACTTACACGGACGCAGTGGAGGAAGACTTCCTCTTAGATACATTTGACTATACACAAAGGTCTACAACCATCTTACCAATGCTTAAGGGCGTCATCAAGCACGCAACAGAAATTTTTAAAGAACCTGTTAGAGCTAGGGTCCTCAATCCCAGCACTGAAAAGAAATATAAAGCTGCCCCTTCAGACCCAGCTTATATTAAAGATCCGGCACAATTAGATTCTTTAGTGGTATCGAATGCACATAAACGTGCTAATTCCCAAACAGGGGAAGCCTCCCCACCAGACAAAGAATCTAAACTCCTTGACGCCTCTGGCAAAAGAACTGCGGCACAAGCAGCTAACATCTGGCGCATTGCCAACACCCAAGCCTTGCTGGCCAGATACGACAGGGCACATTATGACAAACTAGAGTCCCTAATGCAGCACCTACCAGACAAATACAAGAACCGGGCTAATGAACTTATACAGGAAAGTAAAAATATCATGAATACTTCCATCCGTTATGCCCTAGATGCTGCGGATACTGCCTCAAGGGCAATCAACACCAGCACCTTACTGCGTAGACATGCCTGGCTACGTATTTCAGGTTTTCAACCTAAGGTGCAAAACTCCATACTTAATCAGCGATTTGATGAAACACACCTATTTGGCCCAAATGTTGACGTGTCTTTGGAGAAAATGAAGAAAGACACCGACACTGCAAAATCTATGGGAGCCTTGCAGCAGCAAGCTCCAGCCGTTCTTTTCGTCGCTCATCGTACAGAGGCAACACAAGAGGCTACTCCTCAAAGTCCATCCTCTTCTTACAAAACCCCTGCCCAATCCCCAATTACCAAGGGCTACCAGAGAGGGGCTTGCAGGGGTAACAACAACAACAAAGGCAGAGGCAAGAACAACATCAGACAGGTGGGTGCAGCAAATTATTCAATCCGGTTACTGTCTAGAATGAACATCTACCCCCCAAACATACCACCCAAACAGCGTCCAATGTCACAAGAACATCTGTAACTGTTAAAGCAAGAAGTAGTATCTCTGCTAGAAAAAGGTGCAATAGAACTAGTTCCTCTGCACCAGCAAAACAAGGGGGTTTACTCTCTGTATTTTCTAATCCCAATGAAGGACGGCTCTCTAAGGCCTATTTTGGACCTCAGACCGCTAAACATATACACACAGTCAGATCATTTTCACATGGTCACACTCCAGCATGTCCTTCCTCTCTTGTCACAAAACGACTTCCTGGCTACTTCAGACCTCAAGGACGCATACTTCCACATTCCCATTCACAATGCTCACAGGAAGTATCTCAGGTTTATAATAGACACGGCAGCACTACCAGTTCTGTAGACAGTCACTCCTGAGGCGGAAGCCGGGAGCCCTAGAACAGAAAACTATCGTATTTTAAAAAATTGTATGCTGTGATTTTAAAACTGCTTTACTCATTTATCAAATCCTGACACCCACCTCAGCTACGCCGATCAGCTGATTTACTTGCTGGAATCGGCAAAAACGCTCGTTTCTCTGCCGCCATTTCCACGAGCGAGGAGCCTAGAGACACGCCCATCTCTGTTGGCCACGCCCCCTTCACAATATAAACAGAGCGCGCTGACCACTAGCGCTGCCCTGTAGACAGAGTCACTCCTGAGGCGGAAGCCGGGAGCCCTAGAACAGAAAACTATCGTATTTTTAAAAATTGTATGCAAATTGTATGCTGTGATTTTAAAACTGCTTTACTCATTTATCAAATCCTGACACCCACCTCAGCTACGCCGATCAGCTGATTTACTTGCTGGAATCGGCAAAAACGCTCGTTTCTCTGCCGCCATTTCCACGAGCGAGGAGCCTAGAGACACGCCCATCTCTGTTGGCCACACCCCCCTCCGACACCCAAGCTCCTACTATAAAACCATGAGTCCATGCCGGAAGCGCAGCGGACGGGCGCGACGATGGCGCGCCGAAGCAGCGCCAAAGGGGTGCCAGTCTGCGCCAGTCCGCGCCGGACCCGCGCCCAGGGCCCAAATTCCTAGCCAGCCACCACACGATCCTAGTAAGTCAATGAAATACTCCTCCTCCAATCTGTTAGAGATTAAAAACACCATGCTTTGGCAGGACTGCCCACATCTTAACTTAGACGAGTATTCCAACGTGATTCATATAGCCTGCCCTAAATGCAATTTTAAACTTAATCATTCCCTTACTCAGATACCTCTGATTCCAGGGGCACCATGTAATGATACCACACGCATTAAGTGCGCACTGGTGAACGCTAGATCTATGTGTAAACATAGAGAAGAGGTGGCCGAATTAATATCAGCACACAAACTGGATATTCTGTTTATAACAGTGACATGGGCCGACTTGGCTTCCGACCCCGATCTTGTGACAGCCGTCCCTGAGGGCTATTATATTGTCAGACAAGATAGACCGGCTGGAAAAAAAAGGGGGCGGCCGTGCCATAATTCTACGGCTAAACCTAGCAGTAAAAACCGGAACCTCAGATACCATCCCTGCTGAAACATTATCCTTTTCTATCACGCTTTCCCCCACCCAAATGTTCAATGGAGTTCTGCTCTATCGTCCCCCAGCGGCCCGAACACCTTTTCTCCAATCCATTAGCACTTTATTAGAAACCGTGCCAGAAGTCTCTGACTTCACAATACTTGGAGATTTTAACTTTCATTTAGAAAACACATTAGACAAAGATACTCTGAGCCTGATTGAGGATTTCAAGGCCGTTGGCCTAAACCAGTTGGTTACCTCACCCACGCACAAAGCAGGTCACGTTCTTGACGGACTGTTCACGAATAACCCGGCCATTACCCCCACTACTGTTACTCCCATTGTATGGTCAGATCATGCAGTGGTGGTTTTCTACGCCTGTGTCAAGAAACACAAAAATCAACCCTCGGCAAAAAAGCAACAGAGGCCCAGTAGGGATTGGAAAAACATAGATATGAATACACTAGCCGAGAATCTTGAAAATACTAAACCATCCAAAGTGTCAGACCCTCAACTAGCAGCAAACAATTACAACCAATGGCTCACAGACACCTTTAATCAAATAGCGCCTCTAAAGAGAGTGCGGTTAAATCGTGCAACACCATCAGCCCCTTGGTTCTCTGAACTGCTAAGAATAGAAAGACAGAAATGCCGCAATCTAGAAAGGCACTGGCGAGTTAAGTATGACAACAACGACAAAGAAAGATACAAACAAGCGCTATCAGGCTACAGGAAGATGCTAAGACTGGAAAAAAGCAAATATTTCTGTGAACAGATAGAAAAAGCACAGAACTCTGGTAAGCAACTATACCAGGTAGTGGCTACACTAACAAATATACCAACAGCCAATACCACTGAAACTACCCAAGACTTCTGTAATCAAATGGCTGACTTTTTCAGGACCACGGTCACAGAAATCTTTGATAAATTTAATAACATCACGACTGGGGAACTTTCAGATAGCACCAAGAACGTACAACTCACATCCTCCTCTCTGAATGAATTTCTCCCTCCATCACTATCAGAAATAAAAGATCTCATTAAAACAACTGTCAGGTTCCCCTCTGGATCCCTGCCCACCAACCATCATCAAACTAACATCTGATGTGGTAGCACCAATCCTGGAGAACATCTGCAGTACCATCTGTGAATCAGGAAATTATCCTCAAAGTTGGAAAACTGCTATAATAAAGCCACTTCTAAAGAAACCCACCCTTAACACCTTGGAATTAAAAAGTTATCGCCCTATATCAGCCCTTCCTTATCCATCAAAAATACTTGAAAAAGTTATAAACAAACAGCTGGCTAGCTACATTGATCATAACAACCTGCTAGATAACACCCAGTTTGGGTTCAGGAGAGGACATGGAACGGAGACGGCGCTCATCAAGGCTTCTGAAGAGATCAGACAGATCATGGACCAGGGTGGCTCGGCTGTTCTGATCTTGCTTGATCTCTCAGCAGCCTTTGACACGGTCGATCACAACATCTTGATCGACCGTGTCACAGCCATGGGCATAAAGGGCAAGGCTGCGGAGCTTCTGGCCTCTTTCCTGGCTAACAGAGAACAGTCAGTAAAGATGGGGAACTTCTATTCACCAACGTTTGTGCTGCCTTGCGGAGTCCCCCAGGGATCCTCGCTGAGTCCGACACTTTTTAACATCTATGTGTCGGACTTGGCGAGGGTCATTAAAACCTATGGAATGGGAGTAACTTCATACGCCGACGATACTCAGTTGGTGTTGGCAGTGCATAAAAACGGGATCGAAGTGGCAGCCAACTTTCAGACGGGCATGAGAGCCATCAGTCATTGGATGGACAGTAATTGTCTAAAACTAAACACCGATAAGACCGAGGTAATGGTGTTTGGAGACCTAAAACCATCTTGGTCTTCGATCTGGTGGCCACCGGAAATGGGCAATCCACCCATCCCAGTCTCAAAGGTCAGAAACCTAGGAGTGTTGTTTGACAACAAACTAAGTTTCACTAATCATGCCAACGCAGTAGTCTCCTCTTCCTTTTTTACGCTACGGAAAGTGAAAAGGCTACTACCTTACCTTCCCCTGTCTGCAGGGAAAACCCTGATGTCCTCCTTGGTGTTATCCAAGGTGGACTACTGTAATGGGCTTCTGCTGAATGCTCAGGAGCAGGTCTTCAAAAAGTTACAAATGGTGCAGAACGCCGCGGCACGAATTTTGACCAAAACTCCCAAGTTCGCGCCCATCTCATCCGTCGTTTACCTACGGCACTGGCTCCCAGTAAAAAAAACAAAATTCAAGGCTTTGTGTATTATATACAAGGCACTGAATAGCCAAGGACCCGACTTTTTTAGGGAATCACTGCAGCTGTATGTTCCCAAGAGAGCGTTAAGATCTGCCTCATCCGCATCCCTATGCATTCAACGAGTGAGAACAGTCACTTGGGGAGACAGACGCTTCTTAGTGGCTGCCTCGAGGCTCTGGAACTTCTTGCCCCATCACATAAAAAACAGCTCTTCACTGCTGCTCTTCAGAAAGCAAGTGAAGACCTGGTTATTCACTCAATAATGCACAGGAAGTGCCTCTCTGTCTGCCCAGCGCCGAGACACCATTTGTGGTATTTGTTTGCGCTCTAGAAGTTTAGAAAATAAATAAATAAAGTACTCTCATTTGGAGTCACAACAGCACCAAGGGTGTTCACCAAGTACTTGGCAGTGGTGGCAGGGCATCTACGAAGACAGCACATCCATGTCTTCCCGTACCTCGACGACTGGCTCATAAAAGCCAGTTCACACAATCAATGCGCAAAAAACACTCATGCCACCATCCAGCTTCTTCACGACTTGGGGTTCACAATAAACCACACCACGTCTCACTCGACAGCGCTAGCTTATCCCACCCCAGCAAGGATAGCCAGCATGCAAACTCTCTTAACAAAGTTTCAGCCACAACACTCCCTCCCAGCACGAGTGTTCGTGCAACTCCTAGGGATGATGGCCTCTTGCATCATCATAGTACCCCATGCAAGACTTCAAATGCGTCCACTGCAAGAGTGCTTATCACGTCAATGGAACCAGGCTCAAGGTCACTTAACAGACCTAGTGTTGGTAGACGGTCAAACTCCTCGCTCTCTGCAGTGGTGGAACACCAAAAACCTTTCCAAGGGATGACCGTTCCTAGAGCCAGTTCCTCCGATAATCTTGACTGCGGACGCATCTCTCTCCGGCTGGGGAGCCCACCTACTGCAACACATCATGCAAGGCAGGTGGACGCCACAACAAAAAATACTCCACATCAATCATCTGGAGTTACTAGCAATATTCCTGGCACGAAAAGCTTTCCAGAAGCAAGTAGCAAACAAAGCTGTGTTAGTCCGCACAGACAACATGACAGCAATGTATTGCATACAGAAGCAAGGAGGCACGCACTCTATGCAACTACCTCAACTAGCACTGGAAATATGGAGGTGGGCCATACCTCAGAACATATTCCTTCTAGCCAACATGTCCCAGGAGTACAAAATACTATAGCGGATCTGTTAAGTCGTCAAACACAACAGACCCACGAGTGGGAACTTCGTATGCAAGTTCTTCAGCCATTTTTTCAGATGTGAGGACAACCTCAGATAGACCGATTTGCCACCCACAAACTCAAAATGCCCAAGCTTCGCCGCCAGATATCCACACCCACTGTCCAAAGGCAATGCGATATGGATGAATTGGTCAAACAGATTTGCGTACGCTTTTCCACCTCTACCACTCATGCCATTAGTAGTACGCAAACTACAGCAGCATTCTCTGACCCTCATCCTAGTTGCTCCAACGTGGGCCAGACAACCGTGGTACACCACACTGCTACAACTGTCTGTAGTACTGCACCAAAAATTACACCTTTCTCCACATCTTTCACAGAACAGTGTAGAAATCAGACACCCGGACCCAGCTCAGCTCAACCTAGCGGACTGGCTCCTGAAATCCTAGAATTTGGATATCTGAACCTTCCTCCAGACTGCATGAATGTCATTAAAGCTAAATGTCCTACCACTAGGGCATGTTATGCAGCCAAGTGGAAACTATTTGTAATCTATTGTCATAACAACAATATTAATCCCTTGGATGTGGCCATTCAACACATTATAGGTTACTTACTGCATCTCCAAAGATGTAACTTAGCCTATACGTCCATTAGACTACATCTTGCTGCAATAGCAGTATATCTGCAAAACAGACATCTATCTCTGTTCAGAGTGCCTGCCATTAAAGCCTTTATTGAAGGCCTTAAAAGAATAATTCCTCCTAGAGTACCACCTTCACCTGTATGGAATTTAAACTTAGTTCTCACACGGCTAATGGGGCTTCCCTTCGAACCCCTACACAAATGTGAATTACAATTTCTAACCTGGAAGGTTGCGTTCTTAGTAGCTATTACCTCCCTGCGCAGAGTTAGTGAACTACAAGCACTAACCATTCAAGAAACCTTTTTGCAAATGCATCAAAATAAGGTTGTTCTGCGTACCAATCCAAAATTCCTGCCTAAAGTCATTTTTCCATTCCATCTCAATCAATCTGTGGAACTGCCCGTTTTCTTCTCGCAACCACAGTCAGTAGCAGAAGAAGCTTTTCACACTAGATGTCAAAAGAGCATTGTACAACATAGAAAGAACACAACCCTTTCGTAAGACAAAACAACTTTTTGTGTCTTTCTCACCACCACACACGGGCAATCCCATTTCAAAATCTGGAATAGCTAGATGGATTGTCAAATGCATACAGATTTGCTACCACAAAGCTAAACGTACGCTATCTGTTCCTCCTAAAGCCCACTCTACCAGAAAGATAGGGGCTTCAATGGCATTTTTAGGGAATATTCCCTTAGATGACATCTGCAGAGCAGCCTCATGGGCTACACCGCACACATTCACAAAACACTATTGTGTAGATGTGCAAACAAAACAGCAAGCTAATGTGGGCCAGGCTGTTCTCAAAACATTATTCCTAACTACTGCAACAGATAGGGGTGGTCGCCGCTAAGAGTGGGTACTGCTATATAATCTATGCATAGTGTACAATCTGCACCTCATATGCCTTGAACGGAAAATGCTACTTACCAGTATGCATCTGTTCTTGGCATGTAGAGCTGCAGAGTTGTACACGCCCACCCGCCTCCCCGGCTACCCTTATCTGTTCCAGTATTATCTTAATTAGATACAAATTACACAGGCATCCTTCCTGTACTTGCAAAGCTCCATCATTTCCCTAATGGCGAAAAACAATCTGGGAATGGAGCCGATGCCCATGCGGTCCTAAGGAGGAGTCTCCTATCTTGTGACTTCCAAAGAACTTTTCAGGACAACAACAAACTGCAAACATCCGGGCCCAACACTAGGTGGCGATCTATGCATAGTGTACAACTCTGCAGCTCTACATGCCAAGAACAGATGTATACTAGTAAGTAGCATTTTCCTTTTCCTCCTTATTTTTATAAAGGTACTTTGGTTCCTTCTTGAACCAGAAAAGGCGTCTGTTAGCCTAGACTAAGAGTAGGTGTGGAAGAGTCACGTCTGAAGATATATATATATTCTTTTTACTTTTGATTTTGTCTATTCCTGTTTGAATGGTTCATCCATGTTTCTATTTCTCTCCAGTAACAGTTGTCTTGTTGGTTGCAGGTTTCCCCCTGGGGTTGTTGGAGTCGCACCACCTGGACTGCCAGCAACTACTGTGGATGGGCTGGTTGCTGCTTCTCACCCTTTGCCTCATGGAATGCCCTCTCTTTCTCACACCCCATCCCCCGGACAAACCAACAAACCTGACCCTGACAGAGAGCCCTCCGACCAATAGCATTGTCCTTCCTTCCTTTCTTTTCCCACCTCCCCATCGTTTCCTTGGATAGAGGCCAGGATCCTGGATTTTTAGCAGCCCTCATCTTATCTGGTAGAAGAAACTAAGCAGAGACATGCCGGGACTGCTCCACTTTGAAATGTTGGACCACTTCTTCTGAGCAAGAGGAGAGCTATTATCCAGAACAGTATACTTTGCAGATTGCCTTTCAACACATTTTTTAAACCAGTTTAGTTTCAAGCAGAGATTATCCTGACCGTTCCATTGGCCTGGAACTGGCTTTTGGCAATTAATCTGGGCCAGTCTATTGATTATCCTCGTGCTGGTGCAGGACAACATGAAAAGCTGCAGCACACTCCTCTTTTTTTTTCCCCCTTTCTTTCTTTAGATCTATGCAGCTTGGCAGTAAGATCATGAGCTGCAGAGGTGAATGTAGACCCATACATGTGTGAGCTTACCGCTTTATAGTGAAAGAGAGGGTAGTTCCCACTGGCACCCTGTGACTTGCCCCAGGTAGTCTTGTGTGTGCCCTTGCTCAGGAAGGTAGGTGTATGTTTACATGAGGTAGACATATGTAAGCTCAGGTATTGAGTAGGCATGCATACAAGCAAGGTCAGGGGTGTTTTTGGGTGAAATTTCTGATGGCTATAAGTGTTACGTACCATTGGGCATATACAGGTCAGCGAGTGTGGTAGTTAAGGATTGGGGGTGTTTGACCTCTTATCGCGATATGTGAGTGACAGTCTTTGTGCTTACAAACAGTGGTGAGAGCAACTTCTGTACTGATTGTAAATGATTACAAATGGAAGTCTGCCCCCCTTCCCCGTTGCTGTGCTGATTGAGGATTCTGTCATCCGCTCTTCAAGACACTTGGCTCAATATTCAAAGTGCTCAGTAATGTTCAAGTTGTCCTGTGCTGGAGAGAAGGCTAGCACTTCCACACTCAGAATCTGCCAGCGAAGTTGCAACTTTTTGTAACTCTTGGACATTTTCCATTTGATGGAGCAAATTCCTGGCTGTTGACGCACCACTGGAAGTGACTTCCTGCCATTCCAAAACCAAGATGGCTGCTGTTTCCCTCATTTTCTCAGTGGGCCTCTGCCTGATAATGATGCATCATAGAAAACCAACAGATTCAACCCTTATTTTTGTACAGATTTCTAGCGTGTGTCTTTGCTCTGCCATGGCAGACACATGCCCACCTCCTGTAGTGCGTGCCCAGACCTCTCCCGTGCAGTGTGTATCAAAGGTGGTTGCTGGATCATGTGATTTTTACCTACAATCTTCATCAGTATTTTCTTTCGATGGAGTAAAAAATATTTTAGAAACCAGTGGCTCATAAGTGTTTGTTTTGAAAGGTAAAAACGTTCACTTGGGTTTTGTCACATGTATTGTGAGTGTCCCCCCTTCTTTGAGAACATTGCTTGGAGTTGCACTTATTTCTTGCGAGAATGCGCTTATCTGAGGGACTGCACGGACTCTAGTTCTGCTGACTGGTTAATAGCCTCCTTTAAGTGAGCTGAAGTAAGGAGACTGCTGGTGCAGATTCTGCCGAGAGAACATGCGCTGCATGGGATATTGTTGACTATAAGGGGTTTGGAGTATACCCACTGCTTACCATTTGTTGTCTTAATTATATCGCTTTGCTGCCTCCTAATTGGCCAGCGGATGCCGTTTCACTACTTCTTTTTTTCGGGAGCATGGAAGAGGAAGTGAAACCAGCAAATGAATCGGGTACTGGTTGATTTAGCTTGATTAGTGTCCTTCAGCTTTCCAGCCACTGCTCGCACTGTGGTTTAGGTACTTTCCTGTACCCTCCTTCACCCCTTAACCTTCCGTTGCCCGTCTTGACCACCACCACCCTCCAGAAGAAAATAAACTCGCAATGAGGGGACCATTACTGGCTGCGTCGCAACACTTTTTTCTAACTTTTCTTTTCTTTTACAATTGTTGTTTGTTGCGCTGGATACAGATTGCAAACGGCCACCACAATATTTGCAGAACTCTATCTAATTGGGAAAGGCTTTGTACGCAAGCCTTTCCATCTGCTCGTGTACTTTTTACATCGCACCTTTGCAAGTGGTGATTTCCATCCCGGTAAAAGAAATCCACCCTTTAGGTGTCTGGTTCGCCCAGTATATTGAGACAGAATGCTGATTGCTACTAAAATGTTTGAAAGATCAGCATCACACTAGCCCTCTGGTGTGCAATAACGTTAAGGGTTCCTGTACTTCTTGCAAATAGGGCATTTCTCGTGCCACCTCCTCAGAATTATTCTTTCTAGAGACAATTACAATCTCCCCACTGTCGAGAGGTGGCACGGTGCCGGTCCTGCAGCTAAGGACTCTGTGTGGCCAAAGTCTGCATTCTGAGCTTGATCTAGAAGGTAGGGGAACACACCAGATGACTGCTTGGGAACGAAAACCTCCCTTTGGTAAACATCTTATTTTTAAAAGTTCTCTGTTAGAGTACTGTTATTTGAGCCAATTTCTGCTTGCGGATTGAGTATTTTCGCTTCCTCAGTTGCAACAAGATTGCGTGTGTTAATTCTCATGTTCTGTATTGTTTGAGAGCAAAAAAGTATGTACTCCTTGCTTATTTATCTTACCCCTTTCAGTCCCCAGCACTGGAATTATTCTAATACCTTTAAGTTGCCTGAACCTCTGCTTGCCTGGTCCCCTGTTCTTTCGTGCTCCTCCTGCTTGCCGTCTAAGATTTACCAGCTCCGAGTTTGCACCCTGCTCCTCACTTTGTGACAGTCTGCCATGCTCCCACTTGCAATATAAGGATAAACAATTCTGTTGTATGTCAAATAATTACTCTTCAATGCGCATGATGCATGTAATGTCTACTGCTATTTAGTAACGTGTCCCCTGGGGAAAGAGACGTAGGTCAGCCCTTTCCATTTGAGGTGTTGCAAACAAAATAATGTCATTGATTTTAAATCTCCTTCCCTCTCCCGAATGAAATTGACACCTCTGAGGCATGGTTGAAAAAAATACTTAACAATGACAGAAATCGCCCCCATGATCATTTGCCTCTTCCACGACTGGCAAGTCTCTACCTTTGAGCATTAAGTGAGGCAATCTTTGCTGGTTAGGTAAGGGTTTGAATATGTGACCTGTAGGAGGCTGGCTTAGTATAAGGTGCACACTTATAGAAGCGAAGCACCTTGTACTAATCCAGACAACCATTTTGGTGGTTTTAGTAGTCTTAGACAACCACAGAAAGCTCTCCAAGTGGTAGCTGGTTAAGAGCAGCCTTAAGGCTTAGTCAAGGAGTGTTAAGCAGCTAGTTTTACCAGAACTAAACATATAGTGAAGGTTAAACGAAAAAGAACCACACAGTGTAGCTATAAAAACAGTTATATTTATTAGACATACTAACACATTGGTATATCTCCTACTTGGAGATATCAGCACAATATCTACAGTACTTGAGATGTAAACGGGCAAGTAAGCATAAATGCACAGTGAACTCCAGGGGAGATCATCCCATACATTAAAGAAGTGGAATGTGAACCGCGACCGAAGTCAGGATTGGGACCAGAAGAGCTTGTCACAACTACACATACAAGTCAAAGCCCACAATGAAAAAAAATGGGTAGCTCTGTTTCTTAGACGGTCCCGTAGAGGTAAATTGATTATTTAAGAAGAGCACACCTTTACATTGTCATGCCGCCTGTAGGAGGCTGGCTTAGTATATGGTGCATACTTATTCAAGTGGTGCATCCTGTACTAATCCAGGCTACCATTATGGTGATTTTAGTGGTCTCTGATAACCATAGAAAGCTCTCAAAGTGGTAGCTGTGGAGAGCAGCCTACAGGCTTATCTTGAAGGAGTGTTAAGCAGCTTGTTTTACCAGTTTAATCTGTAGTGCAAGTTAAATGAAAAAGAACCACACAGTGTTTATATAAAAATACTTCTATTTATTACATAACACTTAATAACACATTGACGTCACTGGGGAGGAGATATAACCACAAAATACATAGAAATACTTCTAATGCATTCAGGTTAATAGCACAAAATACAGTGGTCTCCAGGGGGAGACCAAACCATATACTAAAAGTGCAATGCGAACTGCGATGAGGATGGGACTTGGACCCGAAGACTCAGAGGAGCGAGAGATACAAGGAACCACCCGAGGTAAGTACCGAGGGACCCCACGGAGGCTGTGTGCTGAGTGGAAACACAGCTGCATACTCATTGTCAATGGGACCGTCATGGTTGCAGTTTTTAAGGAGGACCCTTCCCAGTGGACCCTGAAGAAACCCATGCAAGATAGGTTTGAGAGACACCCCACCCGTGGATACCCCAGGAACCAGGATACCTACACCAGGGAAGCCGGGTGCATGAGCGCAAAGTGGTGTCTGAAACCCCCTGTAGACCACAATACAGGACTTAAGAAAAGGTGCCGCTGGTGAAGAAGGTGAAAGAGTCTGGTGGAATCCAATAGTGGATTCTTGAAGAGGAGTACCTGCAAGCAGATGGGGCAGAGTCTATGCCACTCAGAAGTGACCAGGAGGCACGGAAGACCAAGGACCACTGATGACAGAAGATGCAGGAGTGATGACGGTGACCTTGTCGCTTGAGGACTTGGCGACGCTGTGGAAGACCAGGAGTGTTTTCGAGCTGGCCCACATTGGAAGTAGAGAACCGGGGGTCGGTGTCCGGTGAGACCACCTAACAAGCCTTGGCAGCAAGCAGGGAGCCCACTGAAGCCAAAGGAGACCCTCAAGCAGACCAACAGGCCAAAAGCACATGTGTCTCAAGAGGACCTCGAGCAGCTCACCAAAGATGCAGGCCCATGGTACAGAGGATGCAGAGAGAAAGAAGATCTTGGCAGGAAGAGATGCTGGAGCTTCTTGTAGCCTGAAGTTCTATAAAGGACATAGCCAACAAACATCAGCGGGAAGACTATGCGTTGCACAGGGGTTCTGTTCCAGCGGTTCCGACTAGGGATACTGGACTCAAACTTGATAAGAGGATAGGTCAGGCCTCGAGGGAGTTGCAGAACCTGTAGAACGTCAGGAGCAGCAGACCGGTCAGGTTTGTTGCGGTGTCTGCAGATGCAGGGGAGTGACTCCTTCACTCCAAGGGAGATTTCTTTGGGCGTCTTTGATGCCCACAGGCCTGGAGAGGGATATAGATGGAGCACAGACTATGCAGAAGATTGGCAGGATGACCAGGCCAGGAGCAGCATGATTCTTCCTTGATGCAGTCTTTTTTCCAGGCGAAGTCCAAGGCGCCCAGACAGTTCAAGTTGAAGTTGTTTCAGATCTGAATTTTGTCACCGAATCTGAAGAGCCATCCACAGGTAACCCTTTAAGTACCCTAGGGAAAGGGTTGGGATGATACAAGAACCCCTCCTAGACGATGGGCTGGACAGCTGGGAGGATACTCCCATGCTCTTTGTCCAGTTTCGCGCCGAAGCAGGAGCCAATGAACTGTTTTCAACTGGAGTACGCACGGAGGGCGCCAATGTGCCCTTCAAAGCAGTCTGGTAGTGCTGGCAAGTTTCCCCCCCCCCACCCACCCCAATACACTATGTCCTGTCTGGGAAGTGGGCACACCTCCCTGTGGCAGGAAACCTATTCTGCCTTCCTCTGCTCGAGCTTAGCTGCAGAAAGGCCGAAACACATCTGTGGTTAGCAGCAGGACTAGCTTGCCCACCAGGAATACAGGGGGTACCCTAGGAGAGTCCCCTAGTACCAAGGGATCCTACATCCAACACTGGAATCTGTTTTGGGGTAGGATTCCAACATGTTTAATACCAAAAATGACTGGTTTCGGTACAGCCAATATATAGTTAATCTCGTAATTGACTTGATGTCCACAATGTGTATTAAATGGTTTAGCGAACTTACACAGCCTGAAGAATCGACTCCGGAGTTTGTAGACTGGCCCTGTTCATGCATGGGCAACCTAACACTTGTAACCAAACACCCTGCTCTCAGGACTGAATAGCTTGCCATAATAGTGACACAGAATTTAAGTGCAGGGACCTCCGATCTAAGGAAACGTATCTGTCGTAAGTGGTGCTAGCACCAACACAGTCTGTAATGACAGGCCTGTAGTCAGTGTGACTGCTCTCTTATGGGTGGCACAGTACATGCTTCTGCCCATGGGAGAACCCTGGTGTACCTATGCCCTGGGTACCTTCGTACCGTATACTAGGGACTTACAAGGGTGCACCAGTAGTCAATCTTTAGTGTACTCACCATGTCCAACTTAAGGCAGAAGCACAGGGACTGGGGTCCTGATCAGCAGGATCCCAGTCAGACTAGTCAGTAAAAGATAATGACACCAGCAAAAAGTGAGCGTGACCATGAAAGCAGATGCTAATTTCCTACATAAGACAAGAATGGGACATTTCCAGGACCACAGCCTGTCTGCACAATGTTTAACTTTAATAGTTTAAAAGGTCTGTCTCCTCTTTGGAATGCTTTTATTGTGCTAAAGATCTTCTCTATAGAGTTCCTTTTATGGCAGCTCCTCAACTTGTTTTTTAATATCCAACTGCACCTGCAACATCTAGGGCTATTAGCGCTTCTTTGCTCCCCATTTTATTTATCTGAGCGCACCTTCATCTATTAGATCTCCTGTCTGTTTCTGTGCATAGGACAGATTGACAGTTATTGAGGTCTTGTATTAGCCATATTTGTCAATTTCATGGGTATGTGGTTTAATAATTGTTTAGGTTGGGATTGTGATTTCCCGAGTAGTTTTAACTTTATTTCTGTACTTGTGTGAGGATCATGATTCTCATGCTTTGTTTCTCTTGCATTGTAATGTTATAATATTTACATGATGGCCGGTGGATGTGTAGAGCTACTTGCCACTGCATCTATAATATTCTTCTGCCATAAGCTCTTGATTTCAGAAACTGGCTGTGAAATACTCTTCCACTCTGAACTGCAAAACCAGCATTTATTCGGTTTACCAGTTTTTAAGCATGCATTAATTAATTTCTCTTACAAGTCTTGATTCGGGCTTCTATTATCAGTCTTGCAACCACATGTTGTAGTTCTGTGCTGCCATTTTTTTCTTGTCTTGGTAAACATGGGGTTTCTCTTCAATGTTTCTCTATGGCAGGGTCAGTTTCTCTAGTAGACGATTTTCCCATTTTTGAGCTTTTTACCTCTTTTAGGTCAAGCCTACTAGATAGTGCATGTGCTGTCTACTGTGAGGCAAATTGTGGCTTACCCATAGCATCGATGTGCTTGGAGTCCATCTATCGTTTACTATAGGTTGTCTTTCTTTTTCACTCATTTGTCTGCTTCTTGTTCTTGCCCCCTGCTCCTCAGCCTTGTGTTTTCCCTACCATGGAGCATCACCTCTCTCTATCTTCTTGATTGGCTGGCACCTCTGCTTCCACTGCTTGCTTTAAAAACCCTACTTTTTTGTGTAGAGCACTGCATGAGGTTGTGTGTTTTCAAGCTGTCTTCTTTATATACTTCTCTCCTCCTTTGTTGCTCTGTCAACCGCCTGCTACTGTTTGCTCGAGTGCTTCTCCCCATTGACTCGTGTGCCTTCTGTGTTGCTTTACCCAACTAGGATCTGTAACTACAAGGAAAAAGAAAGCGTCCGCGTCATTTTGGGAGCGGGCAGTTGTGTCAAAGGTTTTTTTTAGTTGTTGTTACCTTGAGTAACTTATTTATTTGTGGGTATTTATAGAGCGCGACCTATCGCTCCGGAGGGAGCATCTTGGCGCTGAGCGTGTGTATGAGATTTGGTGGAACATCTAGATAGCTGCCATCACAAAACTGTCAGATTGCTGATAAATCCATGTTTTCAGGTGTTTCCTGAATATACTTTCAGAGTCGATAAGTCTTAGGTTTAGTGGCAAGCTGTTCCATGCCCTTGCTGCCAAGCAGGGCCGGCCCAAGGCATGTGCAAACTGTGCACCTGCACAGGGCCGCCAAACCCGAGGGGCCGCCACGACGACCGACCGGTCACCGAGCCGAGGATCGGATTCGGACCTAGTATCACTGTGGCGGCCCCCTGGCAGGATTTGGCGGCCTCCGACCGGGCAATGGCTTGGCAGTGACGGCGCGCGTGAGCGCTCGAGTCTTGTTTACATGGTCTAGTCAGTTTGGTTTCACTTAAGTGCCCAGCAGGCAGCAGGCAGCAGTTGGGTCCCAGGGCCGTCAATCTTACCCTATGACGACGTGACGGCCCTGGGACAGCCCCCGCGCGCTGTGCGCAATTTAGCCACGACGCCTGCTGCGTCAGCTCAGTATAAGTAACTAACAATACATACAGGCAGCAATAACATCAAAAGTAGCGCTGGTGAACTACAGACGCTACCGTTCATCTACTTCAGTCCTCCTTGGTGTTAAATTATTAGCCAAGCCCGTGCGTGCCCCGTCATCCCTCCTTGACCTTGAATCGTCAAGTGTGTGTATTTCCTCCAGAGTGGGACTGACCAATGCAGATCAAGGTCCCGACTTTTCGCCCGCCCCATCCTTCTGCGCAACTGCAGCTTTAGATATTTGACGAGGCAAGCAGCGTTTCTCGCAGAAGTCCTATAATTAAAAGCAACAAAAGGCAGTAAGTAATTAGAAATTCTATAATGTTTGTTTCATAAAATGAACTACTGTCTTGTACCTTAATGGTTAAGGTGCCCGGTAAAGTGCAATCACGGTGGTGTGGTCTGGTCATAGGCCAGGGTTCATTTGCAAATTCCCTTGCAGATGATGACATGCTGCCATACAACGCTGACTACTAGGCTACCCGACCCGAGTCACAACTCACAAGTGCTAATAAATAACGTGCCTATATTTCGTACCACATTAATTCAACTAGACTACTGGGAAACTTTACTTGTCCTGTATAGAAAATGAATCCGTTTTGAAATGGCGCCACGAAAAAGACATACATATGCTGCCCGGCACAGTTCATGACAGGAGCCATGCGGAGTGCAACTTCACCGAGAACTAATGTAAAAAGCAAAATTTAAGTTTCAGGCTGATGTAGAAAAAAGAAATGGAAACTGAATTAGCCATATCAGTCTTCAAACGTTTTAAAAACGACTTGCACACAAATGTTTATTACCAGAGCATAAAACAAATGCACTGTCCTGCAAGAAGTGCGAGGAGCAAATGCATTTAAAGAAAATGTTTCAAAGAAGGCAGTTGCGTATTTGCCTAAAAGCAATGTCACTATTAAGTCTTGTACTATCTAAAAATACATTTTGACCAACAATATTATTCCTTTTTAGTAGAGAAATTGTGGTCTACTTAAGGCTCAGATGTTAATCATACATATGCTCCTTTAGGCTTACACTTAGTTCAGGGTAGATGACACATAATTTGTGTTTCAACAAAACACCGGAGAGCACTCTAGTGACAGTATGACGGAGGCATAAAATGGAAAAGTGTGGCTATTTACTAATCCAGAGTACCTTCTTGCTGCAGCAAAGTGCTGGTACCCCCCCATTAAACATATTGAACCTCTGCTGAGAAGTGCAGGTACTCCCACTTAAAAATGAACAAAGTACAGGTTCTCAATCCCTGAAAGTACCAGCCTATTTAAATCACCAATTATCACTACAGTAGTTTTCCAGAAATACATACACGTTTGTTTGTCAATGTGCATGGTGCAGAGTTACACATTTGCTTTAACGCTCATGAAAAGGTGGTCACACCTAACTATTTCTTTCAGAGAGATTCTGATTTTCATTTAGACAATCCCCTTCTCCTACACCTCACAAATTTTAAGATTATTCCTTCTACAGTGCGTCCTTCAAAAAACAATCTACTTTTCCCCTGACAAGAATAAATCAACTTTTAAATGTACCTTTGTGAATGCCAGCATACTTGCAAGTTTGTGGGGCTTCACATCAAATGTCCACTTTCCAGGCTTCCCCCTCAGATTAGGGTAGAGGTTGTGGTATAAAAGCCAGAGCTGCCTATTTTGGAACTGGGGAACCAGGATTGAGTCCAGATGTTGGCTCACCTCCCTGTGATTCTGGGCTAATCACTTAATCTCCCTGTGTCTACCAAAAATGTATGTGTCCTTGTGTAATGTAACTGGTGCTCATGTAAAGCGCTCCAATACCTTTGGGTCGAGTTTGCGCTATATAAAACTGCAAGAAAAAAAAGAGCAGATTTACTCACAAATTATATGATTATTAGTTGTTATTGTTTGAAGAAATAATTTAGATCTTCTTCCCAGAAGTGATATTTTTTAAGTATTGAGGTAATACTGTGAGGTAAGACTGTGTTATTGTTTGTCAGTGTGAGTTTTATGTGCTGCTGACGTTGAGACTTGCGGTGCTTATTTTGTCTATGAAGTACCGATGTTTGTCAATTTATATGTATAGTGAGGAATTTTGGCTATGAGGGCCTTTAGGGAGTGCATGGCAGCCTTGAGAAGAACCTTTCATTTGGCAGTAGCATTGAGTATTGAGTTCAGATTATGGTCAGACTTTACCACAGTGATGCGAGTTTGACGCTCTCTGGGCTACTTTGAGTATCACATGGTTTTGTGGTGCTAGGAGGTTCCTTCGTGTTTTTTAAAGCTTGAGGATGAAAAATGGGGAGTATTTGTCTTTATTGTTAAATATGCTTGATTCACAATAGGCCATTACCTCAGCTTTGTTTAGCCAGAATGATCACTTATGTAACACCACTAGACCTCCTTAGGAGAGTGTTACTTTTTCTAACTATCAGATGATGGATTACAGAGTCACTTATTGACACTAAATTAGTCTGTATCATGTAAAAAAGAAGGCAGGTGACCTGGATGCATATAGGCCCAAAACTCCTCATGAATATGTGTTAAAATGCACTACTTGTGGATCTTGGGCAAGGCCCAGAAACAGATTATTGAAAATGAAGTTCTTTAGTTTAATCAAGCCCACTTTTTAGAAGGATTCAGTACTAAATGAGAAGAGCAACAGAACCTACATCTTTATGTAGCATTCCTTGAGCTTGCCCATGCTTTCGATTATGTGATTCAGAACTGTAGCCAAAATATGGAAAAGTTGGGGATTGACGGGTTTTATATCTTTAAATAGTATTTTGTACATTGATACCTCAATAACTGTACCAATGGCCTAGGGAGGGGATTTAGTTTTTCTCAACATGATATGGAAGGGGGTGGGATAGGGCTGCGCCTTGGCTTCTGTCCAAATTGTGTCTCTACATCACTGAATTTTCCCATGGGGAGAATGACTGGGTTAAGGAGGTGCCCATGTAAAGTAAAAGTGATGCCCTCCTTCATGCAGATTATACAGTCCAGGGACTCTGTGCCACCATGCACAATTAAATCTATGTGCAGAACTGGACAGATTCAGAAGGGGCACATTTCTACAGGGGCAACATTGTGAAGTGTGTGAGGTGTAGACAGAGAGGATCCAAAGACAGTACTATATTATTATACATTATTCTGGCGTAATATTGCTTCTGAAAGTATCTTTCAGGATTGGTGGGACTCTCATTCTTTTTTCTACGCCAGTTGAGGATGTGGGTGGAGTAAGTGGCGGAAGTGGGTGGAGGCGGGGGAAGTGGGTGTGGCCTCCTAAAAAAATTTGAGCACCTGGACTTCATATTTTACAAATTAAGCACTGCATGACTCATGTGTTACCCCAATGGTTGGTTCTGTAAGCCAACACTAAACAGTTCGTTCCGATTGTGTTGTCAGTTGTTTTCTTAATTGGGCTCACGTCGTGGCTGAGTCCGGAAAGGCTTCTAGGTGAGTGAGATCAGCGGGTGTAGAAGAACTGCGCCTGGCAGGCGGGGGGTGGCGTGCGCTGTGTTGGGAGTAGGTGTGTTCGGTCACTAAGTGCGCAAGCGTCTTTAGCATTCATTGCTAGTCACAGAATACGTCACTGACTAAAGCCCCTCACAGGCCCCAGCCACGGCAAACAAAGGGTGCACATCCTAACCCAAACTGCTCAGAATTCTGCCCCGTCCGGACCCCCTCTTCCGGGGGCCCCCACCTACGCTCCCCGCACAGGGCCACCATGAGCCTAGAGCCGGCCCTGTGCCAAGACTGTGAAGGTTTTTCCTCCCCTAGATTTATATTTATACCTCAGGATTTTGGTGAGGTTACCACTAGAAGATCTCGGGCAGCGCACTGGGTCGTAATGCACAAAACGCTTGGCGAGATACTTTGGCCCTGTGTTTTTCAAAGCTTTAAAAACTGTTAATAGAAGTTTGTAGAGAATCCTCTTATGCAGTGGTAACCAATGAAGAATATTTAGTGCTGCGGAAGCTGAGGATTTCCTGGGTAGTTTTAGAACTAGTCTTGCCGCAGCGTGTTGTACACTCTGCAATTTCTTCAGAGTGGGCCATTTTACTCCCACCATCAACCCATTGCAATAGTCGAGTCGTGAGAGTATTAGAGCGACCACGACAGATTTCCTAGCTGCAATGGGGAGAAAATCGAAGAATTTCTTAAGGGATTTGATGAGGCCGAAGCAACGACCAGCTGTGATTCTAACATGCTCATCGAAAGAGGGCCGTATCAAATTGAACTCCCAGGTTTCGCGCAGAGACCACTGAGCTAGGTGGGGCCGCTGAATCCTTTGGCCACCAGTCCTTAGGGCAGAAGAGATGGTCTTTGCCTAGTGGGAGGATTTCCGTTTTTCCACTATTGCATTTCAGATGGTTCTTCCTTAACCACTGAAACACCTCCTTGAGGCAATTCTGGAACCTCTGTTCTACGTCCGTACAATTTTTGTCGATCGAGACAAGTTGGGTGTCGTCCGCGTATGACGTGACTAGGATCCCATGCGACTCTATCACAGCTAGGAGGGGTGCCATATAGATGTTAAAAAGCAATGGGCTTAAAATGGACCCCTGCGGCACGTCGAATGAGATGGTTTTCTCGCTGGATAGATGGGGACCCAAAGATACAGATTGGGACCTATTAGTCAGGAAGGATATTATCCAAGCCAACACTGTATCTGTCACGCCGATCTCTCTCATCCTATCAATCAGGATGACATGAGAGATGGTGTCTAACGCTGCCGTTAGATCAAGCAGGATGAGGACAGCTTTCCTGCCCTCATCCTGTAGGAACTTGATGGAGTCAGTGAGTTCAATCAGGGCAGTTTCAGTGGAATGGCTGGGACGAAAGCCTGACTGTTGTGGGTGGAGGATGTTGTGTTCGTCCACAAAAGCTTTTAACTCATGATACACCATCTGTTCCGTGATCTTTCCCAACACTGGCAGGAGTGATATTGGGCGCATGTTCGACAAGTCCGTTGTTGCTTTGTTGGGTTTCTTCATCAGGGGCTTCACGATGGCTTTTTCCCCATTCATTTGGAACTTCCCCTGTGTTTAGAGACGCGTTTAAGATCGCATTGATGTTGGGGTTGACTGCGTCAATTAAATGATGCAGTATAGGGGGAGGACACGAGTCCATAGGTGCCCCGGATTTACAGGCGAGGATGGCTTTACGGATCTGTTGGAGAGAGACGGGTTGGAAACAGCCCAGCGTGTATTGAGTATTAACGTCCTGATTAAGTGGTTCTAAGATCAAAGTTGTTGAGAGTGGAAGGAAATCCTTTTGGATGATTGTTATCTTTTCCTCGAAAAAATCTGCAATTTGGTTGCATAGAATTTCCGACGGCGGAATTTCGGGTTGGAGGGCCTTGGGGTGGGTGAATGATTTTACGATAGAGAAGACTGTACTTTGCTTCTGATGGGCGTCATTAATGACTTTGATATAATAGTCTTTCTTGGCGGCTTTTATACTTGAGAGATATAATTTTCTCTGGTGGATAAAGATGATTTTAGATGCCTCATCATATGTTTTCCTCCATTTCCTTTCTTTTATTCTGCAAAGCAGGTGGCTCTCTGTTAAAGCCTGTGTATACCACGGAGCACTCAGTTTCCTTCTGGAGGACTGAGCATGGCTACTTTTAGGATTAGAGTTTTCTAGGATGATTTGATCCATCCAGTCATGGAAATTGCGTGAGTCTACAGACGCATTCCCCACCGGCTTTGGTGCCTGCGCCAATAGCTGAGAGTCCAACTTAATGCAATCAGTAACCTTTTTCCAATTTACCGCGAAGGTTGGTGAAGATCGCTTTTTTGTTGGAGGTGTTTGCTCTCGTTGGTGGATTTCAAAGGGGATAAAACTATGATCTGTCCAAATTTGGGGAATGGGAGCGGACGTGGTCATAGTGCCTAAATTGGAGCAAATGCCATCAAGCGTGTGGCCGGCTTGATGGGTAGGGGCAGTCATCAATTGTTTCAGGCCGAAGATGTTCAGGGTGTGCTGAAGGCAGATGGCATGTGGGTCATCGGGCGACTCCAATTACAGGTTCATGTCACCCATCAAAGTAAAGTGGGGATATCTGAAAGAAACACGTTAGTGTTAGATTCCTTACTTTAGAATATCCCCAGGCGTCAGTCTGGATCCGGAAACTTTTGCGTAGCAGTACCCCTGCGCGTCGGTAGGCGTCGTCTGCAGGCGTCCCCTGCGGCTCCGCGTCCGTCGTCGGCGTCGTGCGCCGTGATGACGTCGCTGGAGTACATAGACGCCGCCTCCGCGCGCTGACGTCAGTTCTTCTTTTTTCCGCGCCAGTGGACGCAGATCTGAAGAGCAGTACTCCGGTCTTTGACCAAGTTTTTCGATTGTCTTTTTTTCTCTATTGTGCCTGATAGGATGCCAGGATTTAAGAATTGCGATGGCTGTGAGCGCACGATGTCGGTCACAGACCATCACCGCCTCTGCCTCCGGTGTCTGGGCCCCGACCACGACGTGGACTCCTGCGTCGACTGCCGGGCCCTTACCAACAAGGCTCGACGGGAGCGGTCCCGCAAGCTACTGGAGCTCCGGGTGTCGGCCCCACGTCGGGACCGGGAGCGGTCCCGGTCCGGCCGGAGGTCGAGAGAGCGTTCGAGGGAGCGGTCGCGGTGCCGTGCCGGGCGCTCCGGAAGTCGACGCCACTCGTCATCCTCGTCAGGTAAGAAGCACAAGAAGTCGGGGCGTCGTCATCGTACCCCCGACTCCCCCCGACGCTCGCGCGATGCGGCCGGGGGCTCGGGTGACCCCAACCCCGCGGCTCCGCGAGAGTCGCCGGCGCGGCCTGCCTCATACCCTCCGGTCCCTGGGCATGGTGCGACGCCTGAGGAGATCGAGGCGTTCCTCATGGCCATGAGGGCGCTCGCTTCTCCGACGGGGCCTACGGCGCCTTCGGGCCCAGTGCTACCGTCTGGGGGCCCTGGCGGTTCGGGTGTCCCTGCCTCGGCGCCGTCGGGTGCTCCGGCCCCGGCGCCGCCGACGGCTCCGACCCCGGCGCCGCAGGGGCCTTCGGGATCGGCGCCGGCTGGTCTTCCGGCCTCCCCGGCGCCGTTGCCATCGGGGTTACCCCCGACGCCGCCCCCGCGCGGCGCCGGTTCTCCGCTGCCGGTTCCGGCCGGCGGTGGGGTTCCGACGCCGGCTCCGGGCGGCGCCGTCCCCTTACCTTCTCCGACGCCGGACGCGGCGCCGGACGGGCGTCGATCGACGCCGGTCCCGGCGCCGATGGGGCCCATGAACCCCGAGGAGCCGGTCTTCATCATTGACTCCGAATACGGAGAGGATGAGGAGTACGGTGAAGGTTGGGAGGGGTCCGAGGACCCTCTGGCTCGCGAGTGCCAGTATGACCCGGACTGGACAGGTGACTTGGGGGATGCCAGTGGTTTGGACGACTCCCCTAACCCTGGTTTGATCTCTCCTCCTTCCGTGGCATCGGTGGAGGGAGCTGCCTATTCTGTGGTGCTGATGAGGGCTGCCAAGGCCTTAAACCTTGAGCTCCCCGTCGCGGCCGTGAGGCCTAACATCCTCACCGAGGTCTTCAAACCGCAGTCATGCCCATTGGAGCCTCTGCTGCCGTTTAATGAAGCCTTGTCTGACGTTCTGTTGGGCACGTGGTCCAGGCCCGCTTCAGGTGCGCCTGTTGATCGGAACGTGGCCAGGCGCCACCGTCCTTGTCCGGACGACCCCAAGTACCTGTCTACCCACCCCACTCCTGAGAGTCTGGTGATCCAGGCCTCGACCTCCCAGTCCGCATTCCCGTCGGCCCCGCCCGACCGGGAATCCAAGAGGTATGACCAGTTTGGCAAAAAGGTCTTCTCGTCCATTAGTTTGGGCCTGCGGTCTTGCAACACCGCCTGCCTCTTGGGCCGCTACACCCACTCTGTGTGGGATACGGTCGCGGAGCTGCTGCCTGAATGCCCCATGGAGGTGCGGGCAAAGCTCGGTCAGGCTGTGGCTGAGGGCCGAGATGCAGCGAAATATTCAATTCGGTGTGGTCTTGATACGACCGACTCGCTGGGCAGAGCTATGTCTACGACGGTGGCGATTCGTCGTCACGCCTGGCTGAGATCCGCCAATTTTTCGGCTGATGTCCAAAATACCCTGATGGACATGCCGTTTGATGGCTGTCACCTGTTCGGTGACAAAGCGGACCACGCGCTGGAACGCTTCAAGGACTCCAGGGTCACGGCCAAGTCCTTGGGTCTCTCGACCCAGCGTCAGCAACCGGGTTCGTTTCGTCCCTTTCGTGGCCAAGGAAGGGGCGCCCCCACACGTGCTGCCAGCCACGCGCCGCAACAATCCTTCCAACGCGGTGGTGGCCGTGGAAACCGCCGTGGTGGCGGTCGGGGACAACGGCGGGGTCAGACCACACCTTCCCCCGCAGCATCTACCCCAAAATCCTCCTAGTCCGTGCTTTCGGCCCCATGTGACGCCAGTGGGTGGCAGGGTTCGCCATCACCACGCTCACTGGCGCACGATCACTTCGGACAGGTGGGTGCTGCAAATTGTCCGACGGGGCTACTCCCTCCCCTTCGAGACCTCTCCTCCAGCCATGCCACCGCAGAACCACCGTGTGTCGGGGGACCACTTGACACTTCTGCAGGAGGAAGTTACGGCCCTCTTGGCCAAGGGGGCCATCGAGCGCGTTCCTGGGCCAGAAGTAGGGCGTGGTTGTTATTCCCACTACTTTCTGGTGCCCAAGAAGGACAAGGGGGGCCTACGTCCTATCTTGGATCTAAGGAACGTCAACGGCTTCCTCCGGAAGGAGAAGTTCAAGATGTTGACGTTAGCTCAGGTCTTGGCTGCTCTAGACCCGCAAGACTGGATGGTAGCGTTGGACTTGCAGGACGCCTATTTTCACATCCCCGTCCTGCCGGCCCACCGGCGTTACCTGCGGTTCACGGTAGGCCAGGAGCACTTTCAGTTTATCGTGCTCCCCTTCGGCCTTACCAGCGCCCCACGGGTGTTCACAAAGGTGATGGCGGTGGTCGCAGCCCATCTGCGCAGGTTAGGGGTTTCAGTCTTCCCCTACCTAGACGACTGGTTGTTGAAGGCGGGCTCGCCCCAGACAGTCGTCCACCACCTTCGGATGACGGCAGACCTCTTGCACGACCTGGGGTTCTCCATCAACGTGCCGAAATCACACCTGTGTCCCTCTCAAAAGCTCCTTTTCATCGGAGCGGTTCTGGACTCGGCGCAGTTTCGGGTTTATCCTCGAACGGCGGGTTCGGGATATTCAGGCTTTGATTCCCATCTTTCAGCCGCTATCCCGAGTCTCGGTCAGGTTGACGCTGCGGCTGCTGGGACTGATGGCTTCCTGCATCCTTCTGGTGCATCACGCCAGGTGGCGGATGCGGGCTCTGCAGTGGGACCTGAAGTTTCAGTGGGCCCAGCATCAGGGCAACTTGTCCGACCACGTCTTGATCTCGGAGGGCACTGCGAGACAACTGCAGTGGTGGCTTACGGACCGCGATTGGGTCAGGGGCAAGTCCCTCTCCCTTCCCCAACCGGAGCACGTTGTCGTGACGGACGCGTCCCTCCAGGGCTGGGGTGGCCACTTGGGAGAGGCAGAGATCAGAGGCATCTGGTCTCCGGCGGAGTCCCGGCTCCATATCAATCTGTTGGAGCTGCGGGCGATTCGTCTGGCACTGAAGGCATTCCTCCCCTTTGTCAACGGGAGTGTAGTGCAGGTGTTCACCGACAACACCACCGCCATGTGGTACTGCAACAAACAGGGCGGAGTGGGGTCGTGGACCCTTTGCCAGGAGGCTCTGCGCCTCTGGCAAAGGCTGGAACGTCAGGGCGTGACTCTGACGGTTCAACACCTGGCAGGTTCTCTGAACGCCAGGGCGGACGAACTCAGCCGTCGGTGCTCGATGGATCACGAATGGCGTCTGAACTCGGACGTGGCGCAAGGCATCTTTCTGCAATGGGGAGAGCCTTGGTTAGATCTATTCGCCACAGAAGAGAACGCGCAATGTCATCAGTTCTGCGCGTTGGAGTTTCCAAGACGGCACTCGCACGGCGACGCCTTTCGGCGCGAGTGGAGTTGCGGTCTGTTATACGCCTTTCCGCCTATACCACTTCTGCCCAGAGTGCTGAAGAAGATCAGGCGCGACCGGGCCCAAGTTATCCTTGTGGCTCCGGACTGGGCTCGAAGGTACTGGTATCCCGAGCTACTCAGCATGTCAGTCGGTCCCCCGGTCCGCCTGCCCCTTCAGGAGGACCTTCTGTCGCAGCAGCAGGGGACGGTCCTCCACCCGAACCTGTCCAGTCTCCACCTCCATGCTTGGAGATTGAGCGGCGGCAGTTGAGGCCATTTGACTTGCCTCCTGAAGTCTGTGATGTTATTCTGGCAGCCAGGCGTCCCTCCACTAAGTCGGTATACGCCTGTCGGTGGAACAGATTTGTGGCATGGTGCACAGCAAAGGCTGTGGATCCTCTTTCTGCCCCTCTTTCGGAGGTTCTTCTGTTTCTTCTTTCTCTTGCCCAGCAGGGCTCTGCTCTGGGCACTATCAAGGGCTACCTTTCTGCCCTTTCAGCCTTTTTGAGGCTTCCTGATCAGCCTTCTTTGTTCAAATCCCCGATTGTAACTCGATTCTTGAAAGGCATCACTCACATGTTTCCACCTGTTCCGTTTGTGATGCCTCAGTGGGATTTGAACCTGGTTCTAACTTTCCTGATGTGTGCTCCCTTTGAGCCCCTTCATTCTTGCCCTCTCCGTCTCCTGACTTTAAAGACGGCTTTCCTGGTTGCCATCACCTCTGCCAGGAGGGTGAGTGAGCTCCAGGCTCTTTCTGTCCAACCTCCTTTCCTGTCCATTCATCCTGACAAGGTGGTTCTGAGGGCTAGACCTTCTTTCCTGCCCAAGGTTGTTTCGGCCTTTCACATCGGGCAGTCCATCACCCTCCCTTCCTTCTTCCCGCCTCCGCATCCTTCAAAGGATGAAGAGCGGCTCCATCGTCTGGACCCAAAACGTGCGCTTTCATTTTACATGGATCGCACACGCCAGTTCCGGGTGGATGACCAACTGTTTGTTGGCTACGTGGGTGCGAAGAAGGGACGGGCGGTTTGTAAACGAACCATCTCTCGATGGGTCGTCCTCTGCATCAAAGCGTGCTACTCTTTGGCTCGGAAGGAGCCTCCTGTTGGGCTGAGGGCCCATTCCACTCGGGCCACGGCGGCTACTACTGCCCTGGGCCGGGGAGTCCCCTTGCAGGACATTTGCCAGGCGGCTACGTGGGCCTCGCTGCACACCTTTGCGAGGCACTACTGCCTGGACAGTCAAGTCCGGAGGGATGGCTTCTTTGGCCGTTCTGTCCTCCAGGACTTTCTGGTGTAGTTTTGTATTGGTTCGCAGACCCACCACCGGGGTTGGTATTGCTGGGGTATGTATTCTAAGGTAAGGAATCTAACACTAACGTGTTTCTTTCAGATGAACAAGTTACTTACCTTCGGTAACGATATATCTGTAAGAAACATTAGTTAGTGTTAGATTCCTTACCGAACCCACCCATCCTCCCCGTTCTGCGAACTGATACCTAGGGTTAAGGTCATCCCTTTCAGGGCCCTAGTTTGTACATGGCACCAGTGTTGGTTCTCTCATGGCTCTGCGTCTCCTGGCGCGGCAAAGCTGTGTGCAAAGAACTGACGTCAGCGCGCGGAGGCGGCGTCTATGTACTCCAGCGACGTCATCACGGCGCACGACGCCGACGACGGACGCGGAGCCGCAGGGGACGCCTGCAGACGACGCCTACCGACGCGCAGGGGTACTGCTACGCAAAAGTTTCCGGATCCAGACTGACGCCTGGGGATATTCTAAGGTAAGGAATCTAACACTAACTAATGTTTCTTACAGATATATCGTTACCGAAGGTAAGTAACTTGTTCAACGTAACATGAGTGGCCCTAGGATGTCACCCAGGGAGTCTAGGAAGGGAGTGGTGTTGCCTGGTGGGCGGTATATTAAGCCCCCCGAGAAAGAGGCATTAAGCTTGATCGAGAATCCGATACTCTCGCCTCCCTTATGTATGCCCAGGTCAAACGTGTGGCATGGGAAGGACTCTTTTATGATGAGTGCAACTCCCCCTCCGCGTCCGATTGGTCTGTCTTGCCTGAAGAAGGTGAAATCAGGTGGGAGCGCAGTGACCAAATCAGGATTGGAAGAGTCGTTGAGTCACGTCTCTATTATAAAGAGAAAGTCAAGGTCATGATCCGTAATTAGATCATGGATGTCTTGACTGTGACAACACAGTGAGCGGGCATTTATTAAGCCTCCCTTAAGGCTGGGGCTACAGGAATTTTGCTGAATGACATTTTTGGGCGTCTCTGGATATGTCCAAGGGGCCGTCCATCGACAGCTGGGGCATGAGACGGGTCCCCAGAGGTGGTCCGTGGGGAGATCACCCATGCACGTTTTGCCTGACCTAGGCCTTAAGGCCAGTAATTCCCTTCTATCATACCTCACGGGCAGTGATAATTGCCCAGTGTGCCCGGCGCGGACGGGCGCAGACGGGCTTGCCTTTGGCGCGCCCGCCCTCTGCACCGTCGGGGCCATGAACTCATTATATAGGCGTAGAGTAGGGTGGGAATAAGCGCGAGGCTAGTGCGCTGTCCCGGAATCCTCCTAAGATGGCGGTCCCTATAGTGTGAGAGCGCGAATTCCCCTGCACCCACTGCTTCCCAATGCTGTGATGAGCAAGCTAAGAAATGCGGCAAATAGTCAGCTAAATGAAAGTGAGTCCTAGTACAGAATTTACACAAATACAAGTGTCACAGAATAAAAGCAATTTGTTTAAAAAAAAAAAAAAAAAGCAATTAGTCAATGTGGAGATAGGCTGCTAGAACCCCCGGCGAAGCCTGCGGGGCAGAAAATAGCAACTAGCACGCTACTTCAGCCACTGTGCACTGCATTCAGGATGCTATTTAGCGTGGCTAAAAGCATTGGAGTAGGCCACAAAGCAAGACCTGGTTGGTTTTGAAAATGCTTATTAAAGTAGCTCCGAAGTAATACACATTGAGTGGGCTGTGGACGAGGGTACCTCATTTATATAGGTTGTTCCAAGCGAAGTTCTGTCCCTCCAAACTGGCCACGACATGTTGGTGCCCTCCAGAGTATGATGACTGCAGTAAAGGGAAGAATTTCTTTGTGCTGTGACCAGTCTTCCTAGCTAAATGTATTCGCAAAGCATGGGCTTCTTAAGGAGCTGTTTGAAAGTAACTTTGAAAATGGCCCCTTGATCTGTGAGCCAGTGTTTATTTATTTGGAAGGTTTTATATAGCACGAACAAGACTCAACAGGGTATTGGAGCGCTGTACATTGTGATTGAGAAGTTGTGCTGATAATGGGAGAGGATACATCATATTCACCAAATTCAGAAAACAATAGAGCTAAACATAGTTACAACGGATGCACACTGCATGGAATGATATGAAATGAATACGGATCGCTTGCAGATTTACATGTCTATTGTCGCAGGTGGCTATTCAGGAGTTATGCTTTGACTTCACTTTTAAAAGCAGAGGTCGAAGGGTTTGTTCTGATATGGGGAGAGAGCATTCCATATTCTTGGAGCAAGAACAGAAAATGTGCGGTTGTAGGTTCTCTTCTTTCTGAACTTTTGTGGCTTTAACAGAGTATTTGAGCTTCTTAGTGCTTGCTCAATTTCCACCAGATAGTTCAAGCTTATTAGCCAAATAAGTAGGAGTGTTCTGATGCAGTGCTTTGTGTCAAGCAGGCTGTCTTGTATCTGATCCTTGCATCGATCGACAGCCAGTTGATTTGGATTAGATCTGGTGTGATGTGATCTCATTTTTTACATCCCATGATGAGCCAGGCTACCGAGTTCAGTGTGGCTCGTAAAGGGTTACTTTCTAAGAACGGATAACATCAGTTTTTGCAGTTTGAACCCTTTTCTGGATTCACATGCTTTGTATCTATTCTGCCATCAAGTTGTTGGGTCCAGAATCTTGTCTTGTCCTTCCCTCTTACTTTTTTCTTCTTCTTAATGTGGGTGCTGTCGACCACCATTAAGTGATAAGTTCATCCCCTGTGTGGGTCAGACTGCACCCCAGATGTTCCTGTGTGTAGTTGCCATCTTCAGATTTTTTTTCTGCTGTTAGATTTAGAAGCACACTGAGAAACTCGAACCATTCTTGAACGATTTACAGAGAGAGGAAGAAAAGGTCGACCAAAAACACAGAAAATCAACCGAGGCCACAAGAATGACCGAATACTGTGGAGGGGAGCCTTCTCAACCCCAACGGGAGACCAAATCGGTGAGCACCACGTGTGGAGAATGCTTAGGAGAGGGACGGGTAAGGGATATGGTTGACCACCCTCTCTGAGTTCTGTCCCAACTAACACCACTAGTATGCGCAAGGGGATCTGCATGAGGTGTGTAACCTGTGCCTCCCAACAGATCACAGCACAGAAGATTGCAAAGCCTGTACTAGATTTGTACCGAAGACTCTCGAGAATAGGTTAAAGCAGTGACTGACATGCCGCACCTTGGCTGGCACCCACAGACTACGGTAATCCCTGAAGGCCCTTGGCCTTTCTAGTGATGACGAAGAAAACTTGGAAGCCGAGCCAGCACAAAGAGGGGAGCCTGACATCAAGGGGAGCATCATCTACGCCAAAAGAGCAGAGGCCACGAAGAAGGTGGCGAGGGACACTGAAAAGGCCAAGCAGCAGAAGTTAACAAAAGACACTAGAGCCCTTAATGTCACTTCTGCGTCTATCGAAAAACTCAACAAATGAAGGTCGGCGCAAACAGACAGAGCTGCACGGGTCCCAACCAAAGGACACCGATTGGGGTAAACCTTCAGCAAACCCTTGATGCCAGCAGGGACTAAGGAGGTAGCAAAGGGAAAGAGCAAGGAAGCAAAGGACATAGAACTAGCAGCACCAAAGAAGAAACCCTCTGATGCTGAATGCTTGCTCGGGGGGGAGGGAAGCGCAGACTCCAGGCATGAAATGGTGGCACTCCTACAGTTTGACGACTCCCTGAAGGCATTTCGTATACCCAGAAAACCCTCTGCGTCAAGGGAAGTGGACAACAACATACCAAACATTAAGGCTCCCTTGACACTGGAGCCGCAGGAAGAGCCCTTCGATTACAAGGAGGACAAACCCATGGTGATGGAGAGGAGGGGCCAGTTCAACTCCTAATGTCTGGATCTCACCGCTGAATCCCCTGAGGAATGAGTCGATAGCTACCCCTCGAGGCTCTCTTCTTCGAAGACCTTTCAATGTACAATGGACTAGTCAAGAAGGTGGCAGACATGTATGGGGTCCAGCTCGAGGAAGAGAAGGAGGAATCATGCTGCCTCCTGTAGAGCCTGATGCCATCACAAAAGGCAGCTCCGTACCTACCCATGCTTCCCAGCACACTGGACGAGGTAAAGAAAGCTTTCAAGTAACCTGCCACAGCCTGGGCGAATACCCCTCAATAGGAGAAAAAAATGAACACTCCACTCAAGACCCCCCTAAACACATAAAGGGGAACATACCAGCAGTCTCGATTATAGTTGCGATAGCCAGTAATCAAAACACCCCCACGCCAACCGCGCCGCCACCACAGAAAGAGCGAAAGAATGGACCTGGCGAAAGATGGAAAGGGAAACGGCAACAACAATGGAGAATTTGTAACTTTAAGTACTCTCCTCAACAGGTATGGCCACCAGTAGTGAGAGAAAATGAAAGGACCCATGCAGATCCTTTCTTTTTCAAAAAGAGTTCAAAAAGTTCTCATCCAGGAGGGCAAGAACATCGTAAACTCCTGACTCAAGTTGGCTCTGGATGTGAGGATACCGCCAACAGACATGTATACAGCATCACCCTCAGGTGACCTACATCGCTCAGGGTCTCTGGATTCAAGGATGAGGTGCAGGCATCCGTCATAAACATGCCTTTCACAGGAGAAACCCTCTTCATGACGGCCATAAACGAGGCATTCCTCAACAAATAAAGTACAAGAAAACTGCCAAGGCATGGGGGTCTTGCAATTCAGAGGATCCTTCTAGATGGGGGCAACCTGTAACAGGAGACAACCGTGCAGGACTGGGTTCTCGCCAGCCCCCCCAGCAACACCATCAGCCAGGCTTCAGCTGGCAAGATTCACACCAGGCTGCTCCCAGCAGTTGAAACATCCGTTGAGGCAGCCCTTTCGTGGGAAACCATTGGGAGAGGACTATCCACATTCCCTCAGACAATTGGATCTTAAACATGACACGCTTAGTGCTTAGAACTCACGAGGCCACCACCTCATGTCCCCACCCCAAAATACTAGAACCTAAAGGAAACCAGAACTCTCACAGCTGCGAGGAAAGGTCAAGGAATTTAGCAAAAAGCGAGCCCTAGAGGGCGTCCCTCCAAAGGAGGCAGGCAGTGGCATCTACTGAGCGTACAGAATGGCAGCGTTACAAGTGATCTGTTCCTAAGGAAGGGAGACTACAGTTAGACCTAAAGAACACCTTGCTATGCATACCAAGGAACCAGGAGCACAAGAAATACCTCAGACAAGGTACACTACAAGTTCAGAGTGCTACCCTTTGGCATAAAATCCGCACCAAGGGTGTTCACGAAATGCCTAGCAACTGTGGCAGCACACCTGAGAAGATATTTTATACACGTCTACCCACACCTGGGCGATTGGCTAGTAAAGGCAAACTCAAATAAAAAAATGCCACAAGACATGCAAACCGTCACCAACATGCTACACCGCTTCAGGTTCACCTTAAAACACCAAAAAATCATCACCACTCCCAGAGCAGGTGATGGTATTCCAGGAGGCAACACTGGACTCTAGAATAGCACAGGCATATCCAGTACCCAAGAGGGCAGCAGCAATAGCCAGGGCCACTGGAATAATGTGGCAGGAGATTGCCAAATTATGCTGCAGTGTTGACTAAGTTATGTGGCAAGAAAAGGCAGAATATGTGGCATAATGCGCAACATTTTGTGATAGTATTTCATTATTTTGTCATTTTTACACTAATACTCTAGGCTTAGGTTGCACATCATTGGTAACCAACGAAAGAAAGATTACCAGTCCACTATTGCAAAGAGCCTTTCACTGCGCTGCTACAAGTGCCACTGTGTTTTTAGTATTTTTTAAACAATTTGAACTAGAAACAATGTTTTTGGTGATATCTGCAGATTATGCAGCAGATGATTATGTAGCAAATGTGGCCAAACAGTAATTATGTGAAAAACGGTGTGGCTGCACAATCTCATAAATGGCCCTGGTAATAGCAGAGCAAAATCTCCTCTACCAGAGGGGCACTCTCTGACAGAACTGTCATGAAGTTGATGGGCATGATGGCTTAATGCACCCCCTCATACTGCATGCGAGACGGCACATGCAACGAATACAGGAATGGCTCTACATCGGATGGTATTATCAAAAAGGAGCTCAAGGGGTTATACAAGGAACAGGTCGACCCCCACTCAACATATCTAACACAATATGACCTGGTCCTAATCTTTGAACAGTCCAACTTGGATTTCTACGTATCCTTAGCTTTCACAATTTTGTGTGCTACGTTAGCAGTTATTTATATACTGTCTATCGCTGAGAATCTTTGTTCAATTTTCTTTTAATCCTCTAATTCAGTTCCCCTTGTGTGTACAACCCAATATGTGGTGTAACAAAAACCTAGAAAATGTGAAAAAATAAAGAAAAATGGTGAGTAGGTATGAAGTACCTCACGGAAGTAACACCATGGGAGTCCACCAATAGATTCTCACCAGTGGGCTCAGGTTCTCATCAGTACTACCATACCAGAACTAAAAAACGTGCAAATGTTGTGAAAGAATGATAACACCAGTGGTGAAATGTAAGATACTTGAGACGTGGGCGCTAGGCTGCATCTCCCTAGTGCTCTGTGTCTGCCCCTAACTAATAAAGTGGAACATGAGGCTTTGGAACACCCTCATTAAGTTTAAAAACGAACTAAACAGCCGCTAGCTATCCTTTATTTTATGCCGTGGGTCTGCTCCCATTAAAAGTCGCTCTGTTGCCTTCTATCTCCATAGAGGGCCAACATGTTTCATTGCCTACTGAATTTTGGGCAATTTCTTCAGGGTGAGGGTCAGTTTTCACCACACTGCAGACACATCATACGTGAATTTTTACCACTTCACTGTCCCAATTGGGCATACCGGTGACACCCTTTCAGTTTAGGTATTTATCTGGTCACACTCCATTGGTATGTCCCCTGAACTGCTTGCCGTCAGCCGGGTCTGTGGGAGTGCTCTGCTTTTTCTCATCAGCTCGGATGGTCACAAGCCACAGGAAGCTAGGAGGGTCTAGTGGTTGGCACAGCAAAGGATCAGAAGCAAATAGAAGGGTGGAAACTAACGAATGTGAGGGTAGGCAGACCTTTCAAACTACCAGCTCCCACGGTTACCATACCACTGATACATCTCTCAAGGGCAGGGGAACACAAAATGACAATCTGTATGTCTGAGATCACAGGATCCTCACGGACACAGTTATCCACAAGTTAAAGGGATAAGGGAGGTCTCCTTATAAATCCAATTGGGGACAAGGAGTAGGGTCAAGAATCAAAAAACGGGGGAGTCCCTATTTTCCAAACCTTGGAAATGTCATGACCGTACCACTATTAGCGAACACTCAAACCCTCGAAAATAAAGTGAAAACCACAATGTTTTACAGACACATTCAATTAGATGAGATACTCAAAACACAATATCCAAAAGTGATTATTTTTTTAAGAAATTGCTCTGGTCAAAAAGAAGCATACATATAGTTAAATTCATACAGTGATTTACCTTTTTAGACATTGTTAATCAAATATTCTCATTAGTCCATCAGGGATTTTTATATAGTTGACACAAAACATCTGGGGCACTATGTTTATATCAGGAACATGTGGTTTTCTAGGGTTGAGTTGTCGCAGAAGGGGATGTAGTCATTAGAATTAAGTTAGAGGGAAAAGTGCTCAAGTTTTGCACAACCCAGTTACTATCAATGTTGTACTTCCATACCTTAAAGTTTAAAGGACTGAAAATAAAATCCTCTGTATTCAATTCGAGGAGGTTTTCATCTCAATAGCATTCGTCATGAGAACAGGAGTCACTAATTTCTATGTAGTGCAGTATGAATTTCTAGGGGTTAAACAGTCAAAAAAATTATATAATAAAATATATCATAGGACTCCCAATTGATGAAGAGTTGGGGAATGAAAAGGTAGATTGTTATTACCTTTTGAATGTAAATATATTCTTATATTTAAAGAGTTGAGGGAGCCACCGTTTCCTTAATAATGCCGGGTTGGAGTTTCTGAATAGAAAAACCGGAGATGTTTACTATTTGATTTTAAACATACAAGGGCTATTTCGCTATGACCAAAGGGGAAACATCAGTCTCACTCACCCTTAAATGTGGAAAAGCGTGGCAACATATGACTGGATGCTGTTGATAATTGTGTTATAAATTGACGCGTTCTGTTCCATCCGTCTCTATAGGATGCAGGGTATTTGATACTCCGGATCTAAAATATTAATATGGAGTTTTTAAACCAACAAGGTTCTATTCTTATTGGGGTTTTTTCATACATTTGTCGAAGTTCAGTTAATGTTTACATAATTTTTACTCTGTTTTCTAAGGAGAGCTCTATTTCTTTTTGGAATTTAGCCTCCCACCATTTGGTAGCTCAGAGACTATTAATCCAGTTACCTTACGGTGTGACAATATTCCAAAAGTTTTACGGAGGGCTGATTAATTTTAACAAAGACATATTTATTTAAACACTCATATGCGTGTTTCTTTCTTAATGAGAAAAGGTTTGCAACTGCATTCACCAAGTTGTCTATAGATTAACTTAGTTTGCTGGACATGTCACAGTAGTGATGTCAAAAAAAACTTCTTTTGCCCGATATCGTACTTTCTGTCACACTCATCAATACTGGTACTGGGCTATAGTAGCGGTCCTAGAAATATTTAAACACCATGACTACGTATTTACCAATGAGGACCTCTTAACGTTACATAAATTAACCAACAAAGACAGGCTCAGACTATCAAGGCTTACCCGGTCGGTGTAGTACGGCCTCCCTGCTCCACTCGTGGTTCTTTAATCGGGATCGTTGCCGGCTCTGACTAGGTCCTTGTTTATAAACGTAAGCGGATATCCGGAATGTCTGAGATTTCCAGCTGTTTGCTTATGTCATTTCCCATGCGCCTACATTTGAGAAACTACTGTCCGCACAGAGGTCAAAGATTCTTTACTTTACAAAAATAAAGTCAATATGACTTTATTTTAGTAAAGTAAAGAATCTTTGACCTCTGTCCGGCTGGACAAGTCACAATTTAATATAGTTTCTAGTGTGTCTATATTTATTGTTGCCCTTATATTTCCTATGCATGGGACCACTGTTGTTGTAAAAAAAAGTATTGCATAACAATGACTTACTATCCCTGCAGTTTATTGAAGGATGGTGAAACTTTAAATTGATAAACGCTGCATTGAATGACTCATTGCATTAACATGCGTTACTAAATGGCATTTGTTTTCAAGCCCATAATGAGGTTTACTTTTAAGGTGTTAAAGGGCTTGTTAGCAATACCCTGCTTGTGAAAGGGTACTTGTTAAAAAAAGAAAACTTCTTGGCTATCATAAAAATGCAGCAAATAGCACTCATCCAATATTTTTAATATTAGGCGGATAACACTTACTATACTCTAGGGTTGTTCAGTGGCAGGCCATTGTAGTTCCCCGTAGTTAATCACCTGCACCAGCTGTGTAAATCTGGTATACAATTGTACTAGTCTAAGCTCTGTGTCTGCAGGTAGTCAGTATCCTTCTGAATACAGATGAATATATTTGCAGAAACACAAGGCTAATACTTCTGTTTCTATATGGTGAGCAAGGGCACCCAAGAAGGAAGAAGACAGAGGAATTGGTAAGTAGTATGGATTTACTAGTTAACTGTGATACTAGAATAGAGACCAGTGAAACTGCACAGAGACAGAACACACATAAAATAACACCAGGAAAGATAGCAGAGTATTACCTTGTTTTGCTGACATAATATTGTATTACACTATTTATATAGTGCTTACTACCCCTATGTGGGGAGCTGAAGCACTTACCCACACAGGTAGCAGTCACACCTAGTGTGGTGTATGGATGTGTGTAGGCTTCACCCTATTTGCAAAACATATTTGTGTTACACGTGCTTGACCAGAACAATGCTTTTCTTGAAAGGCTTTGCTATGTGCTGTGATGGATGAGGGTGTGTGAGTGAGTGAGAGAGAGGTACAGTTTCATTAGAATGTGCTGGCACCTGTGATGTGCGCTGCAAATCCCATTTACTTTGATTCATTTATATTTATTTGCCTGTTGTAGTATAAAGACTTTTAGACTTATCAATCAGTATTGTTTATTTCTGATGCAGAAGACCATAAAACAATTAGAAATCGATCCCTTACAATATAAAATAATAAAATCACAGTTCATCAAAGCACAATTCCTCAATATAACCTTTAATTCAAAGACCACTTCGAGTAGATTTAGGAATGTGTAGAAGCTACCTACTGAGCAAAACCTTAAACATCAGCAGTGGTACATTACTTGCATTTAGACCAAACAACATTAAAAAATGTAGCTACATTAAGGACTTTATCTCATTAGTACTTGTTCTTCAGATTCTCAGAGCTTCCAGGTGTCGCATGGCTCTAAGTTCTGAGGTCAATATATGCATTGCAAAAGAAAACCAGGTGTGGAATCGGTTCAGTGCCTTTTCGCTTCCTGGACAATAATCCATTCCACAGCTGGTTCTCTCCCATTGTGAACAAAAATTTAGTTGGTAACATCTCGTATCTAAATTTCACATACCGCTGTTAAGATCTATGACAAGACAGATTATTAATAAAAGTATCAAATGATGGTTTGTGCTTGTGGTCCAAAAAACTTATTGGTAATTGAGCTTTGTTTATCTAAATCTTAAGCATCTCGGCGGGAGGCTGTGCCGTAAAGATGGAGGCGAAGAAGATCTCCCAGGATGGACTGCTAGTTAGTCATCCTTTATATGATTGTTATTAAAGGTACTTGACTTCAAGATGTAAGGTAATGCAAAGAATATATATGGCTGGTAGGGACCTGCAGGAGTGGACTATGTTAGTCCTCTCGTGGCCAGCAATGTAACGGATCGATTGGACGTTACTTGCTTGTTGAATTATTATCTAGTGGTTCGGTATAGTAGACATGTTGATTATATCCCATTCATATTGGGAAACCTAATTGCTTAGTTGGTAATGACAGAATAGAGTTACTAGACACTTGGGGGAGGACAAGGTACATCTGATATTGGTGAGTTGCTTGTGTCTGTTAGTAAATCCTCTGCAGTGGTTGAGCGTGTTGATTTTTGTGGGTTGTTTGTTGTCTGAGGGTGTTTGCCAGGGAAGGTAGTCTGATGGTTATCTTAGAAACAGCCTGAATGTCATGTGGTCTTGTATGCTGGAGGATACAAGTTCACAGATGGGAGTTTTAAAGGGAAACCAAATTAACCTTAAACTAGAAGACAGCCACATGAAAATGCAGGGGTGGGTGCATATGCTGTAAATAACAGGACCAACAGCTGAGTTAGCCATGGGAGAAGTCTATAATGAATGCTGTCATTTTGTTAGGCCTAGCCTACAGGCAGCTTTGATGTTTGACAAGAGCTCATGGTATCACTCAATATACACATGCATACAAATGCAGAAAGCAGGTTTTGGACAGTCCCCTTCACCTCCTTTGTTCGGCTGGCATTAGTTTACAAGGTTGTCCTTCAGCGTTGGTATACGCCTACAGCATTTAGTGGACATGAACATCTTAAAGTAGTCTATACACACATAGGCATGAGGGCCTTTTCTAATTATTATTTTTTATCTTGCTTTTGCACTCCTAGTCACCATTTCATTTCACCGTGTTGACAGGGGTTTTGGACATGTTCAAATGGTCAAGTTGTGGGGGCCACTAGTTTTAATAGTCCTGTGCACATGAGCGTGTATGTGTTGTGATCAATGCATACAAAGGTTGACATCACATTTCGAATGCAGTGGCGGACATGCAGGCTCTATTTTTTTTTTTACTTAACTGTTAAAGCTTGGCATATGGCAGACCATAAAAAATATAAAATTAGTGTGCAACTGTGTATAAAAGACAGCAAGAGGCTCGGCAGCACTTTTCACCTGCCGAGCACACAAAAAATAGTAATATAAACATTGGCCAAGTCTTGTTACATTTGATTTATTTTTTTTGTTCAATAATTGTATAACATGACACTAGGTGAGAGGGATTCTTGTGCAGCATAAGTCGCAAAGCAGGGCAGACTTTGAGAAGGACGGCAGCCCCTACTGCTACCTTTGACCACGCCTGCTAAGAGCTTTTGAATTTCAGGCAGAAAAAAAAAAGTATTCTTTTTTTTTTTCTCCACTTTTATTTAAACTTTTTATTGATTTTTCTACTTTCAGAGAAGAAGCAGCGTTTCAAGCGCGGTACCAGTATGAAATAACGCATTACAAAACTGTGCATAGACCGTGAATCCATCAAATTACACCCATCATCTGAACCACAAACCATATTATAGCAGGGCATAGCCCGATCATCCTGTTTGTACATTGAGTTTGCCCACATAATGTAGTCCCATATCCCCACCATCCGCCTTTGGCCTTTATGTGCAGGGCTCCGTCTGTATCCTACTGTAATCCAACCAGTGTTCCCGATCTTCAAGTGTTCCTGGGGCAGCCCCTTGACAAATATATCGGACTTTCTAATCCCATGCTGTGATTCATGCCCTTAGCCCAAGTTTCCACAGCGGGGGGGGGGCTCAGTCTCCTTCCAAGCCCTTGCAATATATCCCTTTAAGTGACAATCGGGCCCAATCAAAGATTCGCCTTCTAATAGCATGCCCCCTCCCCCCCAATTATCTGTGATATGCTGCAGAAAGAAATCTGAAAGAGACACGTTAGTGATAGATTCCTTACCTTAGAATATCCCCAGGCGTCAGACTGGATCCGGAAACTTTTGCGTAGCAATACCCCTGCGCGTCGGTAGGCATCGTCTGCGGCTCCGCGTCCGTCGTCGGCGTCGTGTGCTCCGGAATGACGTCGTCGGATTACTTAGACGCCGCCCATGCGCGATGACGTCAGTTCTTCTTTTTTCCGCGCCAGCTAGCGCAGATCGGGAAGAAGCTCTAACCCCAGTCAATTTTTGAATGAACTTTTTTGATCTTTTGATCTCTCATTTTTGTCGAGTTCTCAACTCTATTGGTGCCAGGGATGCCCGGGTTCAAGCCTTGCTCGAAGTGCGATCGACTCATGTCGGTCACGGACCCCCATCGCCGGTGCCTGAAGTGCTTAGGCCTCGACCACGACGATCGTACCTGCTCCGACTGCTGGGCCCTGACGTCGAAGGCTAGGCGGGAGCGGTCCCGCAAGCGACTCGAGCTGAGGCAGTCGGCCCGCGCCGCTCCAGGTCCCAGTCCCGGTCCCACGGGAGGTCGAGGGACAGGTCGCGAGGTCTGAGTCATCGAAGCTCCGGAAGTGGACACCGATCGTCTGGTTCCAAGTCCTCAGGTAAGAGGCATGAGAGGTCGGAGCGACGTCATCCATCGATCCTCTGACCAGCCCCGTTGCTCGCACGATGCGGCCGGAGGCTTGGGCGACACCGCCCACGCGGCTCCGCGAGAGTCGCAAGCGTCGCCGGCCGCCCCACACCTTCGGGTCCCTGGGCACGGCGCGACGCCGGAGGAGGTCGAGAGGTACCTCATGGCCATGAGGGCCCTCCCTCCTCAGTCGGTTCCCGTGGCGCCTTCGGGCTGATCGGTTCCGTCTGGAGGTCCTTCCGGTTCGGGCGCTTCGGCCCCGACGCCGCTGGCGACTTCGGTCTCGGCGCCGCAGGACCTCACCGGATCCGGGACCTCGCCGGTCGACCCTACGACCTCGCTGGCGCCGTCCCTTCAGGTGTCGCCCCTGGCGGCCAATGTGGTTGCCGCCCCCAATGTTTCCTGCGGTCCTACTCAGGTGCCGGAAGGGCACCGCTGGGCGCCGATTCCGACAGCCTTTGGGGAATTTTATCTCCACGAGGAGGCCCTGTCTGCTAATCCTGGTTTCCAGGACACAGGTGACGAGGAAAATTTGGAGGGGTCCGAGGACCCTCTGGCACAAGATTGCCAGTCACAGCAGGACTGGACATATGAGCTTGGGGAGGCCAGTGGTATTGACACATCGCCAGACACTGGATTTACCTCGCCTCCGACTGTGGCTTCGGAGGCGGGTTCTACTTATGGCGTAGTGTTGACGAAGGCAGCTAAGGCCTTAAACCTTAAGCTCCCCGTCGCGGCCGTGAGGACTAATCTCCTCACTGAGGTCCTCAAACCGCAGTCAAGCTCCGTGGAGCCCCTGCTGCCGTTCAATGAGGCCTTGTGTGATGTTCTTGTGGGCACTTGGTCCAAGCCCGCCACAGGCCCGCCTGTGGATAGGAACGTGGCCAGACGCTACAGCCCGGCCCCGGGCGACCCATGCTTTTTGTCCACCCATCCCACCCCCGAGAGTCTGGTCATCCAGGCCTCAAACTCCCAGACCACATTCCCGTCGGCCCCGCCCGACAGGGAATCCAAGAGATACGAACAGTTCGTGAAGAAGGTGTTCTCGTCTGTTAGCTTAGGGCTGCGGTCTGTGAATACCGCATGTCTCTTGGGCCGCCACACCCACACTTTGTGGGACACTGTTGCGGAGGTGCTGCCACAATGCCCGGAGGAGGTCCAGGCTAAACTCGGCCAAGCCCTTGCGGACGGCCGAGATGCAGCACGCTTTTCTATCCGGTGTGGGCTGGATACAACGGACTCACTGGGTAGGGCGATGGCAACGACGGTGGCGGTTCGACGCCACGCCTGGTTGAGGTCCGCCAACTTCTCGGCCGATGTCCAGGCCACCCTCCTGGACATGCCGTTTGATGGCCGTCGCCTCTTCGGCGACAAGGCCGACCATGCGCTGGAACGTTTCAAGGACTCCAGGGCTACGGCCAAGTCCTTGGGCCTCACAGCCCCACGCCAGCAAACGGGTGCCTTTAGCTCCTTTCGTGGCCACGGAAGGGGCGCCCCACCACGTACCGTCAGCCACACACCGCGGAATGTCCAGCAGCGCGCTGGCGGACGTGGAAACCGCCGTGGCGGCGGTCGGGGACCGCGGCGAGGCCAGTCCACACCTCCCTCAGCAGCACCTGCCTCAAAACCTTCCGAGTTTTCAGGCCCATGTGACGCCTGTGGGGGGCAGGGTTCGCCATCACCTCTCCCACTGGCGCACAGTCACTTCGGACAGGTGGGTGCTGCAGATTGTCCGAAGGGGCTACTCTCTCCCCTTCGAGGCATCCCCTCCATCCATGCCACCGCAATGCCACCGTGTGTCGGGGGATCACTTGCAACTTCTGCAAGAGGAAGTCACGGCCCTCTTGGCCAAGAGGGCCATCGAGCGCGTTCCTGGGCCAGAAGTAGGGTGTGGATGTTACTCCCACTACTTTCTGGTGCCCAAGAAGGCAAAGGGGGCCTACGCCCTATCTTGGACCTGCGGAACGTCAACGGCTTCCTCCGGAAGGAGAAGTTCAAGATGCGGACTTTGGCTCAGGTCCTGGCTGCCCTGGACCCGGGAGACTGGATGGTAGCGTTGGACCTGCAGGACGCCTATTTCCACATCTCCGTCCTGCTGGCCCACCGGCGTTACCTGCGGTTCACGGTAGGCCAAGAGCACTTTCAGTTTACCGTGCTCCCCTTCGGCCTTACCAGCGCCCCACGGGTGTTCACGAAGGTGATGGCGGTGGTCGCAGCTCATCTGCGCAGGCAGGGGGGTATCAGTCTTCCCCTACCTCGACGACTGGTTGTTGAAGGTGGGCTCGCCCCAGACAGTCGTCAGCCACCTCCAGACTACGGCCGACCTCCTGCACCTGCTGGGGTTCTCCATCAATGTGGCGAAGTCACACCTGTGTCCCTCTCAGAAGCTCCTCTTCATCGGAGCAGTTTTCGACTCGGCGCAGTTTCGGGTTTTCCCACCCGAACAGCGGGTTCGGGATATTCAGGCTCTGGTTCCCATCTTCCAGCCGTTATCCCGAGTCTCGGTCAGGTTGACGCTGCGGCTTCTGGGGCTGATGGCCTCATGCATCCTTCTGGTGCATCATTCCAGGTGGCGGATGCGGGCTCTGCAGTGGGACCTGAAGTTTGTGGGCCCAGCATCAGGGCAACCTGTCCGATCATGTCTTGATCTCGGAGGGCACTGCGAGACAACTGCAGTGGTTACTCACGGACCGCGACTGGGTCAGTGGCAGATCCCTCTCCCTGCCCCACCTGGAGCACGTAGTTGTGACGGACGCGTCCCTCCAGGGCTGGGGAGGCCACATGGGAGAGGCGGAGATCAGAGGCCTCTGGTCTCCGGCGGAGTCCCGGCTCCATATCAACCTGTTGGAGCTTCGGGCGATTCGTCTAGCACTGAAGGCATTCCTCCCCTCTGTCCGGGGAAGTGCAGTGCAGGTGTTCACTGACAACACCACCGCCATGTGGTACTGCAACAAACAAGGCGGAGTGGGGTCGTGGACCCTTTGCCAGGAGGCTCTGCGCCTTTGGCAATGGCTGGAACATCAGGGCGTGACCCTGGTGGTTCAACACCTGGCAGGCTCTCTGAATGCCAGGGCGGACGAACTCAGCCGTCGGTGCATAATGGATCACGAATGGCGTCTGAACTCGGACGTGGCGCAAGGTCTCTTTCAGCAGTGGGGAGAGCCTTGTTTAGATCTATTCGCCACAGAAGAGAACGCGCAATGTCATCAGTTCTGCGCGTTGGAATTTCCAAGGCGGCACTTGCTCGGAGACGCTTTTCATTGCGAGTGGAGCTGCGGTGTGTTGTACACCTTTCCGCCTATACCACTTCTGCCCTGAGTGCTGAAGAAGATAAGGCGCGACCGGGCCCAGGTTATCCTTGTGGCTCCGGACTGGGCACGAAGATACTGGTATCCCGAGCTACTCAGCATGTCAGTCGATCCCCGATTCGTCTGCCTCTTCGGGAGGACCTTCTGTCGCAGCAGCAGGGGACGGTCCTGCACCCGAACCTGTCCAGTCTCCACCTACAAGCTTGGAGATTGAGCGGCGACAGTTGAGGCCATTTGACTTGCCTCCTGAAGTCTGTGATATCATTCTGGCAGCCAGGCGTCCCTCCACAAAGTTGGTATACGCCTGCAGGTGGAACAGATTTGTGGCATGGTGCACAGCAAAGGCTGTGGATCCTCTCTCTGCACCCCTTTCAGAAGTGCTGCTCTTTCTTCTTTCCCTTGCCCAGCAGGGCTCTGCTCTGGGCACTCTTAAGGGGTACTTTCTGGTCTTTCCGCCTTCTTACGGCTACCTGATCAGCCTTCTTTATTCAAGTCCCCTATTGTAAGCAGATTTCTGAAGGGCATCACACACATGTTCCCTCCTGTTCCCTTCGTGATGCCCCAGTGGGACTTTAACCTTGTTCTCACTTATCTGATGTGTGCTCCCTTTGAGCCACTCCATAACTGTCCTCTCCGTCTTCTCACGTTGAAAACTGCCTTCCTGGTTGCCATCACCTCTGCCAGGAGAGTGAGTGAGCTCCAGGTTCTTTCTTCTTCTCCACCTTGCCTATCTGTTCATCCTGACAAGGTGGTGTTACGTACACGGCCTTCCTTTCTGCCCAAGGTTCTCACGGCCTTCCACATCGGGCAGTCCATCACCTTGCCCACCTTCTTTCCGCCTCCGCATCCCTCGAAAGAGGAGGAGAGGCTCCACCGTCTGGATCCAAAACGTGCGCTCTCCTACTACCTAGATCGCACACGCCAATTCCGGGTGGATGACCAACTCTTTGTTGGTTACGTGGGCGCGAATAAGGGAAAGGCTGTGCACAAGAGGACCATTTCGAGGTGGATCATCTTGTGTATTCAAGCATGTTACTCCATGGCGAGGAAGGAGCCCCCGGCTGGGTTGCGGGCTCACTCCACTCGGGCCACGGCGACAACAACTGCCCTGGGCCGAGGAGTCCCCTTACAGGACATTTGCCAGGCAGCTACGTGGGCCTCGCTGCACACGTTTGCAAGACACTACTGCCTGGACAGTCAAGTCCGGAGGTATGGCTTCTTTGGCCGTTCCGTCCGCCAGGACTTTCTGGTGTGATATTGGTTCGCTGACCCACCACCGGGGTTGGTACTGCTGGGGTATTTATTCTAAGGTAAGGAATTTTTCACTAACGTGTCTCTTTCAGATGCACAAGTTACTACTTGTGTAACGATATATCTGTAAGAGACATTAGTTAGTGATAGATTCCTTACCGACCCACCCATCCTCCCCGTTCTGCGAACCGATATCTAGGGTTAAGGTCATCCCCTTTCAGGGCCCTAGTTTCATGGCACCAGTGTTGGTTCTATCGTGGCTCTGCGTATCTGGCGCGGAAAAGCTGTGTCTAAGAACTGACGTCAGCACGCGAAGGCAGCGTCTAAGTACTCCGACGACGTCATTTCGGCGCTCACGACGACGGACGCGGAGCCGCAGACGCCGCCTACCGACGCGCAGGGGTATTGCTACGCAAAAGTTTCCGGATCCAGTCTGACGCCTGGGGATATTCTAAGGTAAGGAATCTATCACTAACTAATGTCTCTTACAGATATATCGTTACACAAGTAGAAACTTGTGCATTACGGTCTCGGGGAATGTCCCATCTCAGCACTCTCTCCTCCCGCCCAAGCACACCATACTGGGCTGTGCCAGAACATGTCGTGTGAGTCTCCCATTGGGTCATCGCACAACAGGCACTAACCACCTCTCTGGGGGCCTTTACGGCCTCTCTCCAATCGTTGTCGTACAAATGGCCCAGTTCTCCTTCGCACGTGGGCTGCACTGCCACCATAGTTTGGTTCATTGTGCAGTAGCATTTTATATATTTCTGACAATTTATGCTTCTTGAGGTTTGTGAGGAGGGTATTGGTCTCCATCGGGAAAAATTCGGGGATATCCTCCACTGGTTGTATAGTAGGGAGAAGGGCGTGACAAAGTTGCAGATACCTAAAGAACTGTATATGGTGCATGTTAGACTTCACCTACAGGTCTTGGAAGGACTTAAGCATCCCATTAAGAAGCACATACCCAAACGTTGAAATGCCCATTACGTCCTAGGCTGAATAGCCCCTTAGAACTGTCACCTGCGAAGTCTGGTGCCCTGCTGCAACAGGGTCTCTGATGTAAGCTGACGTGCCCACCCCACAGTCTTCAAAGCTGCATTCCATACCCCGAACACGACTCGCGTGGTGGGCGGGAGAGCTGCAGAGAATTTCCCTCTGTATAGTCGATTTAGGAGGTCCCGGCTGCCCATTATCCAGCCCTCCTCCACATATGCAGGATCCGCAAAGCCCCTGAACCTCCACTTATTGACAAGCAGATGTCCAAGGTGGCTTTCCCACCCCCAACAACCGGTTGACATTTCCCCAAAACAATACAGGGCACTCCATTCTCCCATAGTCGCAGTCTGATTTGTGCATTGACCTTACTGAAGGTTTTATCGCTCAGGAAGGGGTGGTTTTGTATTGAGAGTAGACAAAGCAGGGATACCATTTTAAAAATAACAGAGCATCCCAAAAAGGACAGAGGAAGACTAGACCAGAACTTAATGTCTTGTCTGAGGTCTACTAACTGAGGTGTTGGGTTCTGTTCAAAGATCGGGTCGCCGGTAATGTACACCTCGCAAGTATTTAAAGGTGGGGGGGGGGGAGGGGAATCTGTATCCCCCACCACCACTGCAAATCCACTGGGCAATGGGATAAATTGCAAACTTTTGGGCATAATTGGTGGAGAATGTGCACATAGCTCGAATACTTATGGTGGAACACCACCCATGTTAGGAGGGGAAACAAAGACGTCCTGTCCTCTGTCGAAAGCCTTCTGTAAATTTATGGAAAGATGGGATCTGACCACAGAGGGACCCACTCAAGGCAATTGCGTTATGAACTCTTCATAGATTCTGCTGGGTAGCCCTATGGAGCATGTACCTGGACTGGTCAGGGCGGGCTAGACTAGTAATTCCTCCTACTAAATGGGAAGCCTACATTTTAGCCCATATTTTAACTTTTGAATTCAAGAGCAAGACTGTGGTTATCCATAGCTGGGTATGGAGGGTACGCATTGCGGGGGACTTCCGAACAATCTCTGCAGTTCTAAGATCAGGGGGCAGCTCTTCTTTCTCCTAGGCCTCTCAGGTCTCCAGTAGTTGTGGGCCAGTCTGTGGCCACATTAGGTGCCGAAACTCTGCTGAAAAGCCACTGGCACCTGGAGCTTCACCAGTGTGCAGCTGAGCCAAGGCTGCGCACAGCTCAACGCATGTAATTCCTATGCTTCCCGCTCTTCAGGGGACAGGCGAGGCATTGGCAGATCTGATACAAATTGAGGTAGGTCTGCGCAGGGGCTCAAGGGGTCCGCACTATACAACAATTGGTAGTAAGGTGCAAAGGCACCCGCAATGGGCTCGCTCCCAGTCATTGGGAACCATTTTCTGCCAGCAAGGAAGACACTGGGGCTCGCAACTATTTGGGGGTACACAGCCGGTGGAGGGTCTTACTGGCCTCATCGCCCCATTGGTAGACTCTACTGCGAGAGGTCATTTATGCTTCTTTTGCCTTCTGATTAAGCTCCTATTGAAGCAAGAGCTGAGTATGTAGTGAGTCTCGCAGGAGGAATTCCTGGTGCGATGCTGTGTATCGGCTCTGTAAATTGAGTATACGATCCTCGAGGTCCCTAACCTTCCGCCGATCCCGGTCTTTTTGACCCTTGGAGCAGCTAATGATATGTCCCTTAACTGTGGCCTTCTGAGATTTCCAAAATGTAATGTGTGAAGATACCGATGCACTATTCCTGGCAAGAAATTGCTGGCACATATTTTGGCACATTTCCCTAAAGTAATGTAATGTAATATGTTTTTATATAGCGCTGCTATCACCCTACGGGCATCCTGGCGCTCAGACAAGATGTAACAGCTATACCTGCGGTTCAAGGTTGATAACAAACTAGCTCCTGGGGAACAATAGGGTCTTCAAGCCATTTCTGAATTCCAGCAGGAAGTCTGTTACCCTGAGGTTCTGTGGCAGCCCATTCCATAATTTGCCAGCTGCCACACTGAAGGCCCTGCCGCCCATTCAAGACAGTTTCAATCTAGGAACCAAGATTAGGCCAGTGTTTGCAGACGGTAGATGTCTAGGGGGCTCATACCAGTTATTTGTAAAGGTTGTGGTCCATGTCCAGGAACTGCCCTAAAAACGATACATAGTGACTTGAAACTTATCCGTTCTTTTATTGGTAACCAATGGAGATCCCTCAATGCCAAAGTTGTGGAGGAGCTCCATGGTCTATTCAAAGCCACCTTAGCTGCTGCCGACTGCACCCTTTGGAGCCCTTGAATGATGTACTGAGGGGCCCCCAAATACAGGGCATTGCAGTAATCCAACCTGCTTAACACTAAACTCCTCACTACCAGGGCTCGAGAGTCATCTGGTAGTAACGGGAGGATCTTTCTCAGCATGCGGATTAACGCAAAGCCGACCTGGATGGTCTTGTTAGCCTGCGACACCATTTGAAGATTAGCATCCATTTGCACTCCGAGGTTTCGTACGGTGTTAGTCAGACTCGGGATCTTCCTCTGGAGTGAGCCTGAAGTCTGTCATTGGATACTTTGACATTTTTGCAGCTGAACAGTATATTACCTCCGTTTTCCCCCCATTCAGTTGAAGCGACTTAGCCCTCAGCCACCCGGCCGTTTTCCGCATAAAGTCATCCTTTTAGAAGTGCCAGTGGTCTAAGCGCCATTGCATCCCGGGCCCCAAACCAGCTTCACTATCACCGATGACTGATCTGAGGTTCCCCTGGCCAACAATTGAACATCAAGGACCCAGTGACTCTCCCTGCCATGCATAAGAAAGTAGTCCAATCTGGAGAAGGAGCGGTGTGCTCCCGAGTAGAAGGTGAATACTCTCACTGGAGTGATGTGCCCTCCACACATCTATCCGCTTCCAATTACATGCAAAGGTTGAAAGGGGCGTGGGTCTGTGGCCCTTACCCGCAGTTGTGGAAGATCGGTGAAGGCTTGTATCACACACCCCATTAAAGTCTCCCATCTATTAATAGCGATGCATCAGGCATCGAGGGGGGATGGGGCTTAGACACTGATCAGTGAGATGTAGCCATGGAGAACGCCAGACACTGCTACATAGCAACCCAATCCATCGTGCCATAACTAGGAGACCGCTATAGGGATACGTCCCCTTATTAAGATGGCCATGCCCAAGAGTCCTGGTGCTACCCAGAGTAGTACACCTGGGCGTAGCCTTTACGGGCCAAGCACGGACACCAAGCATTCATTGCGCAATTTGATTGTCTCGTCAGTCTCTGACACCCTGCTCTCCATTTTGATGGCCCTGTGTGTAGTGTTCCTGAGATTTTGCTGGGAGAACACAAGGTCCACCTTGAGTTCTGCCATCTTGCCATCCAGGGTGATTTTAAGATCCTATCTTGCATGTAAAATAGGAGAGCTCTGCAGATCGCTCTCGGGGAGCGTACCCCCATTGTACCCTCCTCACCTGTAGGGGCAGTTTGTTTAGTGTGTTTATCAATTTTCTGCTGGGAGGCTGTTACCGCCAGTTTGGTCTGAGCTATGATTAGTACACTGGATGGAAGATCCTATGTGAAAGCAAAATCAGTTCTCAAGGCCGAGCACAGTCAACCCCCAACTAGGGTTCAAGTCTACGCTACTGATGCTGTGCAGCTGGCACCCACCTCAATGCCAGTTGACCTTCACCATGCTTCAAAAGCCCTCGCTGGAACACCAGGAGTAGGAAGAGGTGCCTGCAACCATTCCATCTCTGGTCCGTACAACCTCAGGCCAGCCTATGGGCTATGGCAGTTTGTTCGGTCTCTCCTCGCACTCAATTAGAATGTAACACATCAGACCTTGGTATGTAGCAAAGGGAGGGACCCTCCTGAGCCTCACCAATTCATGCCCTTCAAGGCCCACACCAAGGCCAACAGTCCCAATGGGATCCATGGCTATGTCCCCCGTTTAGGCTTAGGGAGCACAATCTGAGCTAGGGAGATGCCCCCCGCCCCCCCCCCCCCGGGTAGTAAACTAAAGCAGATGCTCTTTGGGCCTTGTATCTATCAATCAATCATGGATTTCAATCAATTGGCAATTTAAATAGCACACTACACACCCGTGAGGTTCTCAAGGCGTTGGGGGGGGGGGGGGGTTGGTTGGTTGGTTATGGGCAGCTCTGTGGTCATTTGAAGAGCTGGGTCTTGACATCTTTTCTGAAAAGGTGCAGTGTCGGGCTTCATCTGATGCGGAAGGGGAGTTTGTTCCAAGTCTTGGCCGTGATGTAGGAGAAGGATCTGCCACCCGTTCTGACTCTGTATGTGGGGGACTGTGGCTATGTCGGCAGAGCGGAGTTTCTCTTGGCGGCATGGAAGGAGATTCTTTCTTTGAGGTATTGGGTCTGATGTAATGGAGGGCTTTGTAGGCGTGTGAGCAGTTTGAAGGTTATTTTCTTTTTTACTGGAAGCCAGTGGAGTTTGTGTAGGTGATGTGGTCATGTCGTGGGATGCTGAGGACGAGTCTGGCTGCAGTGTTCTGAATGGTCTAGAGTTTGCAGAGGAGTGTTTTGTTGATTCTGGCAAAGAGTGTGTTTCCAAGTCCAGTCAGCTGGTGATGAGTGTGTGCATGACGGTCTTCCTGGAGTTGGGGGATCCATTTGAGGTTTTCCGGAGGGTGTTGAAGCATGTGGAGGACACATCATTGATCGGATGGTTCATCTTGAGTGAGGAATAGAGTATGATTCTGAGGTTGTGGGCGTGGTCCGCAGGGGTTGTAGGGTTTCTGAGGGCAGGGGGCCACCATGTGTTGTCCCCTGCGGAGGGGGTGGACTAGAAGATGAGGGCTTCCGTTTTCTCTGAGTTCAGCTTTCACGCATCTGCTTCTCATCCAGAATGGAACGTCCTTCACTCCTTCTTGGAAACTGTGCTTGATGTCTGGTTCCTTGGTGAGGAGAGGATGAGCTGGGTGTCGTCAGCGTATGAGACTATGTTGAGTCTGTTTTCTGATGATGGTTGCTGGGTGGCCATGTAGACATTGAAGAGCGTGGGGCTGAGGGAGGATCCTTGGGGTACTCCGCATCTGATCTCTGTGGATTTGTAGAGGAAGGGCAGGAGTCTTATTCTTTGTGTTCTACCTGGGAGAAAAGATCGAATCCAGTATAAGGCAGTTCCCTGGATATCGGTGACGTGGAGTCTGCCAGCTTGTGGGTCAGTGGGAGACCATGTTGAAGGCTGCTGAGACGTCTATTAGGATGAGGGCTGCAGTGTGGCCTTGATCGAGGAAGGTGCGTGTGTCGTCGCTGGCAGCTATGAGTGCGGTCCCTGTGCTGTGGTTTCTGCGGAATCCAGATTCGAGAATGTTGTTGGTTTCTATGAAGTGGGTTAGCTGGGTGTTGACGACTCTCTCGATGAGTTTGGCGGCAAAGGTATGAAGGATGGGCCTGTAGTTCTTGAGGTCTGTCTGGTTTGCGGAGGGGTTTGACTTTGGCGGGTTTCCAGTCGTCGGGGAAGGTGGCTGTTCAAGGGTGCAGTTAGTTCGTCATAGTTTGGGTGCAATGGTGGCCCTGTGGAAAATGTGCGGCGGGCAGGGGTTAGTGGGTGCTCCGGAGAGGATGCTTTTCAGTCTTTGCGGTGTCTTCTGTGGGGACAGGGGTCCAGGTGAGGAGGGTCGGCTGGGTGGTGTCGCTGGTTTGGGGGGGTTGGTAGGGGGTAGGGTCCATGCTGTGGTCTTGGTCATCGAAGTTGTCGTATAGCGTCCTAATCTTGTGGTGGAAGAAGGAGCTGAGTTATTTACAGAGGTCTTGGGAGGGAGGCATGTCAGTAGTTTCACTGTAGGGTCTGGTGAATTCTTGTATGATGCGGAAGAGTTCCTTGGAGTTGTGTGAGTTGGAGAGGAATCTGTCCTGAACCAAGTTTCTCTTAGTTGATTTGATGAACCGTGGTGGTGGCCTTGTAGGCGGAGCGTGCTTCTGGGGTTTTGCTGTTGCTCCATGTTTTCTCCAGTTGTCGTCAAGAGTGCTTGGATTCTCGGAGGTCCATGGTGAACCAGGTGGCTTTCGTGTTGTCATTTAGCAGAGTTCTGGAGGGGGCGTGAGTGTTTACTATCCATTGGTGAAGGTCTAGGCTGTTGTGGTAGGGGGAGGAGTGCAGCTGAGGGCGAAGGTGAGGTGTTCCTCTGTGATTTTGTTCCAGTTTCTGCGTGGGAGGAATGGCATGAGCTTGTGTGTGGTGGGTTTTGAGAAGGAGAAATGGATGCAGTGGTGGTCCGTCCAGAGTGGTTCCATGGTGTGACTGAAGTGAATGTGGTTTCCTCCGGCGAAGATGGGGTCGAGAGTGTGTCCTGCTGTGGGGGTGGAGACAAGTTGCTTCAGTCCTTTGTTGGCTAGATTCTCTAGGAGGGCGATGGTAATAGGGTCGCTGAGGTTGTCGAGGTGAAAGTTCAGGTCTTTGCTCTGTTTAGTCTGTGGAGGCAAGGGTAGTGATGTAGTCTGCGATAGTGTTGGGGAGCGGGCGGTCTGTAAGTGAGTGTCGTTCTGGGGTTGAGCTGAATCTGGAAGTGTCCATAGGGGGGGGGGGGGGTCGAGGCATCGTCCGAGTTGGAGGTTGTCAATCGGAGGGAGCTTTTGTGAAAGATGGCGAGGCCTCCTCCGGTACGTTTTTCCCCCAGGATCTTGTTACCGTCTGGGATGGCGAATGCGATGTCTGGTGTGGAGCTGGCGTTGATCGCAGTCTCTGTGAGGAAGGAGACATCGAACAAGTGAGTGTTGAGGAGGTCCCAAACTTCTACGGAGTGTATTATCAGTGTGTGCACATTGAAGGGGATGCAGCTCAGGGGTTTGTGTACCCTGCCGTCCGGTGGAATGGGTGTGGCTGTCTGGGTCCGAGGTGGGTGAAGGTGAGGCATCCGTGTTGGGTGGAGAATGGGCCTTGGGAGTTGTGCGGTGTTGAGAGCTGGCAGTTGATGTTGCGTCCAGGGTTGAGTGCGTAGAGGGTGCTGGGGTCATAGCGGTGGGGGGGTCGGGGGATCAAAGTCCCAGGTACTGGTCGCGGACAGGCGCAGACATTGAGCCAGAACCGCATCGACTGACACGGATTCCGGTGCCAATAGGTTCTAAGTAATTTCCTAAGCTTTATTCTGGGGGGGCTAGGGTTGGGAGAAGAGTGGGAGGGTCCCTGGACCCTTTAGAAGACCAGCCTTATGAACTGGGTATGGAGTGATATAAGAAATTGAGTGAAGCCAGAGGGCTGGATACCTCGACGGATACTGGCATGCTTTCTCCTCCCTACCATGCTTACGGAGGAGGGAGAATCTTATGCAGTGGTGGAACATAGGGCGACTGAGGTCCTTGACCTCTAGATACCCTCAGTAGCGCTCAAGACTAATCTCTTGACAGGCGCTACAGCCGGGAGCTGCTCTTCTTCGGAACCCTTGCTTCCTTTTAATGAAACCCTCACAGACTTCCTTCTGGGAATATAGTCCCTACCCAGCTCTGGGGCACCTGTGAACATGTTGATCACCTGCCACCACCACCCTGAGCAACCCAGACTTCCTCACTACCCACCCCACACTGGAGAGCTTGGACAGGGAATACAAAAGGCTAGATGGTTGGGGCAAGAACACTTTTTCTTCCGGCAGTCTTTTATTGTGATTGGTGAACACTGCATGCTTATTGGGCTGTTATTCCCACTTTCTGTGGGAAAAGGTTGTGCAAGTGCTGCCTCTGGTCTCTGAGGACGTTTAGGCCATCCTCTAACAAGCCTTAACAGACAGGAGAGATCCAACTATGTTCGCCATTCAATGTGGCTTAGACAAGACCAACTCACTAGGCAGAGCGATTTCTACGACGGTGGCTGTTAGATGCCACATGTGGCTAAGAACATTTGACTTACCAGGAAATGTCCAAGCTTCGCTCATGGATAAAGCCTTTGATGGCACAAGTCTCTTCAGAGACCAGGCAGACTCAGCGCTGGAGAGGTTTAAGGACTCGCGGGCTACGGTCAAGTCCTTCGGCCTCTTAACTGCCTCCCGTCCCCAGTCTGTCTTTCTCCCTTTTTGTGGCCATGTGACTGGTCGGCAGGCCCTGGTCCAAGTGTGCCCTTAATTACGCTGGGAGTTGCCTTGAAGCATATTCGCGGTCTGGGAGGTGTGTGAGCGGAACTGCCTGTGGCCGCGCCGACTGGGCTTGCCTGGACGGACTCCTACAACGAGCGACCATGATGAGGGGACAAGGGAGGTGGCGGGGTCACGAAACATGGGCCCATCAATAAGTTCACGGGACCAGGTGGTAATGCGGGGGCTGCAGGCGGTCAACAGGACTCTGGCCCGGATAATGCAGCATTGATGGCAGCCATAACCCAGTCCAGGGATATGCTGGACGTGAAAATCGGTCCAGTTGGGTCGGATGTTACGTTGTTGCTCCAGGATTTGCAAAACGCTGTGTCCCGCATTTCGGAGGCAGAAACCCGGATCTCGGGGGTAGAGGACGACGTTGCGGCCCTGAAGCGGAAAGTGGCCAGCATGGAAGGCATCCAAAAGGGCCTGGCGCTGCGAGCTGAGGATGCAAAAGGACGGGCCCGGCGGAACAACCTGCGCTTCGTCAGACTCCCGGAAGGCTGCGAGAAGGGCAACATGGAGGGCTTCTTGATGACGTGGTTAGAAAGTTGGCTCCCCCCTGACTCCCTCTCAATTCAATTCAAAAACTTTATTCGATCATTTGTTAACAATAATCATAAAAGTACATACATACATGATACGATAAAATACATATAAAATGCAGCTGATTTATAAATACTCATGTAACAAAGGACATATTTTTAGGTCTCGCCTGTCGATGCGCATGCGCATCGAGCTTGCGAGACTATGGGGGCTTAACCACTCTTTACCTAACTTGCAAGGAATCGTGGCGATTCCTTGCAGTGCCCGTGACTTTTAAGCTCAATGCGCATGCGCATTGAGCTTAAAAGCGCGTGCACATGCCCCCAGCCGCCTGCCTTGCCTACTCTCTCTCTCACAGCCTCCCCCAGCTCCGCCCCCTCACTTCTTGATTGCACGGCCGCTAGGCCGTGCCTCCCCTACTCTCCTCCCCCCTCCTCCTCCTACTCTCCTCCCCTGCCTGCCGTGTCGCACCTCTCCCCTCTCCCCGCTCCGCCCCCTCCATTGCCCGCCGTGTCCTGGTTAGCGTGGGAGTTTTGTTTCATTATCAACTCACGAGTACTAGGAACTCTCTTTTTTAATCCTCACAGGAGCCACAGAGGCATGTTTAACTGCTTTCTTTGTTTGTTGTTTATGATTTATAGTCCGGGATTTTTGCCCTCTCCGCATTTGAAAGGATTTTTCGATGGCTCCCGCCCCAAGAACAATAACTGGTGGTGTCACCGGGAGCCGCGAATTCCTGTGGAAGATGTCTCTGTTTTTACCAATTTAAATGCAAAAACAGTCAGCCAGTTAAGCAATTAGCATGTCAATGCCGAAGCATGTACGGAGCTTAACCCCAGATTTATTCACGTGGAGAGAAAAGCCCACATTTTTCATACAGTATTCTGACTCTGACCATTTGTGTCTGCAGGTGTGGGGTGACTCACTCCTCTGATAATCAGCCTGCAGCGACACTGGTGCCTTAAGTATGTGTCACTTTAGCCGGAGTTCCCAGCTGTTCCCCCTTGGAAGGTCCAACTGTGGGACAAAAAATGCCGACTCATGTTTTTGTAACACTTACCCCTTCGTTGTTCGTGTTCAACATATCTTTAGTGGATCTTGATATTTAACATTCCCCCCTCCCCACAGCAATGCCCTCCGTTTTCACTCGCTGCCTCCTCCCGCTCTCCTTAATCCGCTCTCCCTCCCACACCCCTGCTCCGCCCCCTCCCCTGCCTGCCCCGTCGCATTTCTCCTCCCCCCTCCCCACAGCAATGCAGGCCTGTTGCGACAACACCTAACCAGGGGAACAAGCCTGCTATCCCTTCCGCTTGTTTTACATACAACTTTGTCCGCTATCTCTTCACTCCCGCCTGTGCACCCCTTGTCTCATGTGTGGCTAAACTATGTCGCAGTTAAACCTATCAGTTCCAAAGTGATTTTGTTATCCGGGGAATTGTCTGGAACTCTCTTTTTTAATCCTCACAGGAGCCACAGAGGCATGTTTAACAGCTTTCTTTGTTTGTTGTTTATGACTTATAGTCCGGGATTTTTGCCCTCTCCGCATTTGAAAGGATTTTTCGATGGCTCCCGCCCCAAGAACAATAACTGGTGGTGTCACCGGGAGGCGCGAATTCCTGTGGAAGATGTCTCTGTTTTTACCAATTTAAATGCAAAAACAGTCAGCCAGTTAAGCAATTAGCATGTCAATGCCGAAGCATGTACGGAGCTTAACCCCGGATTTATTCACGTGGAGAGAAAAGCCCACATTTTTCATACAGTATTCTGACTCTGACCATTTGTGTCTGCAATATCAATACATCTAAGTCACGTAAAGACAACACACATTGCATTACAAATGCTATAGGTGTCACATTTGCGAAAGTTAAAACTATTGACATTGTAACTGACAAAGCTATTACTTTTGCTATTTTCAAAACCAACACTTAAATAAAAAAAGTGTCCTTTACAATACCAATTGCTCAAACTTTCCTAATGCGAGACCTATTGCATTTCCAATGCTTGTTCCTCAAGTGTTCCGACTTTAAAATAAATACAGCGGTGAAAAAACAAATGTCCTGCGAATCAAGTCCAAATAAAAGCCTCATGGCAGATTTAGTAGTGGATACATTATATCTTTTAAAAAGTGGTTTCAGATAGGTTTTACGAAGATGAAGATAAAATGGGCATATCAATAAAAAATGCTCAGAGCTTTGCTTTGAGGTCCCATCGCATGGGCAAGGGGCAATAGTATGAGTCTTAATATGCGGGCACGCGACAAGTGTATGAACGGTCCCCATCCGCAGTCTTGTCAGTACATATTGGTGAGAGCGAATGGTAACCATTTAAAGGTATCCTGCGAAACCCGGTTCCAGCATGTTATACTTATCATAAAAAACATGTGTAGGGTACTCAGAAGAGGCAACATTACGCTTTAGGGTCCTAGCCCTCATAAAGATATGTTTAAGTTCTTTCTTAGGGATGTCTATAACACTAGATGGATTATCACAAACATGCAATTTGAAGACATCCTTAGATACACAGATGATGTAATTAAGCCAGGGGATACGGGAACACTTGTCCATGTGGAGACAATCTAGGATAATCTTTCTTGTAAACCCTGTCTGCTCCTTGAACCAAATAGATCTCCACACCAAAAGTGATCTAAGACTTATTAGATCGGAAAGATGTTCCAGACCAACCTCCTGGTGGATCAGTTTGGTTGAGGCAGAGGGTGGTAAGCAAAGAAGCTTTTTGACAAATTTATTTTCCTCCACCTGAAGCATATTATGATTACAGTGGCCCCATACCCCTGAACCATAGAGGGCCAAGGCAACACATTTATGACGATATAAATACAACACATCGGATATCCGCCTGGAGCCTAACTTGGAAGCAAACTTAAAAATGCCAAAAGCACACTTGCCCATTTTAGCTCTTCCATTAGTCACTTTGGACGCCCATGTGCCCCCACTATTAAAATTAATACCTAAATAGCAAAATTTGTCAACCACTTGTATTATTTGATCCATAACTGTAAAAGGTATTACATTTTTGACTTTCTTACCACAGGCCATAATAAAAGTTTTTGAATTGTTCATTTTTAATTTTCTCCCATTGATAAAATCTACAAATGTATCCATGAGTCTCTGCAGCCCGACAGGGGTTCTAGAGAGTAGGACTGTGTCGTCGGCATAAAGCAGTACCGGAATGGATATGCCGTCAGCAGTCGGCGCATCAGCACTGACAGCACGTAGTTCGGACTCAATGGCATTGATAAAAAGGGAGAAAAGAAGGGGGGCAAGGACACATCCCTGCCTGATACCAGAGCCTACAGGGATATTAGGGGAACACTCACCCAGTTGCCCATAACGTATCTTTGCCGATAGCTTCCTATACAATTGTGCCAGAAAATAAATGATTTCCTGTGGGGCGCCCATATCCAGTAGAGTTGTCCACAGAAGACCATGATCGACCGAATCAAAGGCACTGGAGAGGTCCGCAAAACAAAGGAACAGTGAACCTTGCTTAGCGCGTGTATTTTTGCCTATGATGAGGTCCAGGTTTATGCACTGTTCTATTGTGCCCAACCCCTTGCGGAATCCAAACTGGGAGTCCGCAAGGACACCCTTTTCTTCAACCCAGTCCTCCAGACGGCTCAATAACACCCTGCTCATGATTTTAAGGGAGGCAGTAAGGAGTGAGATAGGGCGATAGTTTTTTGCCTCTCCTCTCTCTCCTTTTTTGTAGATAGGGATAATAATGGACTCCCCCCAGACCTGTGGGGCCGAGGTCGTTGCTGCTGCATTAAACACCTTGGTCAGCAATGGGCTCCAAAGGGGTACCTCAGCTTTATAAAGGTCCACGGGTACCCCATCGGGGCCCGGTACCTTCCCCCCCTTACTACACCGAATGGCCGCGTCCACCTCGGTGACTGTGATATTAAGGGGTAAGGGGATGTCAGCCACAGCATCCTTATCGCTCCCTGCATCTAATCCATCGGGGTTAAAGATGCTAGAAAAATGAGCCACCCACTGTTCCTCGCTCACCTGGGCAGACAGTACCGGGAATTCGTCCTTCTGAAGAAATGGACTATTGACCGTGGACCAGAATAACTAAGATCCACGGCCTTAGTCAGGTTGTCCCAGGCTTCTTCCCTTAATTCCTGTTTCCTGGCCTTCAGGTGAGTTGTATAGTTCCTCCTTAGGGCCCTGACTGCTTCCCTATCCCTAGGTTTACAATTGAGAGCAGCTTTTAATTTTTGTAGGGATTTAGTACATTCCCTATTGAACCACCCGCAGGTGGTCCCGGTGCCCTTGGGCTTTGTACCAGTTAAAATTTTAGCAATATTTTTATTGATGGTGTCAAAGCTAGCTAATATGCCAGCACTACCTATATCAGGCTCAAGACAGTACTCTACCTCTTCTAGACAAGCTGACACTATGGTACTTCATTGTTAAGCAGTTGTGGTCGCTAAGGGCTAAGTCTACTATTTCGGGGGTGGTGCACACAACAGTAATATTGGTGGAGACAATGAGGTAGTCAATAACCGTTGCACAGTTCCTACCTATAAAGGTTGGTACCGGATTACCCTCTTTGTCTTCCCCAGGTAACATAATGCATAGATCCAATTTAAGCATGAGGGTGTTGAGAGAATCGCCATAGGTCGAATGTAGGAAATGGGCCTGATCTTCCCCATCCTCCCCACTGTAACCACATACCCTCATGCCAGCAAAAGGACACATATGAATGTTGAAATCACCTCCCCACAGAATTTCAAAAGACACCGTATTTCCACCACACAACTTATCAACCTCCACATCAAGTTCATCGACTATAACAGTATTTGAATGGTTAAAAACATTGTTATAAGGATTGATTACCAGAACATTCCGCCCATCCCTATGTTGCAACCATAACCACTGCGAGTGCAGGCCAACGGTCAGATGAGTTTTCACTCGCACCGGCAGCCTTACAGACAGCAGTATCACCAACCCTCCACTAGCTCTACCCATATTGGAGGGCTGGGCTGGGCTGTTATAGGCAACGTAACCGTCAAGGCGAACATCTTCAGTTGCCCAGGTCTCCTGAAGACATAAAATATCGAATTGGGTTACAAATTCTAGCCACCCTAAACGATCCGCCTTATTATTCCACCCGGCAATATTCCAACTCCCCAGCTTATACCCTCCCACTGATGGTCTTGCAGCCTCATTGGGCGGAGGGCCCATGTAGGGGGGGGGATACGTCCCTGATCAAGGGGTCATCAGATAACCGGGGGATAATACCACTCGTCGGTGAGACCATAGGGGTTGTAATGACATCTGCCAAAGTAAAGGGATCCAGGTTACATTGAGGCTGCCCAATACTCTCTTCCTAGCAGATGGTGGTATGAGCAGCATTATACCCAGTAGACAAATTATCCGTAATAGAACCTCTCTCCACCATACCTCTGTCCACACCCCCCCCCTCCGTCTCCATGTGTTCCCTCACCCACCTCCCCAGTGGCCAGCTGGCTTCAATTACAATCCTCCAGGCCACTAAACAGGTCGAACCTATTGGTGGTCTCCAGGGGCGTGAAAGGTTTGAGATGGTCCATTCTCCTGAGGGAGGAGAAATTATGCCTTGGGGCCACAATGTTCCACCCATATGGGTCGGCTGCCACTGCAGGATAATGACCAATTAATGGATACCCATTATTGTACACGGGTGGACAGTATGGATTTGAATACATTTGCCTGGGTAAAGGTGGAGGAGGGGCTGGCGGAAATTGGTGGTGGGGCGGGAACACCACTGAACGTGGATAGAAGTATGTAAGTGGGCGAGGGGTGATATGGTTACTAACATGGTCAGAGGACCAGTTAAGTATGAAGTGAACAGCATTCTGGTCTCTGAAATGTATGACCACCATGTCGCCCTCGATGTCCTTCGGTCTTCCCCCCAGCCAGGGGAGGCGACGAACATGGACGATTTCGCCATTGATGTTATTTGCAATGGGTCTATACATGCTCAGCCAATGCGTTATTTTATTCTTCAGTTGAGCAAAACCCTCGCGTTTGTTCACCTCTAGCACCCCGGTAAGGACCACCACGAAAGGCACTGCTTCCGGTGAAAGTTCTGGAAGGGGCCCCTTACTGTAGTTCCCCCGTGTGGGCCTCCCACTCCCCCTATCCCTCTTCTGATTCCCTCTCTAGATGTTTTATGATAGAGCGGGCGCACAGGGCTCTCATGCAGAAGCCGCCGGTGGGGGCACACCCAAGGCCTGTAATAGCCAAATTGTTGAACTACCATGACCGTGACACTATCCCGCAGCAGGCCATGGCAAAGGCACCTCTGCTATATGAGAACCAACGTATCCTGACTTTTCCGGACTATACGCGCTTGGTGCAACAACAGCGGCAATCATTAATGGCCGCCAAGGCTCGCCTCAGAGACCTTAAACTCCCATATGCCTTGCTTTTCCTGGCTCGTCTGCGGGTGGTTTATCAATCCCGCACTCACTTTTTCGATACTCCGGAGGAGGTGTTTAAATGGACCGACAAAACAGTGAAAGTGAGGGTACACACACCTCCGTGAATGGAATCGGATTCATCCTTAAGTGAGGCACAGTCGCAGACCTCTTGGGGTTTGCGGAGGAAGGGGAACTGGAGATCCAGGTCCAGACGGCGGTCTGTTTCCGATGGGGCCCTGGATAAAGGAAAGGATGCTCCTGAACGTCAGACAGTGGACCCTTGATTTTTCTCAATTGGCGGGCATGAGGCGATTGTATTGTATTATACGGTTGCATAAGCTATATGTCAATGTGCGCTGTCGATGTTATAGAGGTGCGGGTAGGTGGAAACTGGCGGGTGGCGATGCGCAAACTCATGAGTGAATGTGGGTGGCGGTGGGAGCGATACTGCGGGCGGACTGGGTTTTCTCCCCCTAGCTTAGGGCTTGTTGGGGGTAGCTTAGAGATATGGGTTGTTGTAGGGGGGATCCATTGGTGTGGTCAGCCTCAGGTCCTGCTTTTGGGGCATAGAGTCGTTCCCGCCGCAACAGGTACTTCAATGTTCTTGAGGTATGGGGTGGGGGGGGTAGGGGGTGGGGGAGACTGGGTTTGTTTGTTCCTGGGGGGAGGTTTGTTCTAGTTGGGTACGAGTCGCACAGTCACGTGAAGGTCTCGCAGATTGTTGTGTATGCACCTACATGGTCCAGGGTCCGGGCATCTGCACTGAAAGTTCCCGATGACGAATCCTACGGGTAGGGCGGTGGGGCCCAGGGGCTCTCTTTGTGTCTCTTAGTTGGAATGTACGGAGAGTCCTAGACAAGATCAAGAGGGGAGCAGTGTTACGGCAGGCGAAGAGGGCTGGAGCTGATGTTTTGATGTTACAGGAAACTCATTTATTAGGTACTCACTCAGGACGGACTCAGGGATAGGTATAGACCTGCGGGGGGTCCGGTAGTGGGCCACTCCACCAAACTGGGAGACATGGCTCGGGCTTGGATTGGGTGGACACATGCCGACACCTGCATGGCAACATACAGGAATACACATATCGCTCAGCTGTCCATAAATCTTTTTCCAGATTGGACTATATCTTTGTTCCCAGGTCAGTAGTTGGCAGGGTGGAGTCGGCAGACATACTACCACGTGGGCTCTCAGATCATTCCCCCACTACAGTTGACATTAGTTTGGACAGAGGGCGTCAGCCGTTTCGATGGCGCCTCTCTGTCGGCATCTGCAAAGTGAGGACTACCAGAAACATATGGGCGAGGCCATCGCTGCATATCTTGTTGAAAACGTAGGGTCTATTGCCAATGCGGAGACTGTGTGGGAGGCCCTAAAACCCACATTGCGGGGGGTGGACATTGCTTGGTGTGCGGCAGCCCGGAGGAGGCGCAGGGCTGAAATTGAGGCGCTGGAGCGTCGGGGCAGTGCCGAAGGCGAGGGCCAGGTGGTGGGGCAATTATTACTGGCACAACAGTCCTAGGCCTCACTGCTGATGGATGAGGCGCGGAGATATGGCTGGCAACACACAGCAGGATATATCAATGGGGGGACAAATCAGGAACGATGCTGCACCGGCTGTGTCAGGGCACCTTTCAAGAGCAGGCCCTACCGGGGATATTAGATGGAGCGGGTGACCTGGTCACGGATCCGAAGGAGTTAGCAGAGAGCTTCGCTACGTATTATGCAGATCTATATGCCCCGAATTAATGTCTTAGTGAAGAGGTGGTAGACAAGTTTAATGCCCCCAGAACATGACGCGTCCTACCGCCCGATCTCCTTGCTTAATGTAGAGGCCAAAATCTTGGCTGCTGCCCCATATCACAGCGCTGGTCCACCCTGACCAGGCTGGTTTTATGCCCTGGAGGGCGACTAGACACAATATTCAGCCGGCACATGTAGCAGTGGCTGCGGTTTGGCGTGCAGGGGAACAAGCGTCACTTTTAGCGGATATGGATAGGGCATTTGATTAATTGAGTTGGGTCTACCTATTTGCACTCCTGCCTAGGCTCAACTTAGGGCCCCATTTCCTGTCATACTTGCGACTTCTATATACGGATTTGACAGCTTCGGTACGAGTAGCGGGAGCCATGTCTTCTAGATTCTTCATCGGACGCGGTAGCAGGCAGGGCTGTCCCCTTTCGCCGTACCTCTTTGCTCTAGCTATGGAGCCGCTGGTGGCATGGGTGAGTATGGATGCACAGATGCGGGGGTTCGAGTGGGAGCGAGGACTATCGGATAGAATCGCGCTTCACGCGGATGATGTCCTCTTCTTCCTTACGGACCTTAATAGGTCAGGGCCGCGCCTTTTGCAAATTATGCAAATTTTGGGAGAAACATCCGGGCTCTACATGAACCCTCGCCAGTCGACTCTATGGGTGCTGGGAAGGTGCACAGGAGTGGGGGACCGAGCATCTACACTGCAGTTAGCGGTGGGCAGCATTAAGTATTTAGGGGTGTTCATATCCAAGGTTTCCACAGTCTCCTGGGAGCGGAATATTGCGCCGGTATGGGAACGGGTCCGGGAGGATATTAAGACATGGTCCCGCATGCCGCTGACCATATATAGTAGGTCAGACATATTTAAAATGGTGGCCCTACCCAGACTACTATACCAACTGCAGAACCACCCATACCCAATTCCGCCTCAATGGTTCCCACGGGTAAATTCCGTATTGGGGCAGTTCCTCTGGGCGGGGGGCCCTGTACGAGTGGCGCTGCGCACCTGTTTTTTGTCAACTTATTGTGGGGGCTTGGCGACTTCAGATATTCTTTCTTATTATCATGCCTCCCATCTCCTGGTCCTGAATGAGTGGTGGTATGGCGACAGGGGAGACCCGGCATATGCCTTGGAGCGCAGCCTTATGGAGCCTCATACGCCACACACTATTCTCTGAGGCACGGCTGCGGAAGACGCTGCCACCGGCCACGCAGGCTGTGTTTCTGATTTGGAGGCAGGCTCTGCGTCGCATGGGTTGGTGGAACACCCTAACAGGTGAAACCCCCCTGTGGCACAACGGGCAGCTTCCTGGGCTTGTGAATTTGCAGGGCTTCAGGGGATGGGATAGCATTGGAATTTTGACGCTGGGAGATGTGCTGTCTGGTACGATGCTCAAGTCCTTTCAGGACTTGTGTAGGGACTTTGGCATGCCTCGTTCTCAGTTCTTTAGGTATCTTCAGTTGCTCCATGCCCTCGCCCCGAGCCTGGAGGGCCTGGAGTCCCTCCCTGAGTTTAGTCCCCTGGAAGCAAAGGTGTTTATGGGAGACCTAGAGACGAAAAAGATATCCCGCATATATCAAACACTGGCCACACACACCACCCCAACATTGCAACGGCTCAGGGAGACCTGGAAAAGGAACGTGGGAGCTTGGAGGAGGAGGATTGGAGAGAGGCACTGGCATCCCCCAGGGGTGCAGCCATAGCGATGCACCTACGGCTCATCCAGTTTAAGTACCTGCATAGAGTCTACTTCACTAGGGAGCGGCTATGGTGGGCGGGGCTGATTGCATCTCCGGACTGTCTTAGATGTAGCCAGGAAGTGGGAACAATTATACACACGGTTTGGAGTTGTGGCTCACTAGAACGGTTCTGGAAGGGGGTGCTGGATTGCATGTCTGAGGTCCTGGGGTGGGAGTTCCCTCATACACCGCGGCTAGGCCTGTTACATGTAATGGATGGGGTGGGTGGGAATGTCTATAAGAGGCATTTACTGTTGTTGGGACTTACATTGGCCAAAAGAGACGTGGCCAGAGCATGGAAGGATCCACGAGCCCCTTCTGTGGTGGATTGGAAGAGAGGACTAGATTTCTGTATGGGGATGGAGCAGCCGATTTTTGTAGCCCTGGGATGCCCACAAAAGCACTATAAAATTTGGAAACGCTGGCCTGATTATAGGGGCCTGTGGCTAGAGCTGCCGGTAGACCGGGAAGATCTCCCGGAGGTGACATGAAGGGACCATGGTATAGGGACATGCAGGTAGCCAGTTTACTATTCAATATGGAGGAGATGTGTGACGGACATAGTGCGACTTGGGTGGATGGGATCCGGGGGGGGAGGAGGAGGGGTGTTTAATATTGCATTGTTTACATATGTATTTCAAAGAAAAGAAAAGTCATTTGCATCTCCATTGCTGTGGTATAGTTGTGCGGCAGATGTCTCTGGTGTGCAGAGCTCAGCGGAATATGTGCAATCTTTCAATAAAATCTGTTTATAAAAAAAATAAAAAAATAGCTGGAGTTTGTCACCAAAGTTGGTGCAGAAATTGGTGTATATCTCTAGATTCGTGTTTCTGGGTTGAGCCCTACATCAGTAGAGAGCAGCAGTATTAGAGAGCAAAGAAAAATCATCTGGGGTTGCTGGAAATGCTGCCAAGTTTCTCTCAGGTCACAGTACACTCACAGGCAGACCGGTGCATCTCCAAAGCTCATCAGCTTACTGGCTCAAGGGAGCCTTTTAAACAGAATGGGGGTTCGTAGCACACTGCCCCACAGTCCCAGCACAGTTTGTCCCTTTGTATCCTGGTAAATGCAGTACACAGTCCAAACTTTCTTCAAAGTTAGCTGGAGTTTTTCACCAGAGTTGGTGCAGACATTGCTGTATTGCGCCAGTGAGAGCTACCTGACCTGATGTAATGTTTGGCAGCCAACTCAGCAAACCCCACATTTGAAGCCTGTATTCTCTACTGATGACTGTTAAAGAACAAGAAACACGTGTCTAGAGATAAGCACTATCTGCGCCAACTCTGGCGAAACGCTCGTAAATATTATAGCAAAGCAAGCAACATGAGAATGCATTTACCATAATGCCAGGGGCGAACCTTGCTGGTGGGTGAAGCGGTGTGCTCCCACCCCTGTTCCTGTTTAAAAGTACCCATATCTATTTACTAACACACTGAAGCTAGGATGCAGCCAATTAACATTCACTGTTACAGCAAACAAACAATGGACGGAATGCTGACAATGCAAACATTCTCCCCTAGGCAAAAGATCTGGGTTAAATCCATCGTTCTTTTGCCCACTACACCAGCCCAGTATGGACTCAGCCATATGCAAATCAGTCTTGACCCTGTAACCCATGGTAGCAGTCCAGACCAAACTGCCAGGCCAGGTCCTCCCTGGACCAGAAACAAGCCTCCTGGGACTGGTTTCAGGGTATGTCACCCTTCTTCAGCCATGTTAGCTTGAATCCAGTGGCACAGTGAGCAAGAGACCCACGCTGGGCATACCCATCCCACTTGGGTCAAAAAGGGTTACAGCAAACAAATGATGGACGGAATGCTGACAAAGCAAATATTCTCCCCCAGTCAAAATATCTGGGTTAAATCCATTGTTCTTTTGCCCATCACACCACCTCAGGTTGGACCCAGCCATATGCAAATCAGTCTTGACCCTGTGCCCCATGGGAACAGTCCAGACCGAACTGCCAGGCCAGGTCCACCCTGGACCGTAAACAAGCATCCTGGGACTGGTTTCAGGGTATGTCACCCTTCTTCAGCCAGGCTAGCTTGAATCCAGTGCCATAGTGAGCAAGGGACCCAAGTCTGGGTATACCCTTCCTACTTAGGGCGAAAAGTGGCATACATTCACTATTCCACAAAACAGTGATAAAGTAATTCTTTAAACAAGTAGGTATTGAAAGACTATCAAGGGAATGAACAGACGGAAAAAGATGGACAGCTGTTTGAATATAGGTTTTGGTCTACTTAATCCCTAGGTTCTTTGCAGACAAAATCGTATTTGAAGTTCAGGGAAATATTTATGTAAATGCCTGTGCAATCACTGTCCTCTCTTTAGAGCAATCTCTTCAGTGGCAAATATATGTCAATAGCCATGCCCATTCAATATTCCCTCTTTGAAATGATTACCTGTTATAAGTTTGTATGTATGTGTGGGTACTTATAGAGTGCAAACAGCTGGAAAACAAGGGAGCAATGAACAGAAGGCCAAGAACCAAGATACACTGTTGAAAAGGTTGACAGTGAGGAAGAGAAAAGGTGGGTAACTAGGAGTGAGGGGATATAGATCTATGAACAGATGAGCCTTCATTTCATTCCTGCATTTCAAGAGAGAGAAATGAAGGGAAGTTCTAAGAACAGATAGGCTGTTAGGATGCTAATGGGTAGTTTTTGCAGGTGATTGCATAGATTGATAATGATTGCCTTCTGTTTTTTTCTGGTCTCTTTCCGGCATTTTCAAGTTTGGAAAGGACTTTCCCCTTGGTGTGGTATTGTCCCGCAGGATGGGTAGCTTCTCTGAGAGGTACACTAGGGGGTTTGTTTGTGGTGGACTTGTAGATGATACACTTGGTCCTGAAGATGATTCAGCTTTATAGGGCAGGGGTCACCGACTGGATAAGAGACCCGCTGCAATCCTCCCAAGTTCTTACAGCCTTACAGTAGTTGCTGTGGTAGAATGAATACCCAATTGCAGAGAGTGTTGGGATCCCTTTACACATTGATTCAGGAGTGTGATCTTGTACAACACAGTCCCATTTAACACTTCACCTCTTCACTATGATCTTACTTATGTCGTACTGCAATTCAGTGACTTCATTTTTATAATAACATTCTCATTTCTTTCTTTATTTAGGTGTGTACAACATAAAATAACAAACACATATAAATGCAAACGATGCTAAGACAGTTAAAAAAAAAAGCTAAAAGTCAGGATAAAAACCATTTTGAATTAAAATTTCATTTGGTTTTTAAAACAGAGAAGGTTAATCACATAGCTTAGTCCATGGTTAAAGTTTAAGAAAATTCATCCTAGCCCACCACATGGAACTTAAAAGACACGATACCGAATAGACAATGAAAAGTTCGGTATTATATTTTAGGACCCTGAATGCTCCTTTACAGTGTGTTTGGCCAAGGTTCCTACACAACTGGATCAACCATCTGTGTCTAATTTTGTGGTAACCCTGGCAGAAGAAGAATACATGGAGTTCAGACTCCTCTACCGCACTACACGCAGGACACCCCAATCTAATACCACTGGACCATTTGTTGGTGAAGAAACGCAGAGGGAGGCAGCCATGCCGAAACTTCACATACAGTTTCCTGGCTAATGCCGGTCGAATTTCATCTAGGCATGGCTCAATGGTATACGTAACCTTCACTTCCAAAAATGTTGATGTAAGAGATACAGAGGTAAAATCTTGGAGTTTATCGAGTTTGCGCGCCCTATAGCTGGTAGCTAGTTGTTTAGGCGGGGTTCACAAACAGGTTGTGTCTGGATTTCCCCATAAATCATCTCTGCCAATGGAACAAAGGCTTTCCCTAACATAGGTGAACCATGACAGCTTATCTATGCCGGTGAGTCTCAATATTTCTAAGAGCTTAGATCTATATTCGGCCAATTCTGGCGTCACCCAGAGGCGGCGCCTAAAAAGTAAAGGTCTGCAGCCAATTTCCTCTGCGATGGGACACATGACATGCAATGTTTGCCAGACCTTCCATATCCACTAATCACTGAGGGCTCGATTCTCAAAGTTTCAAAAATGTACAGCTGGGTTCAAACCTATGTTTAATTGAAGAGGTTCATATTTCTGGGATTCACAAAGGTGAATCAGAATACTGCATATCCACCCATATATTTGTACATAGTGTACAACAGTGAATGAGAGTAAACGTGATTTGCATTATTCTGGTTTGGAGTTTTTACCTCTACAGGGACAACATTTTCCTCCATTGAGAAATGTTTTTCCTTACACCCACTAACATATTGATTACCACCCTGGAACCCGATCCATACTGCACTTGACAGGATTAACACTCCATGTGTTTATAGATTGTGAATGGCTTGAAAAAAATTTTGTGGGTGTACAAAATTGTTCCAGGGTATTACCACACTAGGAATCCTGATGGACACCTGTTGGTTGATATATCATTAGTTTAAAAGTACATTTGATCTCACAGAGCAATAAAGGGGAGGTCACAATACATAATTTTTAATGTATGTTGAAATGTTCCTCATCTGCATTAGGATATAAGACCTGTAGTATATGTTCAGTTGTCTTCCAAAGGCTCGTGCCAGGATATTGTGGGCCTGGTGATAGCTATAAGTGATTGGTTTATGTGGAGTTGTGCAAGTTAGTAGTGATCATATTTGTGGACTTAGTAGGAAACTAGCACTGATGATAAATATTCACAGATATGATGTGTAATAATTCCATGATCTAACATTGTAAAGGAGTGTATTGAGTGTTTAAGCACTCAATGTTAGTGCAGAGTTTTATTAAAACATTGTAAGGGGACAGATCTCACTACAATTGTATTTCAGAATATTGATAAAAAATATTCTCCTACATAAATATAGTGGCCTAAATATTTCGTACAAAATGATGCACTATTGCCTGTAGGTTTTCTATCATTAGGTCTAGAGTTAGCCCTCTCCATTCATTACTCTGTTGTTGTTTCATTCACTATTTTCTTCCGCCTACTATAGCATGGAGCATGGGGCAAGAGGAAAGCCCAGTTCTAAATTGCCTGACTTCGGTGTGGGTGAGAGTATTATGCTCCTTTACAACAAGCATGTATACACAAAGTAGGCCTCTGCACTGCAAAGACTACCATGGCAACAATATGTGCTTTTTGAGACCAAAAAATTGATTTGGTTTCATCCAAGTTTTAAATATATATATTGGCAAGTTGCTGGCAGCTTCTTCTGCAATAATATTTACAAACACTATGACAAAACAAAACCGGTATTAACAAACCCAAAAGTCCTGAACCAATGCCAGGCCCATTGGCTTTCCCAATGCTGTTTCATGCAAGTGATGCAATGTTTTCATAAACAATATATTTTTGAAAATTATACTTGGCCCATGGTATTCTAATAGGATATCATCACTACCCTGAGAATACAGACCATGCCATTCCCTTCATCTCATAACTGAAGCCATGCCCTCCCCCCAAAACAAATATTCTTGGCTACGGGCCTGAGCTGGGGTATGGTGCTGTTCCACTGTGTGATGGAATCATGTGCAGATCCTGGGAACTGGGCACAGACGTTTGAGATGTACTAATCCGTTAAGCAGACAACTTGTACATTTATAGAATGGAAATGCTTACTTTTATGGTACCCTTGTTCACTGGCTTGTGGTGGAACTAAGGCAATATGGGTGCCATCAATGGACCCACCCACATGTGGGAAGCAACCAAATCTATAGAAATCACCCTTCACAGTGGATAAATCCTCACATCTGGGGAAATGGATGTAACTCTCCATGTGTCTCTTCATTGCTGAAGCGGTACAAAAGGGGGTGGTGATGGACGGAGCATCTGAACCAATCAAACACTCACACCCAGTCAACAGATCTGGGTTTAATCCATCACCGTTCTTTAGCCCACTCTGCCACCCCAGTTCAGACATGGCCATATGCAAATCAGTCTGACCCTGTGCCTCATGGGAATAGTCCAGCCCGAACTGCCAAGGCTTGCCTTCCCTGGACCGGAAACAAGCTTCCTAGGACCGGTTTCTGGCATTACAGCCGTCTTCAGCCAGGCTTGCTTGAATCCAGTGGCAAAGTGAGCAAGGGACTCACGTCTGAGCATACCTTGCCAACTTATGACGAACAAAGCGGTACAAAAGGAGGTGGTGATGGACGGAGCATCTGAACCAATCAAACACTCACACCCAGTCAACAGATCTGGGTTTAATCCATCAATGTTCTTTAGCCCACTTTGCCACCCCAGTTCAGACATAGCCATATGCAAATCAATCTGACCCTGTGCCTCATGGGAACAGTCCAGCCCGAACTGCCAAGCCTTGCCTTCCCTGGACCGGAAACAAGCTTCCTAGGACTGGTTTCTGGCATTACAGCCGTCTTCAGCCAGGCTTGCTTGAATCCAGTGGCAAAGTGAGCAAGGGACTCACGTCTGAGCATACCCTGCCAACTTATGGTGAACAAAGCGGTACAAAAGGGGGTGGTGATAGACGGAGCGAACCAATCAAACACTCACACCCAGTCAACAGATCTGGGTTTAATCCATCACCGTTCTTTAGCCCACTCTGCCACCCCAGTTCAGACATGGCCATATGCAAATCAATCTGACCCTGTGCCTCATGGGAACAGTCCAGCCCGAACTGCCAAGCCTTGCCTTCCCTGGACCGGAAACAAGCTTCATAGGACCGGTTTCTGGCATTACAGCCGTCTTCAGCCAAGCTTGCTTGAATCCAGTGGCAAAGTGAGGAAGGGACTCACGTCTGAGCATACCCTGCCAACTTATGGCGAACAAAGCGGTACAAAAAGGGGTGGTGATGGACGGAGCATCTGTACCCTTGTTCACTGGCTTGTGGTGGAACTAAGGCAATATAGGTGCCATCAATGGACCCACCCAAATGTGGGAAGCAACAACTTCTAAAGAAATCACCCTTCACAGTGGATAAATCCTCACATCTGGGGAAATGTATGTAACTCTCCATGTGTCTCATGGATGAATGACGTTACAACGCATACTTTTACCACGCATACCATTACAACGCGGTATTTACAACGAATACCGTTACAACGCATAGCGCTTAGAGGTGCTGGATAGTGGTAAGTATAATTTTCTATTCCAACTCCAGTCCCCGTGGACACTAGGGAAGGTGTTGGATAGAAAATTAAACTTATTCCCTATCCTAGAGCGCCCCCCAGCGTAATGCGTTGTAATGGTATGCGTAGTAATGCCTGCGTTGTAATGGTAGTGCGTTGTAAAAACTTCGTTGTAACAGTTATATACCGTGTCGGATCATTGCTGAAAGCACGTCTTATAGTACATGACTGAACATTGTTTGTGACATAGCACCAGAAATAGCCACAGTGAATCAAAAGGAACATGTGGCCAAAAAATGTAAGACTGACATGAGTTTCACAATTGGTGTGAGAGATATAGGATAAGTGATTTGAGGAAGAAGGTCAGGCTCCAACTGATGACACAAATCCCATATTATGTGCCTATTCAAACGGTATTCCTTGATCACATTTCTTTCTTCCATGGTCTAAAGGTCTGGAAATTGATGGTACACTGGAGGCTGTCATTACCTCCCTCTCCCAGGGAACCTATGTGAGGAGTAAACATGATTTTATACAATGCTCACAGTGTCCAGAGTAACATGTATGAAGAGTAAGCCAAAACTCATATGACACAACTGCTTCATAAAGCATTACATATAATTCACATTACCATTGCTTACTTTTCAACATCCACCCTATTTAATGTGGCCTTCACATGTGTCTGTAACAGAAAAGTGCACATCACCAATTTTGAAAATTAACATTTGCACAAAACTGAGGTTTTCATGACATTTTTAGGTAAAAAACTGCTAACCGCAATGTACAGTGCACCGCGCACATTTTGCCCTATGCACAGTAATGCACCACACAGATGGTTTTTGTACTTTACATTACATGGAAAGGGAGTTTTTCAAATCTAAACGTGTTAGCCCTAATTTATTGTGGAAGTGACACACTTAACGGTCACCAATACAGTACTTCAAACCACTAAAATGGGGAATGCCTGACCTCGCATATGGGACATTTGCAACGACTACCGCAGCTGGATGTGAACTGTGCAGTGGGTGGTTGCAGCCACGGTGAACACAGCCGTTGGATAATGGTGATTGTGACAGTTACGGTCCAATGGCTGTGTGTGTCTACGCTGATGACTGAGTACGTGGTGTATATGTACACCACGGTTTGAAAAAAAACTCACTTGCCTCCTGACACTGCTGCTATCAAGTCCGTTTCCGCTTTAGCTGCTGCCAGTTGGTTTTTCCCCTGTATGCCCATCTCTAAAGCTCAACAGAGGAACAGGTAACTATTTCAAATACATTTTTATTCTGTTGACTTCATCCTTTTAATTCTCTTAGCTACAATGTGCCTCTGCGTCCCATGGGGAAACCATGCTTTTTTTTTATTGAGTGTTCCCTACATAGGAAAATCATGTAAAGGCTTTTGGGGTTCTGTACTTTGTGGAGTGACCATCATTGTATATGTGATAAGCCCTATATCCTAATTGTTTTGCATGCACATATCTATGATGTCCCCAAATCAGAGCACGGTATATGTGCAAAGAAATGTATAGGCTTTACAGCATGAGCTGTGTCTGTATACTGTAAGAAGCAGTTGAGGATGAGGTTAGCTGTGTGTGTATAGTCCCACAGATCATTCAGCCCACATCAAGCTTTACAAAGTTGTTGTCTGGGAGCTAGCTTTATTTCACAGACCCCTCTTCAGAGAGCCATACTACCTTGAGGTCACGTATTTGATGGCCTGAAGATTCACTCTTATGTATTGAATTTGTGGATATGTGATGTTCATGTGGGATCAGTAGGCATAACATGTAGCCAGTCTGGGCCATGGCCTAGGCTGGGACAGAGTTACTGTGGCAAGACAACTGTGCACAGAGTAATCTCCCTATAGACCTGCAGATCCATAGATGTTCCTAAAATTAGTGTTAATAAGCAATGGTAGCCCTGATTGCTTTTACATGGACTTTATTTGAAATGGTGACTGGGTAACCCCCTGACCTGATACTTCTTTCCATTGACGTTCACTGTCAATTTATGTCTTTTACTTATGACAGCTCCCTTACTCCCACAGGTCTGTTGTCACTTTTCCATACGTAATGTTTCCACTGTACAGGCCTATTGCACATCTGACACATTACCATTGAAGATAGTTTGTTAAATCTGAAGTGTTTTGGAAATGACATTCACCAGTTTTGTTACATGCAATCCAATGAAACAACACATACAATGGTATGTTGAATGTCATCTCTGTTACAGTGCCACATATGGCAAAATGTGTGTCCTGTGATGGTAGTACATAGCACACAAACTAAATCCGATGTAGTCCGATTAAGTAGTCAATATGTCCACACATCTCCAGAGAGGCAGCTCTCAGTGACACATGTGCCAGCCCTTACTTTGTGACCTAAGTCTCAGGATGTATTCTATATTATGTTACCAGGCTCTATGGACTGCATGCATCTAGTCACTGGGCCTGGCTGTAAAGGTGTCTGTATAGTCATGCACAAGTGGTTCACCCTTCAGAAGGCCTCAATGGTGAGGTGTGTGTCATAGTACCGCACATTAAAGTACATGTAGGATGGCCCTGGGCCACATTATGTTAGTGGGCTGGCTCAGTTACTATAGGTCATGACCAGAGTTGAGGATAGTCAACAGTTGACCACTAAAGTGTGTATCCATGCTTTTGTAGCGCTTTGCAGGTGACATTTACACATGTATTGTGTTGACTATTGATGAATGCTTGTGATAGGTGTATGCAAAATGGGCATCACACAACCAGATATCCAAAAACGTGCAGTTACAATCTGTTTCTTCATCTATTGCATCTATACAGGTCAAAGCCCATCAGAATAAGGACCTTTGGGAGAGCCATCACCCAGAAGGTGCAGACCATGGAGGGGTCTCTTCCCAGTGTAACATCCATTTCAGGAAGAGGTGGGAGGACCTGAAGCACTGGACCAGGAAGATTGTGGAGGTCCAGCTGGAGAAGTCCTCTCAGCGTGGATGGGGTACGCGCCGGACCCTGATCCCTCCCAGTGGCTGCATACTTGATAGTCAGTTGAGGGTCCAACAGCAGCGACAAAGGGATGAGTCCTGGCCAGAGTCATATATATGTTACAGTGCCAACTTTGAGTGTTACAGGCAAGCATTTCCACATCAATATTGGGAGTTGCCCAGGTGCAACACACAAAATGAGTCATTGTTTGTGTAGGTCTGGTAATAGTGCATGCTGCTTTGCTGTGCCTTTTGTCTTTAGGACCAGGAATACAGCTGAGCCCAGTCCGCTACCAAAGTTAATTTTTTAGCAGACAGCTCGCTGAGTGACTAGATAAATAATGTTCTTAGTTATTCTGGGTGACAAGAGTACCACTCAGACCACTTGCCTTCTTTGTGTAAGAAGTAATGTTCCCTCTCTCATATGAGGGTGACTCTATTACATGGCATATAGTGTGCTCTTTATGCAGTGACTGGCCAACACTTCACTTTGGTAAGTTGTGCTTCATCAGTGACATGTGCAAACATCATCGGCGCCATCGGGATTAATGCCTACATGTTGCCCAAAGTACATTTGCCTGTTATTAGTTCATCTGCAATAGTATGTAAAAAATCATTCACTTACTGGTGACATGCATCAGGGAGTGGGTTGCAGAAGTGGAGAGATCATAGGTGAGTGTCTACAGTCATCCTTACAAGGCAATCTCAGTTTGCAATAACAAAAATGCTGTCATGTGCCATCCCACTGGGCCTCAAGTGATCTCACATCTTCACGTCATAGAAATTCACCGACACCCAACAACATTCAAAGGTGTATAGGCTTGTAGGAATACAATTTATGAATGGAATCATTACCTCTATCAAGCAGGATTGGGAATGATCATGTGGCTATATGAATTTGTGTGCTGTGTGAATGTGGCGTATCTGTCTCCCAAAACTTTGGACCTCAATGGTTCAAGTGTTCTTTACAAGGTACATGTGATACATACCTAAACTATCTCAGTACAGCTTTCATTACACTTTTCAGGTAGTGGACAGATGATGAAGTTGGAGTCATAATTCTCATTGGTGTGCAATGAGCGTTTGCATGCAACATGATTTCTGCAACAACACATATTGATAGTACATTGGTCTTTTAACTAGACCTTCATGGCACCTGATGTGTTATGATGCAAAGCAAGATCTGTTGAAATCTGGGCCTTGTGTGAACAGTGTATAGGTGTATCCTTCCTATTTGATAACATCGTTTTACTATGATATACTACAAGTGGCAAATTAAGCAAGGTGAACAACTGTCATAGTATGGAAATAAGGATGGAGTATACACAAGTCCATCAATGCAATTGGAGCTGTCTGGAGATTTGACATAAGTGGAACCAACTTTTGGCATGTTATGTAGCATGCACGCATGCGCTCATGCTGATTTTGAAGCCAATAGAGTAAACCATGAAGCTGGTGTGTATGTACTTAATAACTATTTTCTGTTGATTTGTGATGGTCAGGTATGGAAAAGCAATTACAGTTACCCCATTTTACATGTCATTTCAGATTCCTCCAGGGCAGACGAAGGAGAAGGGGACACAGCTGGTCACTGTGGATCCGGACGTGACACCTCAGACACAGAAGGACCCAGTGGCCAGGAGGGTGTGAGGTGTGCCACGGAAGGCATCAGATCATCATCATCTTCATCAGAGTCACCTCTAGTGGACACTCCAGAGTGGTGGCAGACCCCCTCGGGATCAGTACCACCTTCATTCTTGTCAGCCACCCCCAGTTCCATCGCCACCCTCCCTGTTGTCCCCCAAAGAGTTGTACAGGCCCACTCCCCTAAGAGGGTTGCTGTCTCCTTTGCCACAGGCACCTTAGCCCCTGCCTCTGTTACTGCTACTGTCCTGAGTGCGGAGGCTATTGACCTGCGAGGACCATCTCTGTGGGTCAGACTGCACTACTGAGTGCCATCCAAGGGCAAGGCAAACAGCTGACACAGATGGAGGTCTACATGGAAGGCATTCCCAGTGCAATGTCTGGCCTACACAGGTCTTTTCAGGCTCTGGCCTCCTCCATTATGGCAGCCCTCCACCAATACCCACCTTCTACCCCACCTCATGCCCTTTCCCTATCTAAATTCCATAGTCCCATGCCTGTCCCAGGCACACTCACACATACGCATGCACACACTTCATCAGACCCAATCACCACACACAAACAAAAAAACACACAAAACACAAAAACACAGGCATGCAACTACTCACCAGACACACCCCACTCTCACACCCCACCACACCAATACACTGAGACACCGCACCAACACCCACAGATCCCTCCACAGCAATACCCCCTGACACCCCACCAGCACCCACAGTCCCCTCTAATACGACACTCATACCTGCAGAAATCACACCAACACCCACAGATCCCTCCACACCCAGACCCGCAGACACCAACACCCACAGAACCTTCCTAACCAACACCCATATCCCCAGACATCACGCCAACACCCACAAACCCATCCACAATACTCAACCGTCCACATCACATACAACAAAGAAACACAAACACTCACAGTCACCCACATAACAGACACCAACACAACACACAGTTGATACAGCACAAACACCTTTCACTTCTACTCCCTCTACCTTCCAAATCCATCCCGAACCTCCTACCCTTTCCCCCATGAGAATGTCTTGTTTTCCCTTGCTCTTACCCATGTGAAAACAGACCTCTCCTCCTAAAGTCCCAAAAATATCCCCCAAAGCCCAACCCATCCCTGCCACATCCCAATCCACCCCTCAGGAACCTGATGCCAATCGCAATAAACCCAGCCATGCCACTAAAAAGCCCATGAAAAACCCTCCCAAAGCCCAACCCATCCCTTCCACATCCCAATCCACCCCTGAGAAACCTGATCCTAACCCTACTAAATCCAGCCCTACCACCAAAACGCCCAAGAAAACTCTCCTAAAACCAAACCCACCCCTCCGTAAACCGTGACCCACCGCCCTCCCAAGTACCATCTTCGAGGTACCTGCTATGCCCAATGGATGCTCCTTTATGAGAAGGTTCCATGACAGTGTCAGTAGGGGCTAGTTTGGTGGCACAGCATTGTGTTGTGCACATGATTCTACATACCATTATCCTACATTCATTAAAACTTCATAGTTTTGAAGATATTGGTCCTGCCAATACTTTTCTAATTATTTGATGTTATTGTATAGTTAGTGATGTGAGACTACAGTTGTGCTTGTTTCATCCCTGATTGCTGATCCAGTTAGATTGGTTATGATGTGACCTTGGAGCCAGTGCTGGAGTTACACAGGACAAGGGAAAATGTTTAAATGGAAGTCTTGTGAGATGAAATCCAATTGGGGCTGACATTGCAATGGGTGTTAAATTATAAAGTAAGTATTTCAGCGTGGCCTGGCCACTGTCCCCATCATTAAGGTTGCAATTCTCCCTATGATGTAGATTGGATATGTTTTTGATGTGTTCAAGTTAGATATTTGTTTATCCACACATAGAGAGTGTTAAATTGTCATACCTTTGTTGACATTTGTATGGACATGTGTCCACATTCCTGTCTGTACCTTACACCTACTTTACCTAGATGTGTGACAAATGTTGTTAGTGCAGTTTGTTTTCATGACTTGCACTTACACATTAACTACACATGCATGGCACCTAGTTCAGCTATTGGTTGTCCTTGATAGACTTCAATTCACAGGACTTGTGCACATAGAGATTTTCAGACATGTGCAAATGGACTGGGCCCAGGGCCCCGGGCCCCAGCCTTTCAAGGTTCCCCCTGCTAGAGTCATACATAGTCTGCGGAGAGTGTTTATGTTGCGCCCTTTGAATACTTCCCACACTGTTTATTTGTAATCTCATTTACTGACATTACCTTTTTTTTGTAAGTTTTTTTATTTAGTATTTGCAGGGAGAAAAAAAAAAGGGAAAGGAAGTAAAAAAGAAATATACAAGCAACAAACTGCAATTAACCCCACACAGGGGGTGCTGGAGAACGCTCCCTCAAAGGAGGCAAAGGAAGGCAGCATAGATTAACGTTGAGGTGCAGGTTCTAGAGTCAATGTTCGTCGGAAGCAGAGGGAGACTGAGGCTCAAATCGCTTCCTGGGCAGCCCACCGGCAATAGTCTTGCTATAAAAGGCGTCAACCCCAATTGGGGGACAGTGCTACATAAGACTCAAACAGCTATTCATCTCCGTAGGCTAAGCAGTGTCGCAACAAGTAAGAAACAACAACCCCAACTATTGCCCCCCCCCCCACTTCCCCACCTTACCCCACCCCCCCGGTGGTGGCGACCATCCACACATGCACTCCAAGTCCTCATTCAAACCATCCGATTAAATCTGGAATAGGTGAAGAGCACGAAACGTGGAGGGACAGACCGCAGAGGGCAGGCCTCGAGACAGAAAGCGGACCAGAGGGCCCCATCGGAACAAGAATTTTTTTAAATTGCCCAAAAATATATCCGACATTCTCTCCATGCTCAGTAATCGCCATAGTCTCGCGTGCCACAATGATAGAGCCGGGGCAGTCGGTTTCTTCCAGGCCGCCGCTAAGGTTAACTTGGCAGCTCCAAGGCAGAGCCATAGGATACGTTTGTCCGCTTTAGTTTGATGTTCCAACATCGGGTCGCGGAGCCCCAACAGGACAAAATCCATCGACTCTGGAATCGGATAACCCAGAATGTCCTTGATGTGGGACAAAATCTCAGTCCAGAATGGGCGGATAGCTGGGCAGTCCCACCAAATATGGCGGAAGTCCCCCAACAAACCACAACCTCTCCAGCACCTGTCTGAAGAGGCGGGAAATATCCGGTGTAGCTTGGACGGGTAGAGGTACCAATCGAACATGAGTTTCAGGTGGGCTTCTCTAAGGTCCACCGAATGATTATGCGCCGCTATATCCCGCCAGAGGCTTTTCCATTCCCTGTCAGAAATGTCTCTGCCTATAAGGACCTCCCAGTGTTCCATATAGCGGGGACGTTGGGACACCGCAGTGTCCAGCAACAGCCCGTACAAGAAGGAAATCGTCCCCTTCATAGTAGAAGTGCGTAGAATAAAGGCCTCAAATGGTGATAGTGGCCTCGTGGCGGCGTCCACCACTCCCGCTGAGGTTGCCCAGTGTAGGAGCTGGTTGTGACGGAAGCGTTCAGTAGCCGGGATCCCATAATCTCGCATACAATTATGAAATGTGAGAGGCGCCGTCCCGTGGAACAAATGCGTGAGGGCTCTACATCCTTCCTCTCTCCATAGTTCGAAGGGTCCCTCTCTCAGGGCTGGTGGGAAGGCCGGATTAAAATGAATGGGCTTAAAGGGGGACGGAAACATGGTCCAACGGTCATCACCACTGACCGTGTCCCACACTTTCAGAACCGTGCTGGTAGGTGTGCTGATGTAAGCATTCCTGGGCCGGTCCACCTTAGGTTTCCAGGCCAAATCCCATATTGACCTCCCAGCCACACTCCTGTCCATATGCAGCCAGTATTTCTCTGAGAGCTGCTGGGACCATTCCACCAGTACCCGCAGCTGCACGGCCTTGTAGTACAGGTGCATGTCCGGAAGCCCCACTCCTCCTTCCTTCCGCGGCCGCCTCAGAGTCGCGAAAGAGAAGCGCGCCCGGCCTCCTTGCCACACAAACTTCAGCATCAAAGTCTTAAGGCGCTGAAAAAAATCCAACTCCACCGGTATGGGCAGAGCCTGGAAGAGGTATAAGAATTTAGGGAGTAGGACCATCTTGAGAGCATGGATCCTACCCAGCCATGAGATGTATTTTGGCTTCCACCTCTCTAGATCAGCGCGAACTGCCGATAGCATTGGGGGGAAGTTAGCCGAGAACAATGAACCTAGTGCAGGTGTCAGCCAGACGCCCAGATACAACAGAGAGGCAGATGCCCACGATAAGGGCATGAGCGAGCATACCCAGTCCACCTCCGCTGGGGGAAGAGTGAGGTTCAGTATGTACGATTTGTCAAAGTTGACCTTACACCCCGCCACCACCTCAAAGTCAGAGAGCACCGTTTGAATATGGGGCAACGATTGGGCCGGGTCCCCCACCGACAACAGCACATCGTCTGCAAAGAGAGAAATTTTGTGCTGCTCACCTGTGAAAGGAAGACCCTTAATCTGTTCCTTCTCCCGGATCGCAAGGGCCAAAGGCTCGATACTCAAGCAAAGAGGAGAGGGGAGAGAGGGCAGCCCTGTCTCGTCCCCCGTGAGTGAGGGAAGCAAGCAGACCGATGTCCATTGACCATTACCCTAGAGGTGGGACTGCTGTAATTGGCACAGATCATTTTTATGAACTGTTGTGAAAAGCCAAAGGCGCCCAGGGTGCGGAACAAAAAACCCCAATCAACGCGGTCAAAGGCTTTTTCCGCGTCGAGCCCCACCAGGATCGCCGGGATACGAAACCTGTTGGCCTTCTCTATCAGATGTATTACCCGCCTCAGGTTGTCATGTGTCTGTCGCCCCTTTATGAACCTGGACTGGTCCGGATGAATGAGGGCCCACATCAAGTGCTGGATTCTACTCGCGATGATAGAGGAGTACAATTTAGCATCAACATTGAGGAGAGCTATCGGGCGATACGACGAGCACATGGTGAGATCTTTCCCTGGTTTGGGGAGCACGGTAATCATGGCCTCGGGCATGGTCCCAGAGGTCATCCCGGTGACCGCCATTTCATTAAAGAGGGAGACCAGACACTTACACAGTTCTGTCGCAAACGATTTATAAAACAGGGCAGTGTAGCCATCCGGGCCCGGAGCTTTGTGGAGCTTCAGGGCCTTGATCGCGTCCAGCACCTCCGTATCGGAGATTAGGGCAGATAGCAACTCATTCCACTCTTTAGAGACCTGCGGTATGGGGAGGCCAGCCAGAAACCCATTTTGAGCATCTTGATCTAGAGCGTCGCCCTTATAAAGCTCGGCATAGAAGCGGCCAAAAATATCCGCCTTGTCCGCATCTCGGTGCTGCAGGGACCCCGCCGAGTCCTGTATCCCTCCAATGTAGTCCCTCTCTCTCTTATCCCGAAGCTGTCGGGCCAAGTGCCGTCCCACCTTGTTCCCCTGTGAGTAGGAAACCCGCCGCAGTCTCAAGAGAGTGAATTCTGCTCGATTGTTGTAGTGAGCTTTCAATTTCCCCGCACCGCTGTCAGAGGCCGGAGGGTCACTGGACGGATTCGATTTGTGCGCCTGTTCCAATATCGCTAGCTCTGCCTCTAATTCCTCACGCTCCTTCCTCCTCAGTTTGTTGAGGTTCGCATTGAGGCCTAGACAAGTGCCCCTCAACGAAGCCTTACAAGCATCCCACGTGTTGAACACCGAGGTGTCCGACGGCGGGTTGAGAGTCAAGAACTCCCTAATGGCCTTCCGCAGCTCCCTGCAGGAGACCTCGTCTCGGACCAGCGCTGCCGGGAAATACCACTTCCGCCAGCTATCCCCTCCCACCGGCCAATGCAGCCCGAGAACCAACAGGCTATGATCAGACACTGAGAGTGGGAAAACGCTGGAGTCACGGAGATCCCCCCTAAGGCCTTGGCTCATAAAGATATGGTCTAAGCGAGAGTGGGAGTGGTGGACGTGGGAGAAGAAAGTGTAATCCCGGGTCTGGGGGTGCAGGAAGCGCCAGCTATCAATCAATCCCAATTCACCCACCTGTCGCTGTGTTTCGGCGGAGAAGACCCCAGCCTCCGCCCTCTGTGCTCTGGAGCTATCCAGGTCCCTGTCCCACACCATGTTAAAGTCCCCCAATAAGAACAAGTGCCCTTCCAGAAAGTCCCTCACCTTGTCCAACAAGCCCTGAAGAAAGCTATTCTCTCTGGCATTGGGAACATAAACCACGACAAAGGGGCACAGTCAGCCGTACAATGACCCTTTCACAATCAGCCAACGGCCATCTTTATCACTACACACCCCTATAGGCTGGAAATGAAGGGACGGCCGAAAGAGAAGAGCCAACCCCCTGTGTTTGGTGGGGGCAGAGGACCTGTAGATGAGGGGAAAGTGTTTGTGCCGGAGCCGAAGCTCGTCTCTTCTAGCCAGGTGGATCTCCTGGAGGCCCACCACATCCAGATGATGGTCAGACAAATACTTCCAAAGTTTCTGGCGTTTCTGTGGGGAGTTGAGACCTTTCACATTCCATGTGCCAATACTAAGAGGCATGAGGTGTCAACAGGCCCCAACGATGTGTACTTGGTATGATAACCTGACGCAGTCCCCTCCCTCCCACAGGCAAACAGGCGTCCTCCCACAATCCAGTCACTCCCACGAGCTCCCCTGTCGGTCCCCCATCCCCACTCTCCCACCTCCGGCCCCAGGCTCCAAAGACCTCCAAAATCCAATCGCACAACAACTGGAAGAGGACCCCAGTCATAGCAAAGATCATTGACAGCAACTGTCCCTGAATCCCGTCTCCCACGTAATGTTCAGCCTGAGAGGACAACACTCACAACAAGCATCCATTGGTCGCCACCACCCCTCTACCCACCCCCACCCCCACCCCCAACCACCCCCGTGCAGTCCACTCCCAAACACCCCCCCACCCCACCCCCCAACAAGCAAGCAAACAAGAAAAAAGTACTTAACAGTCCCAGATTGGTGCAGATCGCAGAACAGTCTCTGGGAAGGGGACGGGAAACCACTGATGGGTCTCCCAAGGCCACGGTCTGGGGTGTCTTCTCAAAAAGTACAACCATACCCACGGTACCTGAGTGCACGGGCCCCTCCGGCGCCATCTGGCCATCAGCCCGAAAATCAGGCCGCCCCGGAGCTCTGCTGGGAAGACATCAATGTCGCTGGAGCAACTGACGCCACCGCATCCCCTCTTTCCTGCAGGCTAGTCGCGCGGTCAGGCCGCCCGCGATCTGTCTCCAACCCCACTCTGTGCCAAGAGGAGGATCGTCGCCGTCTCCGCGATGAAGGGCTGCCTGCCCCAGAAGCAGGAGTCGTGTCCTCGATGACCAGAAGCTCTTTTGCCACCTGAAGAGAGCGGATCTGCGCCAGCTTATTTTGCCACCGGAAGACTATGCGGAAGGGATGACCCCATGAGTAGGGAATGTTATGTTCTCGCAGAAAGGAAGTCACTGGTCGAAACGCTCGCCTCTTCTGAAGAGTCGTTGCTGCCAAGTCCTGATAAAGCTGAGGGTGGTGCTTGCGGAACTGCAAGGACGGAATGTCCCGCGCTTTTCGGAGGATCCGCTCCTTCAACTGGAAGTAATGCACGCAGACTAGTATGTCAGGGGGCGGCCCTCCACCTCGCCGAGGCAGGCCTACCCTGTGGACTCTGTCCATCCTGATCTCATGCAAATCCTCCTCGCCCAGGACCTGCAAGAAAAGCGCCTGCACATATCCACGCAGGTCGCCCGCTTCGCCATCCCACGGCAGCGCCCGTATGCGGATGTTGTTCCTACGGGAACGGTTCTCCAGATCTTCCGCGTGGGCCTGCAGGTCCAAGTTCTGCTCTGTGAGCCTAAGCACATCTTGCTGCAATTGGTGGACATCATTCGCCATGCTCAAATCATGATCCTCCAAAGTAGCCACTCGCTCCCCGATTCCGTCCACGTCCCTATGCACCTCGCGGAGATCAGATGCCAGTTGCGCACGGAGTTCAGAAATATCCTCCTTTATAGACGTAAAGAGTTCTGTCATGAAGGCCTTGGTTGCAGGGGCTTCATCATCGGACTTTCTGGGCGAAGTGCTAGAGCCAGGGGACGCCGGTTGTTGGGTGCCCATGGGCTGGCCATCCTTGCCGGGCTTCCCTTTGCGCGACACGGTGGACATCGCAGCCCCCCTAGTACGTATGGAAGACACTGCGGAAGGTCTCTTTTACGTCTGGATGGAACTCCGCCGATGCAGCTGCACTACTCCACTGACCCGGATGTTGCCCACAGGTTATCTCATCGACCCTTCACTGGGCGCGTAGTCGGTCCGGGCCCCGTTGAAGGCAGTCCCCCAGTCGCCGGTCACTGTACCAGTTCTCAGTGGTGCAATCGTTCAAGCGACCACTGAGTGTAGGGGCAAGGAAGAGGCACAGTGTCCAGAGAGCCTCCACTCCACCCGGGGTCACCAGCTCAGGCTCCCACCACTGCACGGCCAAAGGCTCCCTTCTTGAGGCTGCTCAGCCGAACACCACAGCCCTACTCCGTTCGCCACCTTCAAAGTGCAGTGCCCCAGTGTCAAATCCGACTCTCCTCCTGCAGAGGGGGGGGGACAAAGCTTACCCCAAGGCCCCGTCTGGACCATCAGCCGACCCCACGTGGTTCGGGGACCCTCCGAGAGGTACTCGGGTCTCCTGCTCCACCTCCTCGCGCTCAATGGAGTCCGGCGCCCGTTCTCCACCAGCACCACACAGGCGCCGGGGGCCCAGGCACATGAGCAGCCGCAGCACTCGCTCCTCCTCCCTCGTGTCCGCTAGGCCAGATGTCGTGCACCCGTGTGGGGCCGCAAAGCTGGACGTCGCGGCCCCCACCTCAGTGGCCGTGCCTCACGTACTCCTCCAGGGTTCGCCGAAATCTCTCATGCCGGTCTCCTCAGCTCCAGGCAGTAGCTAGCGTCCCAGCGCGGCAGCGCGGCCCCCGGCGTAGCTCCTCCCACCTTCCGCAACTAGGCCGCAAGCCTCGGTGTTGCGTAGGTTGTAGGCCGAGCGTCAGTGTCCGGTCCGCAGTTTGCAGGGGCCCCACCTCCGCTCCAATGCCAGATGTCGCTGCCGTATCCGGGGCCACCTCTTCGTCAGCCGGGCCCCAGCTGCTCCTCTAGGCCGCCTCAGACCTCCTTTCACCGCTATCTCTCCGCAAGGCCCTGCGGCCTCAAAGCGCTGCCGGCCAACCCCGCGACACGCCACTCCAGTCCGGCGCCGTTCTCGGGCGCCGCCGCAGCCGGACAGCGGCCGATAGCCAGACACTGTTCCCAGGGGACGAAGGAGCGTCCAGAGACTCGCAAACAAGCCCGGGGTCAGGTGCTAAACAAGGCTATGTAGGGCCTGGCGCCGGAGGGACACAAAGCCCGTCCTACTCAGCCGCCATCTTGGCCACGCCCCTGACATTACCTTTTAATGTGGGTGATCGGATACAATACAGAGTTGTAGAAGAGAAGGTGTGTTTCAGTTTAATGACACATTCATACAGATGTATATTTGATACCACAACAGGACCTAGGATGTGTGCAATGTGATGGTGTCTGAGAGATTAATGGGTGTGATATTGATGAGGAGGTGCTATTGTGTGACACAATTTAATGCACACATCACTATCACTGATTGTGAGTTGAAAATACATCTCAATTTGTGTACAGTGTGCCTGTGAAGTGTCAGGGACTTGACCAAGGAGGGTATCATGCAGATGTATCTTGGTTATAGATTTCAAACAATCCCAAAGAAGGTCCCACAAATTATATTTGACCAAGGGACCCCAACCCCCTTGCCAGGGCCATGGCGGGGCATCGATTTGCTGAGCAGTCTATGGAAGCAGATAGTAGTATGACTTACCATTGGTTTTGTACGTTACGGTGTCGGTTTTGAACGCGATCAAACAGGTACAGCAGCGGCAGGATGTGTATGATCAGCTCCATGGTGGCACAGGACATGTAGAGGGTAGTACATGTGAGGTTCGGCCTTATATCCTGCCCTTTCTGCCAGCTCAGATGTGGTAGTTGGCCTGCCATGTTCACGCTGGTCGTAAGGCAACTTGTAATTGGGCTGACAGTTACACTAGTGGTCCACCCTCCGACAGACTCATTGGCTTACTCTGACGCTAACCCAGTCAGGATTTCCAGGTGGTGGCGGTGGACCGCGGTGGTCTTTTATCTCTTTAACCGCATGTCTCGTAATACAGCGGTCGGACCACCAGGGGTGAGGCAGTCGATCTGACACCATGACTGTCCCAAGACCACCAAACTTGTAATCAGGCACTAAGTGATGATTTTTGTAGGTGATGCCAAACACTTTGATTAAAATGGTAATAACATCCTGGTATGCCTGTGTGGGGGTCAATTTTTAGGATAGATTGGATCATGGCGTGTTCAAAGTCAATTATAATTAGGGCTAACGGTTTTATGCTATTTATTTTTTAGACATTTCTGTCTGTATTTATCCATTTTCTTCTTCTGTGTACATGAAGCTGCAATGGGTATTTTCCCACATTTATTTTAACGGATAAATGTATACTCGCATTTGACTGTCCGAGACGTTTCAGCAGTATACAGTGCAATAGTTATCTGAAAAGACTTGCATTGTAGAATAGCATATATAGCTGTAGATCTGGACTTAATTAAGATAAATTAGGAATTCTATTGTCTTTTTTAATCTCCCCTACCTCTCAATCTGTACACCCACTGACCAGGCACTCATGATTGACAGTAGAAAAAATATCCAAAGAAGACCTACTTTCTGTATTTTTCTGTATTTAAATAAATACAGATAGAAAATAAATAGTTTTCTGTCTGCATTTATCTGTAAAAATCAGTAAAAATGGAAAACTGGGAGCCTTAATTACAATTTGGGGGGATAATAGTTTTTTGTTTGTTGTTTAATGTGGTTTAGCAGTTCCATGTAGGTATTGCCTTGTTTATTTCTATCTAGAAGTAATGCATAAACAAAAGGAATATTGGTTTTCCCGAAATTCACCATGTGTGGTATAAAGTTGATGGAATAGTTTGGGACATATTAAATGTCCCATCCATCATCCATGTTTGACAATGGGACAGTTTAAGTAAGTTGTTAGGGCTAGAAAAATTAGTTATCAATTTGTATTATTATATAACAGGAAGGGTTCCTCCCTTTGGCTAATTGTTAGGTGTGTTGAGATTTCTATATACCTGTATGTTTTGGGAGCAGGTGGTGTGTCACTAGTAGCCCTTTAAGTTTGTGTTATGATGCTTTTCAACATGGGTATTCATGGTTACTGGATAGTTATATGTTCAGGTACATAGGGTAGTATTTTTTTCAGTATTTGTGTTGTGGGTTCTTGAGTGCTAGTGCTTGCTTCTCTTATATTTTCTAACTCTTCTCTTACTTCTATCTCTGTGACATGGAAGGGGGTGGTTATGCTCTTTATAATTAATTACTACAATTTCTTTAGTAGTTGTCCTCCCATAATATGCATTAGAATAATATTTTGGACATTTTAAATGAATATGTTCAGTAGAAGCATTTTCTTGACTGTAGGTGTATCACATGTAGCACAGTAACAGTTTCCCCTTCTGTGATGTTATACATTTTGCTCCTTCTGTCGTTGTATATTTATTCACTGTAATAATATAAATAAAAGAATAGTTATTTACTATATGTTATTTTTTAATATACAGTTTATTATACTTTTCAAATGTTTTCTCTAAACTTAATTGTATGTTGTCTAGAGAAGTTTTGTGTTGTTGGAGATTTTATTTTCAGCAAGCTTCTTCGTGAAACTGGTACTTTTCTGTTGGAAGAGAAAAGTCATTTTATTTATAGCATGTGTTATATTTTCTAATGTTTAACAAAGTATAGGTTATTAGCAGATTTTGCCGTTCCTGTTGTAGTATGTTTACAGTCGTTTTTTAGATATGCTTACTTTTTATTTTGTAGTGTTCGATTTGTAGTTGTTGATGGAGTTTAGTAGAAAGTTGGATAATCTGTTTAAAAGGAGAAACGCTAAAAAGTGAGTTAGACATCGTTTGTTAATACATTTTTTTGCAAGTTAAAATTATTTTAAATATAATTAATACTTGATTGGCGATGTAGTTGTATAGTTGTATATTTAGCAGCCTTCTCTTTTTCAGCAAAAAACTGCAGACTTTCATCCTCTTTTAATTTTTAGGTCTCGCGACCTATCAATGCGCGCATGCGCATTGAGCGGAGCGAGAATTCAAGTGCTCAAAATTCTCGTCAAACCTAGGGCTTTTTGGTGCGGTTTTCTTAGAGTTCACGTGAATCACGTGACCAAACAAGCACGCGCATCAACCTCCCTCCTAATTGCATTTTTTCACGGCCGCACAGCACATCAAAGGGCTTCTCCCAGCGTGTGCTGTGCGGCTTCTCCTCCCCTAATTATTCATGGCTGGCCGGTGGCCGGCCGTACTTTCAGTTAGCTTACAGCCTCTCGTTTCTTAAGCCAATGTGGAGTATAGTGTAAGTTAGAGTTGAAGGATATGATGGCTTCTGACAAAGAGATTTTTAGATACAATTGAGTGTTGTCTGCATACATGTGATAATGAATGTTAGCAGATTACAAGGAGTCTGTTAGAGATTCAAAAAACAAATTGAAGAGAATGGGTGAGAGGGCAGATCCCTGCGGAACCCCAAGGGTGACCGCAGAGGGCTGAGAAATGGATTGATTCACCTAGACCTCTGGGTTCTGTTGTGGAGAAATTAAGTAAACCATTGCAGTGCGGCCGGGGGGCGCTAGAGGGCGCACAAGCGGAATGGCTGCTTAGACACGCAGCTCCCGCTCCTTGGTCTTTAATCCTGCAGTTATCCTCCACCACAGGGTGCAGATTTGCCCGATTTTCACCTTACATGCTGTAAGGGGCTACGATCCACACTCGACCCAAGTTTGGGGTCGCTACGAGGAACGGTGCCGGAGATATCGCCCTTTGAAGTCCTGCCGGCGATTGCCCTGGAGCCGGCGTGTGGAGGAGGCCGGCTACGACAGCCCACGCAACCCCGAGAATGACCACGAGGTGGTAGGCCGCGGAACCAAGAGCCGCCCGGAATCGGAACACCTGCTGCCCGGGGACGCGGGACGGGGACGCTTGGCTGTTGCCCCCATCCTTGCACGGCCCCCCCCCCCAACATCAGACTCTGCTGGCCGTTACTACAGGTGAGCGGCTGCTTGCACCCGGACGGGCGCTGTGAGGCGGGACGACCTCAGGGCGCCCAACGCGACCTTCATCACGCCGGCGCTTTCAGCATCTGGGGGTACGGACTGCGGGAGATCCACGTCGGAAGGCGGAAAGCCTGCCTGATGCCCACCGCGGGGGGGACCACTATGCCTGAACCGTACCCCTGAGCCCGCTGCGCACTGGCCTCGCCCCTGCGACGCTGCTGCCAGTCTCTGCACCTCCGAGAATGCACCGTGAGGGATCCTGCCCCCCAAACTACCTGAACTTGTTCTCCCACCTGTAGCAGCGCTGGGGGACTGGGCATTGGGCTGACCCCGATCACGGAGAGACCCCCTACGGCATCCTGCCCATATCGGACCCTGCTTCCCTTCTGGACCTGGCGCTTGAGTCATAACCCGCCCGCAGTTACATATGCCAGCGTCCATAACCTGCCTCGCGAGTGACCACTACAGCGCCACTGACGCCCGGGCACTCTCGGCCCCCTACCACAGGACCACCTGGGGTGCGCAGGAGGTGCCTGAGACCTACCACTGGACGCCTACGTATCCCAGACGGCGGTGCTTTTCCGGCAGTTGCTGCGTGGCGCCCTACCTGCTAGGACTGCAAAAACCTCCTGCCTTGGCGCTCCTCTATATCATCCCTGTGATTACAGCGCTGACACGCCGCGGTGCCCCAACGCTGCGACCTGTTGCGCCATGGTGAGGCCTGACAATCGCCAGTCTAAGCTCCACTTCGATGGAGCCAAAAAAGGCTCGAAATCAGTGCCAACGGACCCTGGGCCTAGTGCAGCCGCTCCGAAGGCCATCTCGTCCCACACCAAAGACATTGATTTGCACAGCCTGTTTCAAGAGATGAGGCAGGGGTTTGCTACCGTCGTCGAGAAGGTCGATGGGGTCACTGCCCGGCTGGATGCCTTGGTGCATAAGGTGGATCGCCACGAGGAGAGGCTCACGACTGCGGAACAACGCATTTCCGACAACACGGATGCCACCTCGACTCATACGACGCAATTGGCCAGAATGGACAATCTGCTCAGGGTCATAGCGGCCAAAAACGAGGATTTGGAAGCCTGAAGCCGCCGGAACAACATACGGGTCACCAATGTGCCGGAATCAACAGACACAGGCAGGATGGAGCCATTTATTGAAAAGTTGCTAAAAGGCTCGATCGGGGAGGACGCTTTCTCGCCTCAATTCATCGTGGAAAGAGCACACAGATCCCTGGCGCCTGTGCCGAAACCTGGACTCCCGCCGCGGCCAATAATTGCTAAGCTGCTGAACTATCGGGACCGCGACACTGCCTTGCGGGCGGCCCGGTCTCAAAGACCATTGCAGTTTAATAGCATCTCCTTCTCCATATACCCGGACTTCACACCATTGGTGCAGGAGGAACGACGCAAATTCCTCCCAGTAAAGAAGAAGCTGCGAGAAGCCCAAGTGGACTATGCGGTGTTATACCCGGCGAAGCTGCGGGTAACACACCAGGGGAAGCAACGGTTTTTCACGAACCCGCAGAAAGTGGAGGAGTTTCTGAAAATGCCCCGGAGAGCACGCAGGGAGGATCGCGATGCTGCAGAGGACCAAGAGGATGGAGACCCTCCTCCGGCGCTACATGAGTGATGACTGCCTGCTCCAAATGCACTGGACACATCATATGTGCTGCTTGAACCTCCTCTACTGCTACGAGCGCGGACAGAGCGGAGACTACGCATGCTGGACCTGCACGGACTTCATGCACCTGTGGTAATGTACACCAAGGACCACTCCCTCGGACCTAGCCTCCACCAAGGGTGGTATAGTTCTGGAGCTATGGGCTGGGAAGTCGCTGTGCGTACTCTATGCTATTCCCCTATTGGGTATTCCCCTTAAGACTGCTGATGTTTTTGTTGTTGTTGCTGAGGTTGGGAGGGTGGGGGGAGGGGTGCTGGGCGGGGGCTCATTGGCTGCTGGCATGATTGGGATGCTGGGGTGGGAGTTGGGGTGGGATGTTCTACGAAGAAGCTTTCATCAAATGGACTATTTGTTTTGACTCTACTCTGGAGTGTGCGCCGCGGTTGGCAGGGCAGAACGGGCCCTATACCTTCTCCCTGGCCGGGACTATGGTGCTTAATGTTGGACTATCTATGGCTACTCTAAATGCTAATGCACACTTAACTTGCATTTCCTGGAATATACGGGGCTTGAATGATGCAAAGAAATGTCGCAATGTCTTGCCTATCTTGATAGACATCGCGTCCAGGTTGCCATGCTGCAGGAAACACATCTGTCACCACAGGGTAGGACCACTTATGCGAGTAGATGGGCTGGGACTCGCGTCTTCTCCTCATATTCCACCTACGCGAGGGGGGTTGCTATCCTTATAGCCCGCAGTGTACCGTTTCAGAGACACAGGGAACTGATTGATGGGGAGGGGCGCTATGCAATGTTGTGGGGCAGACTGGGATGCGACACTTACACATTTGTTGTCACATATGCACCAAACATAGATACTCCTGAATTCTTTACTACTCTGTGGGGCAAGATCATGACTGCCGGGTCGCGACATGTCATCTGGGGCGGGGACTTCAATCTGGCGATGGTGCCACAGCTAGATAGAGCGGACGGAGTCTGCTCCTATAAACCTAGAGCGCGAGAGGCACTTGAGGGGGTGATCATGGAGGGAGAGCTGCTAGACGCCTGGAGACATTTGCACCCATATGGGAGGGAGGGCACTCATTTCACCTCACACACGGGAACTTGGGCGCGCCTGGACTACTTCTTGATCACCAGCGGCATAGCTGTGGAGTTGTTAGGGGCAGTGCACCTGCCGAGAACATACTCTGATCACAGCCCCGTCTTGCTACACTTCCGTACACCAGGATGGGACAGCCCAAGACCTCACTGGAGGCTCCGCCCTGACATTCTATTGGACAGCTTATTTCGCACTGAACTCGGGGAGGAAATAGAAGCCTTTTTTCCCAGGAACAAGGGGTCAGTTGACTCGGTAGAACACATATGGGAGGCATTCAAGGTGACCATTAGGGGATACTGTATCTCTAAGAGCCACTGGGTTTTGCGGGACATCCTTAACACGATAAGCACGCTAGAGAAAGAACTGCGTGCACTAGAACTCCGCATGGTCGTCGAGAATGGGCCCGAACTGCATGCTGCTTTCAGGGAGACACTGACAAAGTATGAGGAGGAAGCTATCAGGGAGGCCAAGTTCCGGGGTAAACACTGGCAAGCCAGGAAATATTGTGAGGGGGACAGGCCTGGGAAGGTTCTCGCTACACTCACACAACCTTCACGCGCACAAACTATCATACTTGAACTTGCAGATGATCATGGTTCCACAGTAAGGGACACAGATGAGATACTCAAGATATTTATGACACATTATCACTCGCTCTACACTTCCACTACGAGGCCCGACACGTCTTATGCTGACTTCTTGAAAGATGTGGCGCTCTGCTGGCTCAGCAATGGGGATAGGGCATTTCTGGCGGCGCCTTTCGAGTTGGACGAGGTCCGGGAGGCCATAATGTCCCTCAAGAACGGCAAAGCCCCGGGCCTTGATGGCATTCCTGCCGAGTTTTATAAAGCCTACATTGATATCATGGCACCTGTTCTTCGTAAGGTTTACTCGGAATCGCTCTGTGACGGTATACTCGCTTGCTCTATGCGCGAGGTAGTGATCACCTCTCTTCTGAAGCCCGACAAAGAACCCAGCTCCTGCAATTCCTATCGCCCACACTCCCTCCTGAAGTGCGATGTCAAAATACTCGCTAACATTTTGGCCACCCGCTTTTCGCTGCTGATGATCAGGTTCGTGTTGCCTGATCAGTCGGGCTTCGTGGCTGGCTGGTCCACCTCTCACAACCTCCGCACTCTGTTCTCTCTGCTTCGTACAGTTCATCCTGATATGCCTGTTGCAGCTGTATTCCTCGACGGATCTAAGGCTTTCGACTCAGTCGAATGGCCCTACCTGTTCTCGGTGTTGGCTAGCATGGGGTTCCCCAAACTGTTTATATCCTGGGTTCGCCTCCTTTATACCAACCCCATGGCGAGGGTGTTAATTAACAGTCGCCTGTCACAGCCTATTGCAATCACCAGGGGCACACGCCAAGGTTGTCTGCTTTCTCCCCTGCTTTTCGCCATAGCAGTTGAACCTCTTGTCTGTCGCTTGCGACAACTACACCGAGATGGGGCGGTACAGTGCTTACAACGTCAAATTGATGTGTCTCGATACGCGGACGACATCACGTTGTACGTTAAACACCCCCAGATACACCTTAATCCCTTACTCAGGGAGTTTGTTGCTTTTGGCGGGTTGTCAGGTGTACATATCAATTGGTCCAAGTCGCAGTTTTTCCCCCTAACTGATGCGGTACCTGACTTTCCTCTCGATTATCCCCTGGAGTGGTGTAGGACTGATCTCCGGTACCTGGGGATCCGCATCTCCCGGGACAAGGACGAGACATTACGGTCCAATTATGGGGTGGCGATAACCAGGCTGACCGCTACTGTGGATCGCTGGATCACCCTGCCGCTCTCCATGGCTGGAAGGGCATCCCTTATTAAAATGGTTGTCCTCCCCCGATTTCTTTACTTCTTCCTCAACATTCCTTATTTCCCCGGCGCTTACTTCTTCAAAACCCTGAAGACGGAGTTGCGCGGGTTGTTCTGGGGTGGCAAGAGTCCCCGGCTCAAATGATCCACGCTCACTCTCCCCTATGATAGGGGAGGCTTTGATGTCCCCGATTTCGAGGCATATTATCAGTGCGCGCAGGCACACTTTGCCTATCACTGGATGGCTCCTACGCCTTTCATGCCGCACATCGCGGTGGAAGACTGGATAGTGGAACCTCTCCCACTTAATGGGTTGTTGCACTGCCCCGAAACATCCATACCTACGCCGAATACCTCGGTCTCTTGCACATTAGACGCGTGGCGCCGTATATGTTATGTTATGTTAAATAAACTTGTTGAGCGCAACTAACACCATTAGGTTTCTTGGCGCTTAACTGAGGGAGCAGGGAGGCGAAACGTGAGATAGCAGCTAATTGTAAGACTCAGTGAAGAGGAAGGTTTTAAGGGAGGATCTGAACCTGGAGTAAGGAGAAGACAACCTAAGAGGGAGGGGTAGGGAATTCCAAAAGGACGGGGCTAAAAATGAAAACCTAAGGCCGCCATGTTTCTTCCTCTTGAATCTGGGAACTGATAACAAGGCCATCTGAGATGACCGGAGAGTGCGAGGAGGAACATACGGGTGAAGAAGGGAAGAAATAAAAAGGGGGCTGTGACCTGCAAGAGATTTGGAGATAATGCAGCCAAGCTTGAATTTGCAGTGGGCAGATACCGGAAGCCAATGGAGACTTTTTAAAAGGGGGCGAACATGTTGATCTCTGGGTTGGTGATAAATCAGGCGAGCGGCCTGATTTTGGATCAACTGAAGTCTCCTGAGTTGATAAGCAGGAATGCCTACATATAATGCATTTGCGTAGTCAAGCCTAGACATGACTAACGCAAGCAGGGCCAAAATGAGGGCCTCGGTAGTGAGTAGGCGAGAGATTTTACGTATTTTCCTGAGTTGGAAGTGGCTTGAGGATACTACAGCGCTTATCTGGGGCGTCATAGAGAGGTCACTGCTAATGACGACTCCCAGACTTTTGGCTGAATTAACAGGGCAGGGAGGACTGCCTAGGCTTGCAGGCCAGAAAGAGGAATGCCAGGGATTGGAGGGTCCCCCGACAAGAACCAGCTCGGTCTTGTCGGGGTTGAGCTTCAGGTGGTTTGAGTTCATCCAATTACTGATGAAGCAGAGCGTGTTTTGGAAAGGGGTGATAGATTCATCAGAGGAGTCGATAGTAAAAACCAGTTGGATGTCATCCGCGTAATTGAACGCAGTGACATTAAACCTACGGAGAGAACGTATTAACGGGGCCAAATACAAATTAAAAAGGAGGGGGGATAAGGAAGAGCCCTGTGGGGCGCCGCAGGTCAGCTTGACCCGAGTAGCGGAGAACTGGGACAGCCTGACTGCTTGATGGCGTTGAGTCAAGAAAGACCGAACCCAGTCCAGGGCGGTGCCCTGGATGCCAGCCTCTCTGACACGGTCGACCAAGATATCATGGTCGACCGTGTCAAAGGCGGCCGACAGGTCCAGGAGGACCAGGGCCTGACAGGTGTTAGCGTCGGCCCCCCTGCGCAATTCCTCCATCACAGAAAGGATAACTGCTTCTGTGGAGTGCGCAGGTCTAAACCCAACCTGCTGGGGGTCCAAGACGCACGAGTCATCCACAAAGGTGCTGAGAGTTTGAGTGACATGCGACTCCAAAACTTTACTGAGGAAAGGGAGGAGGGAAATTGGGCGATAGTTGCTCATGATGGAAGGGTCTGCCGAAGGTTTTTTCAAAATGGCAACCACCTCGGCCTGTTTGAAGGATCCAGGAACCTCCCCAGTTGTCAGAGAGTTGTTTAAGAGGGCTAGGGGGGGTTCAGGACAGGAAGTGAAAGCTTCCTGAAGGGCCGAAGGGGGGCAGCAATTGCTAGGGGAGCCAGAGGAGACTTTATGCAGAAGTGAAAGGAAATTGACCTTTGAGATAAGGGGGATCTGGGTTAAGGTGTGAGTGTTGGAGTGATAGGGAGCACTGGGCGGAGGGGGGACAAGTGAGGCTTGGGTAGAGATGCTGGTTTTAATCTTGATAATCTTGTCTACAAAAAATTGGTTCAGGGAATCGCACAGGGACTGGGAGGGGAGGGGAGGGGAGGGGAGCAATGGTGACTCTCGCCGGGTCGGACAGTTCCTCGACAATTGAAAATATGTCTTTGGACTTGTTTGAGGAGTCCAGGATTTTATTGGAGAAATAGCGAGATTTGGCCAAAGTTATTGCTGACTTATACTCTCTTAGCCGAGAGGAGAAAATCTCTTTTGTCTCGGGGGAGTACCCCCGGCGCCAGCGCCTTTCTGCCTGACGAAGACTGAGTTTTAATGCTCTGAGGTCCTCGGTGAACCACCTTTGGGCGTCATGACTGCGCCTCGTCTTAACTGGTTTTAAAGGCGCCACCGAGTCAGCAGCGGAAGTAAGCCAGTGGGTGAGGCCCTGTGACTGAGAGTCAATGGAGATGGTAGGTCCAGTAATGGATGGGGCAGATAAACTAAGGAGGGAAGTGAATTTATTGAGATCAGCCTTGTTCCAATTGCGTGCCAGGAAGTTGGTTTCTCGAACCGTGGTGACAGGGGAAGGCATAGCTAAAGTGAAAGTGATTAAAAAATGGTCTGACCAGAGACAGGGGAGGATAAGGGGTGCAGAGATGTCTAGGGAAGAGGTCCAAACCTGGTCTAAAATATGGCCCTTAACATGTGTGGGTGAGTGTACATGTTGGGTGCAGTTTAAGCCCAGCATGAGATCTGAGAAGGCCAGTGAATCAGGGGTTTCATGGGTGTCCGACGGCCAGTAATTGAAGTCGCCCAGGACCAAAACGTTAGCGTTATTGATGGTGAGCTAGGAGATGAGGTCGCCAAACTGAACTGAGAAACTGGGCGTATAACCAAGAGCTTGTCATGTCCCCTGCTATATTCGCCCAAACTGCCGCTCACCTATCATCCTAATCTTACCCTACTGTTGGAGCAAGGTTTCCGCAACCTTTGTGCGAGGATTCGCATTACCTGCTGGGGCGACTTGTTTTCTAACGGTCATTTTAAGTAGGCAGAACTTTTTTTTGCGACGCATAGCCACACCCCACTAGAGCTCTTTTATTATATACGCCTGTGGGTGGGGGTGAGGGACATCCTGCCCGACTTTCCAGATGAACCTGAGTTCTATCTCCACTTCATTTCATGCTCTGCTCGCAAGATGGGGCTCATCTGGTCTCCGGCCTTTACCGCCAGCTCAGGGGCGCAGCTCCGACACCGGATTCTATTGCTCAAACGCACTGGACTACGGAATTGGCCACTGACATTACTGACGAGCAGTGGCACTATTGCTGTGCGCTCACCTCCCGCATCTCTGCCAGTAGCAGACTGAAAATTATACATTATAAATTCCTGCAGAGGGTGTATTACACGCCGGCGAGGAAGCACAGATTCGGCCTGGCGGAGGATGATCGTTGCGAGCGATGTCGCGCTGAACATGCAGACTTTCTGTATTTGGCATGGGGATGCCCCCAAGTCGAGTGCTACTGGCGACAGGTAACAGGGCCCCTCACTGAGATGACGGGGGAAGCAGTGCCCGCGGATCCACTGGTGACACTCCTTGGGTACACTTTGCAGGTCCCTAGATCTTGCAGAAAATTTGTTGATATTGCACTACTCTTGGCCAGAAGGCGTGTGGCGTGCCGCTGGGGTCGTGGCAGAGTGCCCAAATTCAAGGAATGGCTGGCAGACCTGACCCACTGTCAGGATCAACATAATACATTCGCTGAGTTACTGCCCATCTCGAGTAGGCCTAGCGACATCTGGGGTCCACTGGTGAGCTATTTGCTTGCACGCTCAGATGACGCAGATCCGCCTGAAGACCCCCTTGCTACTGTTTAAAATCCCGGTCTGAGCTTCGGACCCGACCATTAATCCCATTCATATGTTCGTAGTTCCTACTGGATGGTCCATGCCGGGGCCTCCTGCCCTCTCAACATACCGACTAGGCCTACTTCCCGGGCCCCACGCGGCCCCCACCGTCGTGGATCTCTCCCCTTCCACTTGCCTGTCACCCCCCCCCCCCCCTCTTGGCCACTCTGGGGTTCCATACGCCATGTTCTACACACACCGTTATTCCTTCTACTACTTAACATTTCATAATACCACATGCATTGCTCCTTCTAGAACTGATGGATAGTCGTTAGATTTGATATGACGTGACTGTGGTACCATGCCCACCTCTGCCTGCCTGGGTTGCCACACCAGCGTATTACTATTTTCTTTCTGACCTGACGTGAATTGCCTCTTAGTTTCTGTACAGTTGGGGGGTTCCGTTTACTGTTACGGGTATGAACAACTCTAGAAAAGGAACAAAAGAAACAAAAAACCCTGTTCTGCTGCTGTCTATCCTTCATTGCCCTACTACACCGGCAGTGTTCTTCATCCTCAAGCTTGGATATGCTATGCCGCCGGGCCTCAGGGATGCCGGCCACGAGGCTGTGTTATGACTACCTTTCTATGCTGCCGGCCTCCGGGTTGCAGGCGTAAAAAGCTGTGTATTGTGATTCTTATTATACAATAAAGCAGTGTTTTGAACCCCCCCCCAAAAAAAAAAAAACATTGCAGTACGGCCCCTGATAAGTACATCCTCCGTTCAAGTAGGTTCAGTAGTCTGTTGTGTTTAACAGTGTAGTAAGCAGCGGATAGGTCAAGTAGTATCGGAAGACATGATTCATTTTTGTGTAGTATTTTTAATATGTCATCCACAATGTGTGGGAGTGCTGATTCAGTGCTCTGAGCTTGATGGAAGCCGGTTTGGTGTTGGTCAAGGAATTGAAAGTTATGTATGTGGTTGCTGAGTTGGATCTGGACACATTTTGGAGAAGTGTGGCTCAATGGTTAGAGCGGCAAACCCTGATGCAGAGGTCTAGCCCGGGACCAGGGTTCAATTCCCCGCCTCAGTGGGTCTTGGGCTCAAAATTCCACTGACCTGATAATTCTCGCCTCGGTGCCTATTCCAATCATAGAGTCCCACTCTGCAACTCTGGGCAATAGCTTGCTTAATCTCCACAATGGCCCCCACAACGCTAAGGATGCCTGGCCTTCACCCTGGGGGTGCCCAGGAGTGGACGCCTCACAGGGAAAGCCAGGACGGGTTCCACAGCGGTATTCGTACAAGCGCCTTGAGACCCTTGCGGGTGAGTAGTGCGCTATACAAGTATCAATTTACATTTACATTTTTCCAGAAGCTTCGCCAGAGTGGAGATGTTGGAGATAGGGCGGAAGTTGTTAAGATCTGAACAATCTGCACTAGGTTTTTAAAAAATGGGGGTTACCTGTCCTATATTTAGGCAGTCATGGATAGTGCTTTGACATAGCAAGGCATTGACAATCTTAAACCATAAGCAGTTTTGATCTCCTTGAAGAGCGTCGGAGGTAAAGGGTTGATGAAGTGATTAGATGTGTTTAAAGCTAAAAGAACATAGTAAATGTCACTTTCATTGCGGGGTGTGAAAGTGTGCCAAGTGGCATTGTTTTTGTGGACCTGACCAGGGGGACCAATCATGTCAGCGGTCTGGGAGGTGTGTGGAAAGATGTGAGAGACAGCCAGAAGTAGTTCCCTCGCTGATTGTAGGTCATTTTCAATGGTTTTAGTTTTTCCCAAGATGAAGAAAGCCAACTCCTCACAGTTTACGAGAATGGTGGACCCAATGCCAAGCGGGCTTGGTACGTTGAGTGATTGCTGCTTGATGATTTTGAAAGGTTTTTTGGGTCGAGTTCTGTCTTGGTCTAGTTGGGTTCTGAAGAGGTTGGCCCTTGCATTTCTGATTCTTCTGTTGTATATGTTCCTCACTGATTTTAAGTGTTTTAGGTGTTCCATGGAGGGGGAGGATCTCCAGGCTCTTTGTGCTAATAATCTTAGATTGTCTTATTCAGAATTCAAGTTGTCATTATACCAAGGTTTAGAGACTTTGTGGTCACTAGCATAATGAAGGATCACCAAGAACTCTGAAAGGAATCAGATCATCTGACAATGGAGTGAAATCTACAGTGGAGAAAAAAATATCTGGCTATAAAGGCAAGACGTGAGACATGCCTAGACAAGAGGGTAGGCTTTGAAGAGGTTTATTAGCACTTTTCTTGCTTTAGTCACTCTGTTTTGTAAACAATAGGTTCTGGTACAGGTTGAGGGTATCTTTCTCTTTTGCTATCGTGAATGTTTTTTCCACTTGATACCGTATGGGTCGGGAGAAGACAAACCATAGGATAAAAGGAAGAAAAAAAGGAAACGCTCCTGAGTCATCTGCTTTTAGATATGTGCCACCATCACCTTCAAAACCTGTGTTAGTGGTCCGAACTGCTATGCGTTCTGTAGACACATTCAAGCGACTCTCAGCAGGAGGCAGTGCTGGGGAGTAGTGAAGGGGTAAAGTAGGTGCTCAGTAAACGCCCTGGAGGAGTCCTCAGAGTCAACTGGCGCTTCCCACTGTCACAAATCATTTAAGGAGTGCCCATATTGGGAAACCCAGGACTTGCCTTATGCCACAGCTCACTGGACGAGCTGCAGCAGCCGGGACCTCAGCGTTCGTCGCTCCTGAGAGCTCTTGCTTCTGTGCGCTGCCTCTCTGGCCCGCATCCGTGTCCAGCGCAGTAGTCGCTTGTGCCGGTTGGCGTCCTCTCTCATTCCCCCCGCCTCTGTGCACACGATGCAGCCTCGATGCTCCACTTCAACTCCTCAATACTCCTGCGTCACTCTTTCCACTCAAGGACCAATTCATGCTACATTTGTATCTCCATCGCAGCTCTACCCTGCTTTGACAGCTGTATTGTGCAGATAGCCCACATCGGAGTAAAAGACTGGTACGTTGCTTACCACTTGTTCTAGTCCAATACCTGCGGCCATGTTGGAATTCTCACTACCACACCCAGAGCTTCGGTCACAGCTAATGAATAGATTTCCACAAATCTGCATCAACATATCATTTAGGGCTTCTCGCACGGTATTGTGTTCAAATCGGTGTGCTCATTCCCATCTGTGCTGTCTATCCCACATACTCCTTTAGCGGGAGCTTGCATAAGTGGGCATTAAAATCTCCAACCCACATAAATGACCACTCACACGTTTACCGGACACTAGAATTATATAAATCATAATCAGGTAACTTAGTAATTTCAAAGTTCTTATGATAAATTATTTTTTAAACGTTTACCACTAAGATCTTTGGTAATCCAATACCCTCTAAACATACCACCTGATAATGTGGTGAAACAATGGGCGGTCAGTCACCAATCTGGAAAATTCATTTGTGGTCTAGAAGACTAGACCACCTTTGGACCTACCCTTTCTAGAAGCAATTGCTGGGTTACCAATGGGGATATAATAGTCAATAAAAAAAAAACTCAAAAGCCCAGGTCTCTTGTAAACAAATACAATCAAAATGTTGTATAAAAGTTTGGACAATTTAGTAATAATTCCATCCACATTCCAGGAGAAACACTGGAAGACATTGTGAGGTAATGATAAAATACTCACAATATACGCTAGTGGATAGGGACGAGGATGTAGCTGAGGAAGCAAAAAACCATCATAAGTTCTACCCCAATTTACCAGATAAACCAAATACCCACTCTCCCACATTTGCATTCACAAGACCTCGACCTAATGATTAGTCATTTTCTTCTAGTAACTGCAGGGGAGCAAATTAATTCTTAGCTGGGTAATTAAAAGGAGACTGTGGTGCCATAGGATTAGCCAAATGAAGATTGAAATAATAGGGATGCATACCATTCAATGATCTATGATAAATAAACTAAGGTAAGTATTGTATTGTAATTGCATTTATATAGCACTTGCTACCCTTGATGAGGTGTTGAAGTGCTTTTTTAGGTCTCGCCTGTCGATGCGCATGCGCATCGAGCAAGCGAGACTATGGGGGCTTATCCACTCTTTATCCAACTTGCAAGGAATCGTGGCGATTCCTTGCAGTGCCCGTGACTTTTAAGCTCAATGCGCATGCGCATTGAGCTTAAAAGCGCGTGCACATCAGTTCCCTCATCCGCACGTCGCATTTCTCATCCCCAGCTCCGCCCCCTCACTTCTTAATTGCACGGCCGCTAGGCCGTGCCTCCCCCCTCCTCCTCCTACTCTGCCTGCCGCATTCGCACGTCGCATTTCTCATCCCCAGCTCCCCTCCCCAGCTCCGCCCCCTCACTTCTTGATTGCACGGCCGCTAGGCCGTGCCTCCCCTACTCTCCTCCCCCCTCCTCCTCCTACTCTGCCTGCCGTGTCGCACCTCTCCCCTCTCCCCGCTCCGCCCCCTGGCCTGAATTGTACCGAAGACTGGACCTCCCAGATCTAGGCTACAGCGTTGTCCTGCTTATTGGAACTTTTCTTTTATGTCCATTGGTGTAACTGGACAACTATTCCAGCATGCACAGTGCTGTTCACAAATAAACAGCGAGGTCTGTCTTGAGGTATTACACTCATGGCATCTGTGTAACACCATGCCCGCTAGGGTAAAATAGTAATTTTCTACGTATTTCTTTTTCCAACATTAGCTCCATACCTTTAGGGATTCTATGGTTGCTTGTCGGTACACCTTTCCCCTTGGTTCACGTTTTTCTTGGTCAGGGTCACTCTTCGGTTTTCGAATTACGAATTTATCCATCGTTAAAATCAAGGCTTCCCTTGCTATATTTGTAAAGCGTCAGAACCGATGCTGAACATCCACGCTTGGCTCAATAAAATAGCACGGCCAGATTTCGCCGACTAAAGAAGCCAATCAAATAATACAGTTGCACCACCGTAAACTCCTAAGGCAACCCGTTCAGCAAACGTGTGTTACCTTTTTCAGCCCTTGAATATGACTGGCGTATATAGTTGGTCGATAATTCAAACTACCCTAATCAATGAAAATGTACTATTCCGATTCTCTGAACATGCACAGGAAGTTTCCTGAAAATAGCGATTAAATATTGCATACATTATTAAGGCTAACTGTGCGCAAAAAAATAGCTCATAAAATGTTTTAAACATGAAAATGTATTGAAGCACTACATTTTTAATTCAGATTTGCAATTTTTTCATATTCACAACTTTTCTATTATGTACCTTGTTTTCATAAGCTACAAAATGCGCACTCAAACATGGTCGCCTCATTCACGCATACTTGAGTTCTCTTTGAGCGCTAGTACCTTCTATGTCTACGCTGAAGTCTATACCATCAACACAGTAACAACAAACACAGAGACGGATAAGATGGCTGCTGTACGTGTTCCTCTAGCGCTCCTCCTTTATCTAGGCAGTTGTTTGACGATTAGGGCAGACTCGCCCTCTACCTCGGATGACTTCAACTCCGTGTTGGGTGACTCTTTCTCCTGCCACGGTACCTGCCAGCTGACCTAACCACTACACACTTCTCCACAGGTGAGCTTAACACTCTATTAATCTACTCCTAAGGTGCGTCATGAGAACCCCCACACCCCCAAAACCTTAACTAGATGTGTAGACCTCACTACCACAAACCCGCCCCTTCCCTAGGCTAGACACTAGGGTACCGCTCCGACCCAAGTTGAGGCTGTCTGCAAACATTGTGCGAACTAAACAGCTGGTACAAATATTAATTTTGAGCTTGGGCTTGTGGCATTAGTGTGCTCAATAATTGAGGACAGCGCAACAGAATGCGGTTTCCAAGTCACTCGCTTGGAAACATTTAACGGTGTTCATGTTAGAGCCTTAGGTGTGTCTCTGAGCTTGCGCTCGTTCTTGGAATCACTCTACCCTCTCTAAATTCCAAACGCTTTCTACAGACTGGAGTGGGGACGTTCGCGTTCCAAGTCTTCCGGAACCTCAAAAAAACGGTTGTTCTACATAGAATGTAATCGGATCGTCTGCCGCAAATGCCCTCTTTGAGTGATGTGTGCTTAAGTTGATCACCCTAGTGCAGGTTAATACGGACACCGTATCTAGTCCTGAACTTTCCAGCCACAAATCTTTGATTTTAGTTGTGTTAGTATAATTAGTTCAGTGGAAGCAACACAAGACTTAAGCAACTGTGTCCTTAATGATCTGGAGGAAAGTGGTCACCCTACATATACTGCCTAGTGGTGCTAGTAATTAATAGGACTCCCATTTCTACTTTCACTTTCTACTACGATTTTCACCTTATCAGGTTCACTGTAAATTGTTTTTTTTCAAATTACTAATGTCACTCAATTATGACATTGCCTAAATGTTGCTTGGCCCATTTGAAATTGTTCACTGCGTGATTGTGCACTGCGGTATCTCGAATTGCACCACTCTTACTCTTAGAGCTTCCAAGCTCCTTCTTCTGTATGCCCTCAATCCATATTGTGGACCCCTTGGCTCCAGTTCCCTCAAGAGGGCCGCCGCAGACGCTCTGCATGCACCTTTGGTCTGTCCATATATTGTTTCATTACACTCCCAACCCAAAATGGCCGACACTTTCTGCCGCGCGCCCATTGGTCATTTGCTTCCATGTGACCGCGAGCGGCTTTCTTATTATGACAACACATTGCTGAGGGCGTATCGTGAAGATCTCTCACGCCTAGCAAGGACCCCCATTGCGGACCTGCAATTCTTCCTGTGGGGTAAGCCCTTATAGATGCGCGACATATTCGAGGCTCCAGACATGCTTTATTTATTTGAACCCGCCTTCAATTTTTGTGTGTCAATTGTTTTAAGTGCACTTTCCCTTCCCGCAGATTATCCATCAAGGGCACTGTTCCCGCTGGTAAGCTCGTTTATTAGAGCACCCTTTTTTCACTGCACACTCGGTAATTGATACCCCAGTTCACTCTCCCCTCTCTCCCCACAGACGTCTTCAATACTCCCCTTGGCCCCACCTCGTGGTAAGTTTTTTCCGCAATAATGGCAGCCCCTTTTTTGGGCAATATGACCGTAATTAACTGTCTAATTCCTTTCCCCTTAGACACTTGTTATACTTTGCATACAGCGCTGAACTCCTCTCAGCTTCATTCCACCGGTAAGCCTCTCTCACGGTCCCTTACTCCTGCACTCCTTTAGAGTCCTTCACTTATGGCTAGCAATGTTGCATTCCAAATGCTATAGGTGTCACATTCTCAAAAGTTATAACTATTGGCATTGTAAATGACAAAGCTATCAATTTAGCTATTTTAAAAACCAACAAATAAATAAAATATTTGTCATTTACAAGACCAATAGCTCCAACTTTTCTAATGCGAGACCTATTGCATTTCCAATGCTTGTTTGAAGAGTAGCACGCTACTCCGGAACCCATAAAGGATTAGTGGTGAATTAGTATAGTGAAATATGAAACTAATCTGAGATGCACATGTTAGTCTGTTATTTGGATTGAAAAGGATAGTGGAGGGATAGAAGAGGGTGGAGAAGTGTGGCTCAATGATTAGAGCGGCAGACCCTGATGCAGAGGTCTAGCCCGGGACTAGGGTTCAATTCCCCGCCCCGGCGGGTCTTGGGCTCAAAATTCCACTGCCCTGATAATTCTCGCCTCGGTGCCCATTCCAATCATGGAGTTCCACTCTGCAACTCTGGGCAATAGCTTGCTTAATCTCCACAATGGCCCCCACAACGCTAAGGATGCCTGGCCTCCACCTTGGGGGTGCAGAGGAGTGGATGCCTCACAGGGAAAGCCAGGATGGGTTCCACAACGGTATTCGTACAAGCGCCTTGAGACCCTTGCGGGTGAGTAGTGCGCTATACAAGTATTAATTTACATAACATTACTTTAAGCCATTTTTTTGGTTTTGGTGGTAATAGTAGTAGGAGGACTTTTGGGAAGGGTAAAAGGGAGGTGTAGGGGGAACAGTCAGGGGAAAGGGTTTAGAAAGGCTTTGATATGACCTTTATTCCACAATATTATCAAATAAAACGCATGCTACAAGGATATGTTTGAATTGCATGCTTTATTTTAAAATTGGGCAATAAGGACTGTCTGCCTCAGTTTCACTCCTTGTGTAAAGAAATGAAAAAAGAAGGGGAGACAAAAACAAATCCGTTCCCAAATACTGTGCCACAGACAATGCACATTACAACTGTGATTGTGAACCTGGGTAGTGCTTTGCTCGCTCAGGGACCTGATGTACAAAAAACAAATTTACTGATTCCTAAATTGAGATTCATGCGGAGTCAACATTTGGGAAATGCTAAAGTTGATTGATATACATTTACTATATGCAAATAATGATTCAGTATAATCTGGTAATACTTATAAAATACAGATTTGTAAATTGCGAATGATCTTTTAGCTGGCGCTAATTAGGACCATACCCTGTTCAGGAAGTCTATTAACCCTACAGCCGCAGAGAACAGAAGAAGTTTGCCTCCCAGCTTAGCAGTTTCTCTTTTGAAGATATCAAACCAGAGGTGGGGAGAAGAGCAAAACAACGTTTTCTGATGCTCAGCTGGAGATTCTGGTAGAAGAGTGTGTGAGAAAGCAGGACTGTCTATTTGGAAATGCTTCTCTGTCTGTTCCTCAGTCCAGCAAAAAACAGATATAGACTAGAATTCTGCAACAAATAAATGCTGTAGGAGTGAAAAAAGGTTGGTTGAAGAAATTCGCACGAGGTGGTATGACCATCGCTCCCATACAAATGAGAAGTTATCTAGCAGAATGAAGGAGGCATCAGTTACTGGAGGAGGCCACCGTAAAGAACCAACCTATGGATGATATCACCAAACCCACCTTGCAGCCAGAAGCAATCTTGAGTATTAAGACTATTAAGACTTCTGCTCCACATCAGATTCATCAAGGGAGTAGTATACTGTTTACATTTGTAAATATAATTAACTTTAAGTTACACCTGCACTTAAAAAACCATAAAGCAATTATTTATTTATAAAAACATTTTATTTTAAAAAAAAGCAACACGGTTAGATGATTAAAATGAAGTTTAAACAACGTTGTTATAAAAATACATCTCCGAATTATCTAGGTTTGCATACAATACATTGTGGGTAATTTAGTCCGATGGGTAAAAAAAAGAAAACATTCAGAAACCAAATACTCATATACATTATATGGTTTTTGAAATTAACAAAAATAATTCATTATTGAAAAAGTAGGTATATAATATTCCTATTAAAAAAATCAATTATCAATTTGAACAATGCTATTTTTTTTAACTAAAAACCATCATCAGTAAACATTTTTTTGCTTCAGCTCAACCTACCAATAGTACACATGAAACTGAGAATGTGAGCGAGACATCATGCCAAACTGAAGTTGAACAGACAGAAACTGTAATAAACATTTCAACAGACACAGAAAGTAAAACAAGCCCTCAGTTTAACACTACTCCTTTAGTAGAGCAGGCTACAAATATTGGCACTTTGGCTGAAAACGAACAAAGCATGCCAGCAGTACCTGTAGTGCATAAAGGAAGAAGGTCTGTAAAACAGGGTGGATGGAATAGTATGCAATTCGGCAGTAACTTATCACCTACTGCTGCACAATTTATTGTATTGGAACAATCCATGGTAAAAATATGACACAGGCAGCACAGAGTAACATCTGAATTAAGTAGAAGGGTTGGAAGATTAAATAAAGAGACATTTCGGAAGTCAATGAGAATATGAAAACAGGCTTTTGAGGAATTAACTTTAGTTATTAAAGAACTGGCCACACAAATGGCTTAAGCTTCAGTGTCACACATGCCAACCAAGACACCAGAATACTTGGCTGCAAACTTTTGGACTTTCTGTGGAAAGGTTGGATACAGTGACATCAACAATGTATAGAAGAGAAGCTAACATGCAGGCAGAATTAAAACACCACAGTGATGATGTGGCAAAGATCCTTGCTCAAATGATAAATACGCTTGAGGGAATACAAACAGTTAATGCCGTACATAGGTCACCAAGGTCTTTTGGGGGAAGTGTGGAGGGGCTCAAGTGTGAGCAGTATGTAAGTTGGTGAGTCTACTACATCTAGCAGCAATAGACGACATAGTACGGAAGACAGGGAAGAACCACCCTATGTTCACATCTACGATCAAGTACTGGACATCAAAGGGATAAACAGTAAATAAAGCTATGACAATATGTATTACACCATTAAGATGATACAATGTATTTTCTTTCTTGAAATGGAAACAAATTCTGGTATGAAAAGATATCAAATATTCTGTTCTGGTCCATCAGAAAACATAGTCTGTGAATAAACAGAGAAAAATAATGATTACTACTTTGAACATTTGCTGTAATATTTTTCTTCATATTAACCAAATATGTTGCCAGTACCTTAAAAATAGTTATTTGCCACATCATCTCGGCGTGCACTTCCTTCTTCAGCACTTGCAGTATCAAGTCCTGGATGTGGTAAACGAGGGGGAGTCTCTTCATTCTCCTCTTCAGAATCCTCACTTGCTGCTTCAATTGGTAGACTCCTACGCACAGCTAGATTGTGTAGCATGGCACATATGGCTATAATCTTGCAACACATTGTAGGGTCATATTCCAGGGCACCCCGACTTTTATGGAGACATCTAAATCTGCCTTTAAGGAGTACAAATGTTCTCTCTATAATGCTCCTTGTTTGTTTGTGGGCAGCATTATATCTCCTTTGTTTAGGGGTTCTAGGCTGTAAATATGGCGTCATAATCCAAGGGCTTAAGGAATATGCACTGTCACCTGAAATATAACACAGCTGATTTAGTGGTTATATCATATTAAATTTAAGAAAGAAAGTAGACCTGCATAGTAATTACCTAAAAGCCAGCCGTCTCCAAAATCTCCTCTGGATAGCCGCTCATACAGTCCACAGTGTCTAAATATATATGAGTCATGAGTGCTACCAGGGTATCGTGCCACAAGGTCTGTGATGAGACATTTTGCATTACATACTACTTGTATGTTTAAAGAATGTTGGCTTTTATGGTTACGATACACATGCTCTGTGTCAGAAGGTGGGCAAATTAAAATATGTGTACTGTCTACACATCCAAGTACTTGTGGGAAATGTGCTACTGCATAGAATTGGATTCTGGTCGTTTCCAACTCTGCAGTGCTGCTAGGAAAAGAAATATGGGAATTAATCCTTGCCAACATTGCCTCTATGAAATTTTGGAAAACCCTACATAATGCACTTTGTGAAATCCCACCTGCCACAGCCACAGTGCGTTGGTAGCTACCAGAAGCTAGCAGATGTAAACTACACAAAACTTGAATATGTGTAGGAATTGCTACACTGCGTTGGGTAGGCCTGCTTAATAAAGGGTCCAGCTCATTAATTAAACTCAAAATAACCTGCTTTGTAAACCTATATCTGGCATAAACCTCCTCATCAGTTTGTTCAAACAAAGTCACCCTTTGCCTGAATATCCTTTCTCGCCTTCTTCTCCTCCTCTGTTGAGTTCCCAGAATCCGCATCCTCCTTACTACAGCATACAGTGCAGCCATTGTGAAAGCTTGCAAGGCATTTTGGGACCACTTTTATATTTTGCACCTAGTTATCCCCAGTTTCAAATTCATGGTATTTTGCACTTGAAAAAACATTTGTTCTATCAAATTACTTAACGGTAAAAGCTTTTTATATCAAAATAGCGTCTTGCAAATTGGAAATCTCATTTAGTTTTCCTGTATTTAAGAAACCACCAATTATTCAGTGTGGGTGCAGTTGTAAGAAATACTAATGTATATAGTCTTAAAACATCACAAACAGCCTATTTAGCAGTCGCTAACCAGTTTGCGACTGGTTACAGACTCGCAAACGTTCATACATCAGGCCCTTAAGAATGTAATTTGCATAGCCCCCCGCCTGTTTGAATCGTATCAAACCTCTCTGGCCACTCAAACGCAAAATAAAACAGATTTGAAGTGAATGGTTTGGAAGACCGACGATAGGATCCTGTCCGTCGCAAAAAAGAGAAAGCAGAAAGCTTCTGAATTTAGGGTACTGATTGCAGTAATACTCGATCGGCTAGCAGGTCAGTACGAAGCATTATCTTCCTGGACGCTGGAAACGATCTGACTAGTATTATCCAAATCAAAGAACACATAAGACGCTCTATCCCACCTATGCCTCTATGGTCGCTGTAGGGCCCTCTGTCCTTACGCGCTTCTCCTGCGACGCTCTGTTAGTGCCACGCTCTCTATGGTTAGAGGCAGCGTTCTGTTCAGCAGTGCCCCCCTGTGCCCGCTTTCGGCGCTGTCTCCACAACGCACTACCACAGGAATCTATCTGCCCTACAGTGCCCACCTCGTCCATTGGCGGCGCTATAACTTGCAGTTCTTGCTATGGTCATAGATGGCGCTCTCTCTCGCCCCTGCGCTCTATGGTCACAGCTCTCGCGGTGTTTGGAGTCGGGCGGTTTGAGAGAGGCCTGCTGAGTGCAGGGTTTCTGTGTTTGTGACCCCCCAACCCCTGTTTTGCTTGAGTTTCGCACCCGTCGTCCAGTGCCCCCTCCCCTTCGGGCGCCATGGCAGACACGGCCTCCCCGGTAGGGAAGCGGCTACTCCTACTGTTCTCGGACTCGAACCCGGGGACCCCCCCAGGGCCCCCGCAGGAGCTTGGGCAGCGCGGCTGGCACAGCGGGACCGTGCGTGGCATGAGTGGCGCTGAACCCCGTGAGCTGGCGGTGAGTGAGAACAAGGGCAGTCAATGAGTTTGAGGAGTGAGTAAGGAATATATGCCCACAGCGGGAAGTCTGAATAGGGGGATTTTCCTGTTGTGGGCGGGAGAGATCAAAAGGAGTTAGAGGGACTGGAGCCTTGTCATGAGAGCAAGGGATGAAAGAGGGGGTGGGGTGGGGCGTTACTGTGTAAGACCCACACTCGCTTCGAAGATCAAATCTATTATGTTTCACTTTGATTCTCAATTTATTCTTTTGAAAGTAGTATTATCCCCAGTTGCATGTCAGTATGGAAAATACAACTGAACACATTCTACGTGTCAGGCGAAATCACTTGTAGGTGTTGCAGGAATTAGACATATTTGTTGTTGGGGGCGAGGGAGGAGGCTGACGAGTTGTCAAGCAGTGTGGGCGGAGACATCTCTATATACATGTCAACATTTCCTTTGGTTGGCTCACGTTGTGGGACAGCGTATAACACAGGGGTCATTCTTCGGGACTAAAGGTGGCTAGGTAGCGTTTTAAACCATACTTGGTAAGAAATATTGCTTTCAGTATATCAAGGTGTAATACCAACTATAGGGTTCTCAATGAATTTTAGCACAATGATTAGCAAATGTTCTATTTTGTTACATATGTTGTATATTATATGTAGTACGATGTAGAATGCCCGGTTCTACTGCACACGTCAATCTATGACAAACTATTATTTCCAGACTAGGCCAGTGCATCAACCTAATAGGACTTCAATAAAGATAAGCCATGCTGCCTCCACATCATACAAGGAATTCCTTTAGGCTTTACCAGGTGTGGCAATTGATAGGTTACCACCCATGATACCCCTCTTCCTGCAAATTGTTTCAGGAGTCACGATGATAGTTGCAGCATCAAAAAGTAAACCGCACTCTAAAAGCTCCTTATATTTATTTAGTTTATATACCTTTCCCTCCACCTAGAAACTGGGCAGCAAATACTTAGATGTTGAAGAGCAACATGTGTGCCAAACGGCTAGCCTGTTTTGAAAGTGGGTGAAGTCACTTCCAACTACTTATGACATTTTAGTGAATGAAAGCCCATTGAAGTATAGAACTGACACCCAAACTTGAAACACCCACTTAAATATTAGTAGGATCAGATTGATAGCAATACTATTCATTAAAATATCAAGCAATGGAGCAGGACTCAAAATCATATGGTCTAGTAACTTTAATAATGTACTCTATCTAACTGTAATGTACTTGACCTGTGAACTGGTCTCAAATTCTGATCCTAGTCAAATATTTTGTCGTATGGAGCCACCTTTTTCTTTATCACATAAGAGAGCACCTTCAAATATACAAGTTCACTATTCCTGCTATACAAAAACTCTTTATTTACTAGACTAAATGCTTGCGCCATGTATAAAAAGAATCAAGTCCATATATAGGGTACACACAATTCCTGGCTTGCATTTTAGTTCACAAACTCGCCACAGATCTCTTAACTTTCAAAAGGCTTAAAAACCTGGCTCGTTGACTAACAAAACTCTTTCCTTCCGTTTCCTGCCTAATGGAGATGTAACTAGCGCCAGGATACCCCCGGGTAACTGCTGCGCTTTAAAAATATCATTAACACTAATAGCATTGTCATCTGGGCAGAAGCAGTAATAATTCCCAGTTCATGTTTAAAACTCATGTTTAATAAATATATTATCAAAGCATGATGTGGTAGTGCATTGTCATTTACAGATAGCATATTTTCCATTGAAATGGCCACAAAACCTTCCCACTAGCATGTAGTTTTACTGATAATAGCGCATAAACCATTTTTGGAAATTGGGTTTCAGCAAAATATTTAACATTTGCACATCACCAAGTAAAGTGTTATGATTTATTTTGATAATATAAAAATATTTTTTTACCACAGAATTACACACATGGGTCTTCATAACTAGTGAAATATATTTGAAATGTTTTAACAGTTCACTTAGATATTTTAGTGTTAAAAGCCTGACAGCCTTTCATTTAACATGCTTTCACAGTTCAATTGTCACACAGTTCACTTTACAAAATCCTCTGACTTAAGTCACAGAAAGGGAAAATAAATATAAGATAAGCTGACTTTTGACATCTGTTTCTGAAAAGCCAGAAGATGTGGCAAGATAACAAAATGTAATGGGATTTTTATTGCTTTCTCACTTTGTGAGCAATAAAGATGCCTTAAAATCTTGTTATCTTGTCACATTTGCTCTGTTTTCAGAGTCAGGTCAAAAGTCAGTTTGTCTTCCCTGAAGTTAGAGGATTTTCAATTGCCAGAAAGATGGTGTAGTCCCTAAAAAAAGCTTGTTTTTTGAACCCTGTAGTGCTTGCAGACCTAATCCCACCCTCATTTTAATTTCAGGCATATAGCAATGGCTCCTCTGAGAAGGAAGAAATTACTCCAAGACAGAAATTACCTACCCTTAGTAATCTTCATTTCAAGGGATTTCTTCTCCTGCAAGCCTGGCCTTTCGGATCCCCCCTCTCTTTAAACTATAGTTACATTTCTAACTCAATTGGCTTCTGTCCTCTAAGAAGCCAGTCTCTCCCTCCCACTTTTTCCACCTGATACCTCTTCAGCTAAACATAACTATTATGAGAGGTCTGCCTTTAGATTCTATGGTCAGTTCGGGCTTTCCATGGTCACTCATTGTCCTTCTCAAGTACCTCTGTTCTTATTTCCTAATCTCTCTCTCTGTTCCATCCCCAAATGTCTCACTGCCCCCCCCCCATCATTACATCAAACCTTGTCCTTCTCCTAATCTGTCCTCTACATTTATGATTTCACCATTGCTCTATACCTTTTGGCAAGACGTCATAGGCACAGCATGTCAATGGCCATAACAATGTCTTGGGGAAGGCCGAAACCGGTCCTTGGTTGCTTGTTTTCCGGTTAAGGGAGGACCAGGACTGGTAGTTAAGACTAGACTGCCCTGATTGGAGCAGGGTAAAGGCTGATTTGCATATGACTGGGTCCAAACTGAGGGGGCACTGTGGGTCAAAAATGGTGAATTGGGATGCAGCCCTGCGATTGCCTGTGGCTGAGATTAATTTAAGCGTTCCACCCATCACCTTGTTGTTACAGTTGACACCCAAAGTGCAGCGAGTATGCCATGGGTCCTGTGCCCATTGTGCCACTGGAATCAAGCTATACATGGCTGATGAGCCCCATAATAAGGGTGAAACTGGCCCTAAGTTGCTTGTTTTTCGGTCAGGGAGGACCTGGCCTGGCAGTTTGTGCTGGACATGGTTGATTTGCATATTAGCTCGGTCCACACTGAGGTAGCATGTTGAGTGAAAAATGATGGATTGGAAAGCTGCCCGGGTGATTGCCACTGGCTGAGATTAATTCAAGCATTCCATCTATTGCATTGTTGCAGTAGGACAATAACAATGTTTTGGGAGACTCACTTTATCTACAAGGTTCCTCCCTCAGCCCTCATCAATGTGGCCAAATCCCCCAAGAACCTTTGCATCTTGGGAATGTTGAGCATCTGGTTTAACCAATTAAAACTCGCCCAAACATGCATTGTACACCAATCCTTGCAAACTTAACCTAACCGGTCCCACTGCACGAATGGTCGAGACTTGGCTTGGCATCACTAGAAAGTTGGGATGGCATAATCTGTTGACGAAAGCGACTCCCTTATGGGAACCTGATGTCCTTGGTCACCTCAGCGCATGCTCCGGGTTTGACAAATGGGATACAATTGGGATTTCTGCAGTCGGAGATATCTGGACTAAGGGGAGGCTGGCCACGTTTGCAGAGCTTCAGGTGAAATATTAATTGGCTCAATCTGAGGTTTTCAGATACTTGCAGATCAGGCCCGCTTTATCTTCTGCTCTGCCATAGGAGGGTCCCCTCCCCGACTCTTCTCCCTTAGAGGACCGGTTGATGTTGGATCCTATGGAGCGCAAAGCCAACAACTGTTTGACTGGTACATTCCAACCAGAGCCCTTCGCTCTACAACGGCTTGCCTTGTAAAAGTTCAGAGATTTTAAAAAGTTAGGATCGGAGGCAGATCTTTCAGAGTTGCGGCTGCTAAACTATGGAACAGCCTGCCCCTAGACATCCGCCAAACAAAAGAACTCCTCCCCTTTTAGGAAACGGGTCAAAACCTGGCTTTTTCCTAAACGTTAACCTCCTAGCCATTTATCTGCTGCCACCGTGCTTCCCCCTTCTGGAGATACCTCAGCGCCAGGATGCCTGTAAGGCGACAGCCGCGCTATACAAATGCTCTAAATAAATAATAAACTAAATGCAATAATTACGTGTGGGCTGGGAGGGGGACCTGGGGGCGATGGAGGACGACATGTGGCGTGACGCACTGGCCCCCTCTTGCAAGGTCGCTATCCCCATGCGTATGCGACTCGTCCAGTTCAAAATACTTTACCGGGTCTACTTCGATGCTGCATTGGTGTTCAAAATAGGTAGACGCCCTGACCCACCCTGCCTCAGTCATTGCAATCAAGTGGGTACCTTCTATCACATACTATGGGAATGCCCCCGAATCCAGGGATACTGGGGAAAGATTGCCCACCAGCTTGCAAGGGCAGGTAGTAAGTCCATTGAACTTTCTCCCTAACTATGCCTGCTTAATAGTTGGGCGGCGACTGACCTATCCCAAGCCGAACAGACCTGGGCCTCGATGGCCTTTGTCATTGCGAAACTAAATATTGTGCAAAAACGAGGGGTAGAGACAATCCCGCTTTTAGATGACTGTGCAAAAGATATGGATACCGCAATGATTGTTAAAAAGTCTGTGTTCAAGAGTCGGGGTTGCCCCAAGAAATGGAATCAGAAATGGGGACGATGGAACAAATATAGGGGGGGGACATCTGCATTACCCCGACAGTGGAACTCCAGACAGACTTTGATGGCCCAGTTGACGGCTGAGGTGATGGCTTCCCTCCTTAGGTGTACTGGCTTTGTCATTTCCTAGCTCATGCCGCCTATCACGTTATGTACCGAGCTCTTTGAGTGACATTGTCTCTTTTGGGTGATCAGACATGATATGGATGTAATGCGTGTAATGATTCTCATCTTGTGTATACGTGGGTGTTAAAATGATGATATTCGCATTGGAGGGGGAAAAACGTACAGAAACTTTGTCCCGCTTGTGCCGGTATCCGGTTCTTGTTGTAAACCAACAGTAAGTTAAAAAAAAAAAAAACTTACTCAAACACGAACCATCCCCTCAAGACTAATAATCTCTCAACTTCTCCTGAAACACTCAGCTGGCCACAACCTGGATGTAACAATTTTCTCAGAGGGACTCTACATGGTGACTGGAAATTAAATCTTCCTGTCATCTGAAGAGACCACCTCTTCAGCTCTTTTGATGTTAACCTGCACACCAGTACCAGTTTCACAATATTAAAGACCAGCAATACCTTCCTGCTTCTTTGATATCTCAGTTGCATAAGAGAAGGCTATCTGACTCCACAACGATGATGAGATCAATGGAAGAAGAGAAATCACTGCAGTGACCAGCTCTGTTTCTAGATTTACAAAAGGAACTACAAATAAGCCATGAAAAAACACAAAAGGGCAGCCCCTCTCATTGGCATTAGAAAGCATAATGCCCCTAGAAAGAAATTTTCATTTGTCCGGGATGTGAAGGAGGGTCAGGTTAACATCATGGGAAGGGATAATAAGATCCATAAGTGGAGAAAGCAGACTATGCAGGTAAGAAATGGGTCAGACTACAGTTCTGAATGCACCCACCAGTACCGTAATTAGAGGCTTTAAGAGATGCTGGAAGAGGTGAAGAACAGGGCACTGGAAGTTGGGAATAAGAACTAAACCACAAACCTGATCATTTACTCACTTCAAGGTTGGGTCCACCGCTTCTGGGGCAGAATAGGCAGCAGCAGTATTTAAGTTTAGGTTGCAAAAAATGCCTGGAAACTCTTCATCTCTTATCAGTTCATCAGTACTGTTCCTTCACTTTTCTTATTTTTCTTCTTTTAGGAAATTGGAGTATTAGTTGAGGTGGGTTAGGTACTCACCACAAGAATTAATCACTAAAGCTACTAAATAAGCTGGAGCTCAAGTCCCTGATAGCTGTGGCACAGAGCTGACAGACTTAGCTTAGAGACCATTTGTTTTTTTGTTGTTTTTTTTGTTGTTGTAAGACTTTGTTGGCAGTTGTCAAATACACAATATAACATTCGCGTGTTCAAATATCAGTTGCCACGCAGTAATTATTTCGATGTTCGTAATACACCGCTATTTAGCCGACAACCTTCCGGTTCGGCAGCATTCACGGATATTGTGTTCGAGACATTCCATTAGTAGGTAAAGAAAATCAAATGTCTGTCTTTTGTTGTTTTATCTGAACAAAACCTCACTCATTAGGAATAATGAACAATATAGCAAGATATCAATATACGGTCAATCCTTCATATCGGTGGGTTTTCGCGATTTACTATGCTATTCCTATCTTGTGAGTTCCATAAAGTATCCCACCCTCGTATGCCTAGACCCCTCCCACTATTTCGTCAATGTGTACTTATCAATCCCCTAACTCATCCTCTCCTCCAGAGCTATCATCAGGTCACCCCGATATTTATTCCAAGGTAACCATATCCTGTTCCATTTGCGAGGGTTAGCTCTGATCTTATAAACCGCTCGCTCGGTTACCATCAATCTATCCATGTTTTTACACCATTGTGCTGACGTCGGTGTGTCCGCTGCCCCCCATTTCTGCGCTATATCTCGCTTGGCCACCATCATTCCTACCACTACCCACTGTTATCCCTGTCGCGTTAGATCAGTCTTTCCCCATATATTCAGCAAGCAGACCCTCGGGTCCGGTGTGAGTGACATTTCTAGCGTTTGAGAAATGGTCCTCATAATGCGTTTACAGTACTCACTAATGATCGGGCAGCCCCAGTGTGTGCAGCAGTGTCCCTTCTTCTCCACAGCCTCTCAAGCAGTTTGGATGATCAGTCCTATGTATTCTGTATAGGGTAGTTCTGGTGTAATACACTGTGTAGTATTTTGAATTGTACCAGTCGGAAGCGGCCGACACACCTGCCTCCCGTAGGGATGCTAATGCGGCGTTCCAGTCCGTCTCATCCATTTCTCCAAACTCCTCCTCCCATTTGTCTCGTAATTTAGTTAGTGGATCAGACAGGTTGTTCAGCAACTTTTGCTAAGTGAGTGATGTGGCCCCCGTTTGCATAAAATCAGTGAGTAGGCGGTCCTCCAACGGTGAGGATTCGGGCATCTTTGTCCCCGGCTCAATGGCTGCCATCAATGCATGCCTTATCTGTATATACCTGTATGTCTCAGTAGGTCCTAGGTCATACTGTTGTTGTAAGAGTGAGAAGGGGACCATACCAGTATTTATCCATTAGTCTCCCAATGTGGAAATCCCTATATTGTCCCATTGGGTGAAACCCTTACTATGTCTCAGACATCCCAGTGATTTAATGTCCCATAAAGGTGTAAGTTTAGTTATTACACCCCACCACTTCAGCCTAGTCTGCGCCTTATGCCAGAGTACTATCGTATGTTTCGTCTGGCCCATCAGTTTTGCCAGTAGACTTTTATTGTATAGTGGTGCCAACAGACTGTGCGTGCCTAGCTGTGTCCTGTCTGCCAAATAAGCTGGGTCGTCTTGTGGTGCGTGGATCCATTGGTTTATTACCTTGAGTTGGGACGCCCAGTAGTACAACTGTATATTCGGCAGCGCTATCTCACCGTCGTACCATCCACGGTTGAGGTTTATATGTGCCACCCAAGCCGGGCGTACCCCCCCCCCCCCCCCCCCCCCCATAGCAAACCTGAAATTACTGCCGTCACCTTTTTAAAATATGAGGGCGGTACTAGGGTTGGTGTATTCTCCAGTATATACAGAAGACGTGGAAGTGCTTTCATTTTAAACAGAGCCGCTCTACCTAAAAGTGTCAACGATAAAGTTTTCCAATATCTTGCATCTGCCTTTAAGCGAGTGAGTGGAGGTAACAGGTTTTGAGTATAATGGATCAAGGCGTCTTGGACGACGTAGATTCCCAAGTATTTAAACGAGGCGTCTGCAATTGTCAACGGGCAGTCGCTGGGTAGATGTGGCAGAGGACCCTTCAGTTCATAAATGACCGATTTCGACCAATTTATGGTGTAGCCAGAGTTGATACCATGTGTGTTGCATAATTCTAATAATATTGGGATGCCAGCGGCTGAGTCGGATAGGTATATTAACATGTCATCAGCGTAGAGGGAAACCCTGTCTTCCCAGTGCTCCCCCCAACTCACTCCTTTCAGTAATGGGGTGTCTCTAATGACAGTCGCTAATGGCTCCAGGACTAACGCAAACAGCAAGGGGGAGAGTGGGCAACCCTGTCTCGTTCCTCTGGCCAACGGTATTTCTCGTGAAATGTGTCCATTGGCCGCCACGTGTGCGACAGGTTCTGTGTACAACAGTTTTATCCATGCGATAAATTTAGGGCCGAAGCCCATGTGTGCCTGAACTGCGAAGAGGTATGGCCATTCTACCATGTCGAACGCCATCCTGGCGTCCAACGATAGGATGACTGCTGGTTCCGTTATTAGGGTCCCCCGTGCCAGTGCGCCATGTACTCGTCGGAGGTTCAGTGCCGTGCTCCTATGGGGCATAAAACTGGATTGGTCCAGATGGATCAGGTGGGATAGATGAGGCATCAATCTAGTAGCCAATGTTTTCGCCAATATTTTGGCTTCCGCATTGAGTGGCGAAATCGGGCGGTACGATGTACACTTGGCGGGCGGCTTACCCGGTTTTGGGATGGCCACAACAGTTGCCATCCGTTGATCCAAAGGCAGGATCCCTCGCTCCAAGCTATCTTTGAGCATGGCCAGCAACGCCCCACTTAGTGTGTCCGCCATCGTTTGGTACCATTCAACCGGGATACCGTTGGGGCCTACCGCTTTTCCTGTGTGTAGTGTGTTGATTTCTGCCTGTATCTCTTCTACCGTCAGGTCTGCTTCGAGTTCATCCACCGTGTCTTGTCGTAAAGTCGGGGTGTGCACCGTTTGGAGGGCCAGCGCCGCAGCACTTGCCGTGACTGCCATTTCCGGGGTATATACTCCCTGAAAGTGGTCCACGAGGATATCAATTATTTCCGATGGGTGCGAATGTAGCTTCCCATTCGAATCTGCCAACTGTAGTATGGTCCTGCTACCCTCTTTCTTTTTATCCAGCCATGCCAGTAGTTTACTGGGCTTGTCACCTATATCATATACTGTATTCGCCGTCGCTGTTCTATTAATAGTTTGCCGCCGCACATGATCATTTTGTAATTGTTGGCATAGATTAAGTGTGTGTAGTGCGTCCTCTGTTGGATGTGCCATGTGCGCCGCGTTAGCTGCTTCAAGGTTCAGTTCCAACTCCTGCAATTCCCGTTGCTGTGCGGGCTTATGCCCTGTTATCGTTGTAATGGCATGTCCTCTCAGAACCGTCTTATAAGCCTCCGATAGGGTAGTGGGCGATGATACCAAACCAGTAATTTCTGCAAAATAGTGCCGGGTCGACTTTTAAAATTTTTTCCCGACATGTGGTACCTTAATATAACCCGGATAGATTGGGTACATTCTTTTGCGAACCCTTCCCGAGCTCGAGAGGTTAGTGTTAGAGGGGAATGATCCGAGATACCCCTGGGTCTAATCTTTACATCACTGATCGTAAGGTGACCGACCCCCAGTGTGAAAAAATAATCTATGCGGGACAGACTATTATGAGTTGCAGAGTAGTAAGTGTATTGGCGGCCCTCGGGGTTGAGGTGTCGCCAAACATCTAACAGTCCTTGTGCCTCGATGAAGTCGTTTAAACGGGACGGGCCAAGTGTGTGCGCTCGGGTCGGGAATCTATCTTGTGTGTTGTGTGCCACTGCGTTGAAATCCCCACCCCCCCCACTATAAGGTCAGCTTCCGGGAGATCCAACAGTAATTTCCCCAACTCAGGAAGAGTAGTCGCCTGCAATGCTGGAGGAATATACACAGAGACAATGTTAAGTGGTTTACCTTCCCATTGCCCAATTGCTACTGCAAAACGGCCATACTCATCGGTTCTCGTGGAATGCAGTATAAAGCGGGACGCTTTTCTCATTAAGATGCCCGTTCCACGAGACCTCGAGGTAAAGTCGGAGTGTACTACCATGCTATATCCACGTCTGTCCAGTGCCTTGCTAGCCGTTCCCACTAGGTGTGCCTCCTGAAGAAGGATCAGATCCGGATTTAGTCTTTTAATACACTGCAGGATCAGCCCTCTCTTTATCTTGTCTCCTAGGCCCCTCACATTCCAGGACATCAATTGTAGTGGAGTTACCGGTCCTGTGCGAGCGCTCTCATTTAATGTGTCTGATTGTATGTTGTGCGCCATTGCATACCTGTTAGGACTAGCTTGTTTATCTCAGTATCTGTTTGCCATAGTGTCCGGTTTACACCCATCTGAGCGTTCAATTCGTCATGCTGCATGTTATTTCCCTGAATCAAACAAAACAAACAACAACAAAAAAAACCCTATATCCCGAACATCTCCCCTGCTATACGGACATAAAACCGCCTGCCCCCCCAACTTAGCAGAGTGCTTGACCCATTCCCCACACCAAATACTTGCTCGCGGGGTGAAGGTTCTCCGGAGCCGGCGGCCCCTCATACTCTCCTCTGAAGCCCTCAGCCCAGTGTCCTGTAGCCAACCTTCAGGCAGATCGCAAAGTTAAAGATCAAGTCATTAATCGTCCTCCAGGAGGTTAGTGTTCCTTACTGGCGTCATCGACCACCATATCTCCGTCTTGTGAGTTCTTCTTCCGTTCTGTGAGATGTTTGTGAGCCCTCCGGAAGTCCCGTATTTTTGTCCTTTTTTGATCTGTTCGATCTGCGGGGCTGTGTCGCCGCTCTCCATCCATCAAGCCAGTCTCTCGCTAGTTCAGGAGTGTCAAAGAACCAAGTGTTATTGTCTGACACCACTCTCAACCTAGCCGGAAAAAGCATGGAGTAAGGGAACTCTCTTGTTCTTAGTTCTTTCTTGACCTCCAGAAATGTCCTCCTTCGGCGCGCAACTTCTGCTGTATAATCTGGAAAAAAGGCCAGTGTGGAGTTAAGGATCTTGACCGGAGGAGACACTCTAGCAACCTGTAAAATGGCGTCTCTGTCCCGAAAGTTGAAGAGACGGGCTAAGATGGGTCTTGGTGTCGCGCCATGCTTAGGTTTACCCCCCGGTACTCGATGCCCTTTGGTTGGAGCTCTTTTTTAATCAGGTCCTCCACATATAGGTCTGTTGCTCTATTGCCTTCAGATTCCGGTACACCAAGAATTCTGATGTTGTTCCTTCTCGAGCGACCTTCCTGATCGTCCAGTTTCTCACGTAGTGCTTTATTCTCCACCGCCATTTGTTGCATTGCTGTTTGAAGCTCGGAGACGTCTTCCACGAGGGACTTCGTGACCACCTCCATCGATTTCACTTTTTCGGACATCTTTTGAAAGTTGGCCCGGATCAATGTGATTTCAGTGGATATTGAGCCCACCTTGGCCTGTACTTGAGTTAGCGCTCTCATGATGCCTTCCAGCATTGTTTTCTGTGTTTGTCCCGTCTGCCATCTTCTTGGCTGGGGCCCTTCCCTCCGATGGGGAGGAGGACGCTCCACCACTGGCAAATCTATCAATACGGGTCTGTGTAGTGCCTCCTCTCGAGTTTTTCCCGGCCATCCTTGCTCCTACGTACCACCAGTGTCTTGCAGGTTATGTCTCCCAGCCTTTCGGAGTTCAGTGGATTCTGGCTTGCGGCTGGTCTTCACCTTTCTCTTCGTATGGACAGTAGGCCCACACCACCCGTTACGCGCAGGTTCTCGCAGTTTATTGCTCTGCTAGTTCCTGAGCAAGTTGGGAGCAGGTATTATAAGGCCAGAGGACCTACTTTTAAAAGGTGGATCTTGGTAATGTGGCGATGGTGTTCAAAAGCGGTTGATGCACTGAACACTACGTGTTAAGATGGCGGACCGATCCTTTGTTCTTCTCTAGTTTCGGTTTCACCTGCCCGTCGCCTGAAAGAATTCTTTCCTGATCGCGTTTAGTTTCCCCTCTTATATGCGACAGAGTCCAATTAAAACTTCTCGATCAGTCCTCGCTGTTATCAAACTCGTGACCAACTGCTTGGATCGCGGTGGTCGTGCGCTCCCGGTGGAGTTGATCCGAGTTGCCCTCACTTCTTCGATCATGCAGGATAGGTCCCGGCTCGTTGCGATCGTCCAGGCCTCAGAGTAGTCACGACATACGTTTCTCCTCCTGTGTCGGACAGTTTCCAAAGTTGCTGCCCTGGGTTCCGCTCGGTCCTAGGCTTCGGGACCCTTCGTTAGAGCATCTTTCCTGCACGGATAAGTAGTCTGATATTAGGAGAGGCAGTCCGATCTACGGAGCTCTTCTTTTAGGCTGCCGCCATGCTCGGCTGCTAGCCACGCCCCCCCTTAGAGACCATTTGTAAAGTGTTTATGCAGTGCCAAAACTGTAATAAAGTAAAGAAAAATCCCAAATTAATTGAGAAAAACAGAGTACAGTTTAAGAAATGTAATGAAACCAAAATGACAAAAATGCAGTATGGGGAAGAAGGGATATGATTTTTTAAAGTCTTACTTAAAAATAGATGCATAGAGTGCTAAACGCAAACTTTGGTCAAAGTGGGCCGAGACCAAGTTGCGATTTGAGGACAACTGTCATGAGCGTGGGTTGGCTACAGAATCCAGGTATGACACGTCAGAAGTTTTACCATTGGTCTCTGAAATGGAAGTCCTATATCTTCAGCAGATCAAAGCAGCAAGCTATGGTCAAGACGGGAGCCATAAGGTCACCTAGTTGTTGGATGAGGTCCTGGTGAAGTCGTTGACTTTTGGCAGAGAGGATCCGAGCAGGAGAGATTAGAATTTGACACCCAGAGAAGGTTCCTCACCAGACGGATAGTTTTGGCACCCTGTCCCTGTGAAGATTTCTATATTTACATTTAGTTTTTCTTTTTTTTTTTTTTGAAGCTCGGACCCCTCCAGTGGGACATGGCGGTAGGCTGTAGCTTAAGAAGGGTCCATGAAGCCAGATACCTTCTCTGTGAGGTCCCTCAGAATCATATTTCTGGCTATGAAAACGGTCTGAGTAGGGGAACCTGAATCTTCAGCCCAGTGGCAACACACCTGGGTCAGATCGGCTCAGTAAGTTTGTCCCAGTCCTCCCAAGGTTTTTGGAGTCCCATGTTACTTAAAACATTTGGGGGGAGTACACCTTGACACAGCCCAAGGTTCCATGATCTCAGGAACTGCGCTTGATGCTCACGACTCGCTGAAGCAACTAGCAGGGTCTAGGACTGGTCCACTTGAAACTGGTTAGCTGAGCAGTTGCAAGAAAGACCTCTTGTATCTTGTTAGTTGTGTCCTTGTAGCTTGAACACAATATCAGCCTTTTATAACCTTTGGAGTCCACTTCTGTGTTCTGGGTACAAAAGACAGATCATGTTCAGTCTTTTAGGGCTCTTCTCAGCTCTGACAGCAGTTTCAGCCCTCTTCTGTTTTTCCAGATGCCCAGGAGTGTTTTGAGGTGAGTACTGTGGGTGCCATATTAATGTCACCCACTAGGCTGTGGGTAGGGGGTGAATCCTAGCCCTCCCTAAACAAGAGGGTAAAAGTTCTGAGGTTAACCCTACCCACTTTGGCAGCATTTGCTGTGTACCCTACAACAAACAATCCCACAAAGGTCCTCTCTGCCTAAATCCAAGATAGTGAAAACATTCTTTCTTTTTGTAAAGCCTGTGTACCCTCCACAGAGGTGTGGCCAGAGAAATGAGCATTAGCTCCTCTATGGTCCCTCCAAACCAGTGAATTGGCTCGCTCAAAGAATATTGCAAACGGTTCAAGAATAACGGTTTCCTAGCCGGAGATAATTTTAGTATATTTAATATTGCATCCCACTCCGGTAAAGCCAGTTGGTCTGCAGTGGAAAATAGCTTTTGGGACTTTTTAATTTTTTTTTTTTTTTTACTGTAAGGGTATTTGTAAAATTACATTTCTACATGTCCTACTTTTAATTACCAGTCACCTTGCTTTCCCTTTTTAATATTTTAAAGGGAAGTGTAGATCTGTTGAAAGGGTTGATTTTGGCATGTCCAGCTTTATACTGTCAATGTAGTGAATGGCACAATAGGTGCTGCAGTCCACTTAAGAACATTTTCTTACAGGCCCTTTTTGCACTGTGTACCATATAATAGGAACTTGTAGGCAAGTTAAAATTACCAGATAGGACTATACAATTTTCATCATGCTGAAAAGCGAAGCACAGGCACTGTGTCTCTGTTTTGCAGGCTTAAAGGGCACATAGTTCTACTGTCTGCAAAAACAGACTGGGTAAAAGTCTGGGGGTACACCACGCAAAAGATGGCATTTCCTGTAGATCTATTTTGTTACTTCATGTTAGTAGAGTTATGCAAGGTCCATGCTATTGCACTTCTTCTGTGCTTCCTTACCTTCATCAATGCCTTTGACTTTAATGGCACCGCGTGGCTCCATGCCTGTAAAATGGTCAGTGTGGAGTACATTACAGTGCATCCGCCTCGGAGTTAGGTAAGAGAAATTCAATATTCACTACTTAGGGGTCGATTCCGATCTCGCTCGAAAGGCCTACGTATCAGATTTGGCTTGAATGGATCCGATTCATAGCCTTTTTTCCCGACCGATTCGTACACCGGTCCGAATGACCAAGTACAATGCTAAGTGATCGTACGTGTCGAGCGCATCTTCTCCCAACCCGATTCAGTCCGTACAACTCGTACGCAGATGCTTCGTACAGTTCTATGGACTCTGTTTCTGTGCGAGCAAGTGCAATGCTCGATTCGGACAGCCTAAACGATTCTGTATGTCCGGATCGATAAAGCTGCCAGAATCGTTATTTTGGGGCCTGTAGCAGGCCCACCATCACCTGGAGACCTCCGATTCAGACCCGTGGGAGTAGTCATGGGTCCCCCCTTCCCATGCATGCGGTGTGGTGGGCACCTTGGGGTGCCCGACAGTGTGTACGCTTTTCCCCACCCACCCCTTTTGCTATGGGAGCCTGTGCATGCGTCCAGAACACAGGTTTCCATAGAGTTCAATGGGAGTCCGAGCGAACCGAGTCCGCAAGCATAAGAATGCATCGTACTCGCTCGTTCGGACTCCAGTTGCACAAATCGCTCGTAAAGCCCTACGGATCCGAGTCATACGGAGGGCTTTACTAGCGGGATTGGAATCGGGCCCTTAGTTTGGTCATTCATCTGTCATTGCTGTACATCCGACATATATTTCTTTGTAACTAAAAATCACATTCACTACCTAGCTTGCCATCCTCCTGGCTGAACCCAAGGTTTTACGGAAGAGAGAATGAGACACCTGACTAAAAAACTCTTCCGGGGGGAGTTCAACAGCATGGCCGCAACCGCGGAAAAGGCTCTACCTCCCCACCTTGACGTCTTAAACCTCTGTAATATTAACAGGTTTTTATCTGAGGGCAGGAGCAGTCTGCTAGGAATATACAGCTGGAACATCGCCTTGATTCCCTCTGGGCCTGAGCCATAATAGATATCATGAGTCCGGCACAGTGTTTTAAAAAGGACCCTATGGTCCAAAGGCAACCAGTGCCATGACCTGATGGAGGCTGTGACTGAATAGAATTTCGGTAGATTCATCACCAGCCTAGCCGCAGCGTTTTGCACCAGCTGCAAACGTCGCACTAGACCCTTGTTAATGCCCAAATAAAGGGCATTACAATAGTCCAATCTGGACTTTACCAAGGCCATAACAGCCTGCTTGCGTGCTTCAAAGGAGAGGAAATGGGCAATTTTTCTAAGGATCCTAATGATCCCAAAACAAGTGGACACTGTACTGCTGACCTGGAGATTACGGGAAAGTGAATTATCAGTGACCCCTAGATATTTTCCATGGACAACTGGACAGGGGCAGAAACCCAAGATTGTCCGGCCACCAGTCAGCAGACCAGATCTCCAATTTACTGCCAAAAATCAGGACTTCAGTCTTCTCTCCGTTTAGGTTCATAACATCTTCCACCATCCTGAAATTGAGGGCAGAGTCCTTAACGTTGTAAGCAATGGATGCCATTATTTGTGTGTCTGCATAGGACAGCACCTCTAACCCAAAGGATCTCACAACCTTAGCCAGTGGAGCAACATAGAAGTTAAAAAATGTTGCTCAGGGTGGAGCCCTGAAGAACACTACATGACAAAGATTTAGAGGCAGAATAGAATTGGCCAAATTTCACTGTTTGTGGTCTTTCATTGAGAAAGGAGGTAAGAAACCTCGGAGACGAACCCCCCCCAATCCCCATCTCCCATAAGTGTTCAACCATCCTCAAGGGAAACGGGTTATCAGAGGCAGTGGGTAAAGTCAAGTAGAACAAGCAAAGTGGTATGCCCAGAATCCACTTGAGTACGGATATTGTTAAAAACAGTAGTTAATAATAATTCCGTACTATGGTGCCTTCTAAATCAATGTTGTGAGCCATCAAGTAATAGGTGATCCTTTAGGTAAGTACTGAGATGGGAGTTTAGGTAGGTTTCCAAAATCTTCGCTGAACCGGAAGTAAGGAGATCGGTCGAAAATTCTACAATTCTCCGGGATCCAGGGAAGGCTTCTTTAAAAGTGGCTTCACCACTTCCGTCTTCCACAAGGTGGGATACTGACCTTCTGAGATGGCAACATTGAGGACGCTGTAAGGTCAAGTCAAGTCATAAAATTTGTATAGCGCACTACATACCCAGAGGGTTTCAAGGCGCTTAGGAAGAGGAGGAGGATTATTTGTCAAATATCCACGTTTTAAGCTGCTTTCTGAACGCTAGGTGGTTCTGGGTGAGGCGGAGGTAAGCGGGGAGTGAGTTCCATGTTTTAGCAGCCAGGTAAGAAAAGGATCTGCCTCCCATGGTGGTCTTGTTGATGCGAGGTACAGTGGCGAGGGCTTGGTCGGAAGAGCGTAGTTGGCGGGAGGGGGTGTAGAAGGACAGTCGAGAGTTGAGGCAGTCTGGTCCGATGTCGTAAAGTGATTTGTGTGCGTGGGTTAGCAGTCGGAAAGTGATCCTCTTATTGACGGGTAGCCAGTGGAGGTCTTTAAGGTGACCAGAGATGTGTTCGTTGCGTGGGATGTCTAGTATGAGCCTGGCTGAGGCGTTTTGGATTCGTTGGAGTTTCTTCTGGAGTTTAGCGGTGGTACCTGCGTAGAGGGTGTTTCCGTAGTCCAGTCGGCTCGTGACCAGGGCGTGGGTGACTGTTTTCCTAGTTTCGGAGGGGATCCAGCGAAATGTTTTTCTGAGCATGCGAAGAATGTTGAAGCAGGAAGAGGATACGGCGCTGACTTGTTTGTTCATTGAGAGTGAAGAGTCCAGAATGACGCCAAGGTTCCGTGCGTGGTCTGTCGGGATGGGTGCTTTTCCGAGGGCTTCCGGCCACCAGGAGTCGTCCCAAGCAGAGGGGGATGTGCCTAGGATGAGGACTTCTGTTTTGTCTGAGTTCAGTTTCAGACGGCTTTGTTTCATCCATTCGGCGACTTCTTTCATTCCTTCTTGCAGGTTAGCTTTGGCGGCGCCGGGGTCATTGGTGAGAGAAAGGATCAGTTGAGTGTCGTCCGCGTAAGAGATGATGTTGAGGTTGTGTTGGCGTGCGATGGCCGCGAGGGGGCTCATGTATACGTTGAAGAGGGTGGGACTGAGTGAGGATCCTTGAGGTACGCCGCAGATGACTTCAGAGGCCTCGGACTTGAATGGAGGAAGGCGGACTCTCTGGGTTCTACCGGTGAGGAACGAGGTGATCCATTCCAGTGCTTTTCCTTTGATTCCGATGTTATTGAGGCGTTGTAGAAGGGTGCTGTGGCAGACTGTATCGAATGCTGCAGAGAGGTCGAGGAGGATGAGGGCGACTGTGTCTCCATTGTCCAGTAGAGTTCGAATGTAATCTGTTGCTGTGATGAGGGCGGTCTCAGTACTATGTTTTGCTCGGAAGCCAGATTGTGAGGGGTCGAGGGATTTGTTGGCTTCGAGGAAGGCGGCGAGCTGGCAGTTGACGGCTTTCTCGATGACTTTGGCCGGGAATGGAAGAAGCGAGATGGGGCGGTAATTTTTGAGTTCGGTGGGGTCCGCTGTTGGTTTTTTCAGAAGGGCGGTGAGTTCAGCGTGTTTCCAGTCTTCAGGGAAGGTAGCGGAGTTGAAGGAGCAGTTGATGACGTCTCGGAGGTGCGGCGCTATGACGGAGTCTGCTTTGTTGAAGATGTGGTGAGGACATGGGTCTGTGGGGGATCCTGAGTGGATGGAGTTCATCAGGCGGATGGTGTCCTCAGTGGAGATTGGCTTCCAGTCGTTAAGGGTGTTCACGGGGGGAGGATGGACAGCAGACGGCAGGGTGGGTTGGTTTCCGGGTTGGTTGTCAAAGCTGTTGTGGATGTCTGCAATCTTGTTGTGGAAAAAAGAGGCTAGGGAGTCGCAGAGGGTTTGAGAGGGGGTGATGTCGTTGGAGTTGGCCGATGGATTGAAAAATTCCTTGACGATGTTGAAAAGTTCCTTGCTGTTGTGAGCGTTGTTGTCGAGTCGATCCTTGAATGCTGCTTTCTTGGCTTTTCGGATTAGTTGGTGGTGAGTGCGGGTGGCGTTTTTGAAGGCGTCCATGGTGCTGGTGGTTGGGTCTTTTTTCCAGGCCTTTTCAAGGGAGCGGCAGAGTTTCTTGGACTTCTTGAGATCATCGTTGAACCATGAGGCCTTCTTGCTGCCAGGTTTGTTTTGACGTTTTTTCAGAGGTGCTAAGGTGTCAGCGGTGTTGGATAACCATAGGGTGAGATTAGCGGCGGCTTCGTTAGCGTTGGAGGAGGGGGCTGGGGTGTGTTGAAGGAGCGAAGCGGAGATTTGGTCCGTGGTGATTTTGTTCCAGTTCCTTTTCAAGGTAGGTTGGAGGTGGATGCTGGGTTTTGGTTTGTTGTAGGTGAAGTGAACGCATCTGTGGTCAGTCCAGATGAGGTCCGTAGTGTGGCTGAAGGAGACATGGTTGCTGGAGGTGAAGATGGGGTCGAGTGTGTGACCTGCGATGTGGGTGGGGGAAGTGACCAGTTGTTTAAGTCCGAGGTTGGTGAGGTTGTCCACGAGGGTGGCGGTGTTGCGGTCGTTGATCTTATCGAGGTGAAAGTTGAGGTCTCCCAGAAGGATGTAGTCTTTGGAGGGGAGCGCGTGTGGAGTGATGAAGTCCGTGATGTCTTCACTGAATTTTGCGCGGGGTCCTGGTGGCCTGTAAAGGAGGGTGCCTCTGAGTGTGGTCTTGGGGTCGATGTGGATCTGGAAGTGAAGGTGTTCGGAATTGGCGAGGTTGGCGTCAGAGCTGGTTGAGATGCGGATAGATTTCTTGTGGACTATAGCGATTCCTCCTCCTGTGTGGCTGGTGCGGTCCTTGCGTGTGATCTTATATTCATCAGGTATGGCAATGGTGATGTCTGGTGCTGAGGAAGCATTCATCCATGTTTCCGTAAGGAAGGCGATGTCCGGAGAGATGGTGTCTAGTAGGTTCCATAGGTCGATGGCGTGCCTGTGGACTGATCGGGTGTTGAGAAGGATGCAATGTAGGTGGTTGGGGTCGGGTATCTGTGGTGAGGTTGTAGCGGAGATGTTGTCGGTGCCGATGAATTTGCAGGAGAAAGGTCCATGGGTGCGACCAGGAGCGGCTTGGACGCAGTTGGGAGCGCGACCGGGGTTAAGGGCTAGGAGGGTGGCGGCATCGTAGGTAATGCGGGAGGGCTGGGTAGCGCGAGGGGCAGGGGGTCTGGCGCTGGGCGCGGTCCAGGCGCGGACGGGCGTAGACGGGCTTACCTTTGGCGCACCTTCGGCGCGGGTTGGGCGCGGTCGCTGCGCGTGGACGCTGCGCGCGGGAGCAACTGTCATAAGAGGTTGTGGAGGGGGAGGGGCGAGGGAGGATAAGATGGGAGGCGGTTGCGTGGTGGAGGGGGCGGTCTCAGGGCAGAACAACAACAACAGAAGCAAATGGCGGCTATAGCGCGATTTTGACCCGGTTTGAGGAAGGAGCAGAGGTAAGGGCTGAAAAACGCTGATAAATGGTCAGCAAATGCAGGTTACAGCAAAGGTAGTTCTAAAAAAATCAAATAATGCAGGCACAGTTATCACAAGCAGGCACGTTCTAGCGCTAAGCGAGGGCAGCAGCGCTATGCAGGCAACAAAGCAAGTTAACAGAAGCGTCCAGGAAGCTTAGCAGCGCGATGTAAGCAATACCAGGCAGCTCAGGGCAGGGGTCAGCGAGGGCAGGAGGGAGCGACCGTGCTCAACCAGGGTCGAGGTGGTCACAGCGGGACAATAACCTCACAGGCAGTTTTTAACACCTTGAGGGGCAGGGGTCCAACGGTGAACCTGATTTAACTAGTTCTAGAAGGTGGTCAGTCGCCTCAGGCAGCATACTGGGAAAAGAGAGAAGCCTGGGTTTATCATCCGAAAGCAAAACTTCACTTAAATAGGAGAAAGAAATGATCATGTGACCCTGCTATGGAGTTGGAAGCTTCCAACGAGGAGTAAATGCTCAAATTAATGTAGATTTGCTATAAGCAACAAACATTTTAACAACCCAAGTATATTTAAGCCTATCAATGTACAATTGCAGAAAATAATGTACATTTCGATTCGTGAATTTCTATTCACAGAAGAAATGTGCATTCCTAAAATATTGGCACTTCATCACAGGCACCCAAACACGTACGAAGTAATCACCATCAAGAAGCCAAGGCCATTTAGGTAAAGCAATATTGTAGTCTTATTTCCTCTCCTAAACAAGCATGGAAACATGGATATTCAGACTCTACTTACGTCCCAATTACGAAAACGCTGGTTGAAAATGTCTCATCCCACTTAACAAAATCTAAGACCTCAGGAATCTGAATTTATCACATGCGATGAATAGCAACAGTTATGAGTTTTGCCCCAAACCATGTGGCATAACTTGTAGATTTTTGTGCTCTCCACCAAATCATCACCCCCCCCCCCCAAGTATTTTTCGACATGATTCTCAGCCAAATCTGATTCTTACCTCAAAACATATAATTCAGATATATGCCTTAACAGGAGTTAAAACACATCGGAATTAACTGGTTCAATTGTAATCTGGGCCTTGGTCACTGAAAGCCACGAATTGTAAAGCTATAAAACATAGTAAAAGGTACAATAGTGTAGACTACGGCACTTGATAAGTAGATGGTATAAAAATTTGGAAGTGCGTCAATTAAGGTACCTTTGAATAAAAACATGGAACCCATGATCTAATTCATAATGTTTACCATTACTCCAAACACATGACCTTGTATCCATTTTTCAGAAAGAGTTTAGATAATTTGAGAGGACTTTGAATTTTTGAAAGCAAGGTAACCAAATCCTTTTGGAACTATTGAGACCTTTTATTTATAGGTGTTGCGGTATACAGCCATACATTGTCTTGAAACCTGTTTTTTTATGAGTGTATCATTTGTGGTTTGCATAGTACTTGCTACATGATATTTCATGGTTTTGTAGGACTGTGAATGGTCTGTAGTCTTACCCATAGTATCAGTGCTTGAAGGATGAAAAGCAGAGATTCCACTGCTAGAACTTTGATTAACCATAGAAGTTAGATGTGCCTAGCTATACACATATGCATATTTGTGCATGTTTTGATTTCCATTTATATATTGCGTCTAACTCGTTGTGTCAGGATACTGTATTTTTTTCCCACTTACTGCTCATAGGAGTGATAAACTTGCAACTAAAAAATAAACAACGTGCTTACAATATCCGTGTTTTAATGTCGGGCACTGTCCTAATCTCAATCCTTTTTTAAAACCGTATAATTGTTTTTGTATTTTAATATCCTTGTGATGGGAATTATTGCCCCCCTCTTGTTGCTCTGGGAGTGTTCAAGGAACACTTCTGTCTATTTGGAGTTGAGGTGAGATCTGATAACAGCAGCTTTCATCCCCTGCTGGTGGGGGCATGGCTAGCCGGCCATGATGGCGGTTGACCCCCGATAGAGCTCTGGATCCTCCCGGGGAATTCATCCTGCTTACGGGGGCTTAATGGCACCTGGACCTGGTCGGGAGTGTGGGACGTTGTGCTGACGCCCCTGTGCTCTCCCTGGGTAACCTTATCGGGTCCACGACTGATCCCGTGCTGCTGAGACAACGTGAGGCCTGCTGCGGAGCCCTGTGGGCTGAGTCCGGGAGCTTGATTGAAGGCGGGGGCTGAGACTCGCGGGGCCGTCCCTGGGGAGAGACGGGCGGTGCCACCCCTGTGTACCAACGTGGGAGAGCGGATACGAGCGGGGCCGTGGCTGCCCGCTGATCTGGACTGCCTGGCGGCTGTAAGAGGGACCCGCGCGGTGCCTGATCCGGGCGTGGAGCTGGGCCTGGACTACACCGGCGGCGGCCATTTCAAGTGGGCCTGACTACGATAGGCCCAGAACATTCGTTCCGGGAGACGGCAAGAGAGCGGACTGGGGCGACGAGTCATTGGCGATTTGGGAGCGGCGCCTGTCCTGGGCACGGGACCTGCATCACGGCAGGAACATTGCCGGGTTGGGCCCACGTGGATCCGCTGCTGGTCGAGTGCCGGTGAGTGTCCTGTGCTCGCACTGAGAGACTGTGTGCTGTGTGAACCCGAGAGCTTGCGGGTGGCTGGCCTGGGCGGCCAGGAGGCCGCGTGGAATCTAGACACCTGCTGTGAGGGTCGGGGGGGCCCGGAGCGGCATTGCAGATGTCTCGTGGCCATTAACCTTAACTGGGACCTGGCAGGACTGGCCCTGTATTAATTTATTATTGGGTCGAGAGACTAGGTATAAGAGGCCCGAGACATGAGAGGCTGTTTACCAACACCTGATTGGCCTGCCGAGTGGTGAGAGGCCTGATCGTCTGTGCTGTCTACTGGGCCAAGTCGATGGCAGACTACTCCTCCTCATTGCAGCAGCTCCAACAGCAAGTCATCAATCAATCAATCAATCAATTTGTATAGCGTGCTACTCACCCGGAGGGTCTCAAGGCGCTTGGGGGGAGGGGGTGTTCCGCTACTGCTCGAACAGCCAGGTCTTGAGTTGCTTCCTGAAAGAGAGGTGGTCTTGGGTAAGACTGAGGTGGATGGGGAGGGAGTTCCAGGTCTTGGCTGCCAGGTAGAAGGATCTTCCTCCCATGGTGGCTCTTCAGATGCGTGGAACGGCGGCGAGGGCGTGGCTGGTCGATCGAAGTTAGCGGGTGGGAGTGTAGAAGGTCAGGCGGTTGTTGAGGTACCTGGGGCCTAGGTCGTGGAGGGCTTTGTGTGCGTGGGTGAGGAGTTGGAACGTGATTCTTTTGCTGACGGGGAGCCAGTGCAGGTCTCTCAGGTGTCCGGAGATGTGGCTGTGGCGGGGGATGTCCAGGATGAGTCGTGTGGAGACGTTCTGGATGCGTTGGAGTCTTTTCTGCAGTTTGGCTGTGGTTCCGGTGTAGAGGGTGTTTCCGTAGTCCAGTCGGCTGGTGACAAATGCCTGGGTGACAGTCTAACTGGTTTCGGTGGGGATCCAACGGAAGATCTTTCGGAGCATGCGTAGGATGTTGAAACATGAAGACGAGACGGCGTTGACTTGTCTGGTCATCGACAGGGAGGAGTCCAGGATGAAGCCTAGGTTGCGTGCGTGGTCCGTTGGTTTGAGTGCGCTGCCTAGAGCCGTGGGCCACCAGGAGTTGTCCCAGGCAGATGGTGATGGTCCAAGGATGAGGACTTCCGTCTTGTCTCAGTTCAGTTTCAAACGGCTGTTCTTCATCCACTTGGCTACTTCTTTCATCCCTTCGTGCAGGTTGGTTCTGGCGGTGGCGGGTTCATTGGTGAGGGAGAGGATCAGCTGGGTGTCGTCGGTGTAGGATATGATGTTGAGGTTGTGTTGGCGTGCGATGGCTGCGAGCGAGCTCATGTACACGTTGAAGAGGGTGGGGCTGAGTGATGATCCTTGTGGTACGCTGCAGATGACTTCGGTGGCCTCTGATCTGAACGGGGGAGGCGGACTCTCTGGATCCTTCCAGCGAGGAACGAAATGATCCACTCCAGTGCCTTCTCTTGGATTCCGACGTTGCTGAGGCGTTGTACTAGTGTGCGGTGGCAGACACTATCAAACGCTGCGGAGAGGTCCAGGAGGATGAGGGCCGCTGTTTCCCCGTTGTCGAGCAGGGTTCGGATGTCGTCGGTGGCTGCGATGAGGGCGGTCTCGGTGCTGTGATTGGCTCGGAAGCCGGACTGTGAGTGGTCGAGGGATCCGTTCGTCTCGGAAGGCGGCCAGCTGTCTGTTGACGGTCTTCTCGATGACTTTGGCCGGAAACGGAAGGAGCGAGATGGGGCAGTAGTTTTTGAGGTCGGTGGGGTCTGCTGATGGTTTCTTCAGGAGGGCGCTGAGTTCGGCGTGTTTTCAGCTCTTCGGGAAGGTGGCGGTGTTGAAGGAGCAGTTGATGATGTCCCGGAGTTGAGGCACGGTGACGGAGGCAGCCTTGTTGAAGACGTGGTGGGGGCATGGGTCGGTTGGTGATCCGGAGTGGATGGTGTTCATCGTGCGGATGGTGTCTTTAGTGCTGGCCGGGGTCCAGTCGCGGGGGTGGTGGTGGGGGGGGCGTCCTGTGGTGGAGTGCGCGGTCTGTTCGCCGAAGCTTTTGTGTATGTCTGCGATCTTGCTGTGGAAGAAGGTGGCAAGTGAGTCGCAGAGGTCTTGTGATGTCGTTTCCGGCGCTGGGGTTGGAGAGCTCTTTGACGATGCTGAAGAGCTCCTTGCTGTTGTGTGGGTTGTCTAGTCGTTCCTTGAATGCTGTCTTCTTGGTGGTGTGGATCAGCTGGTGGTGTTTGCGGTGGCGTGCTTGAGGGCGGTCATGTTGTCTGTGGTCGGGTTCTTTCGCCAGGCATTCTCGAGGGTGCGGCAGTTCTGCTTGGAGTTCTTGAGGTCCTCGTTGAACCACGGGGCTTTCTTGCTTCCGGGCCTGCTGGGACGGGTTTTCAGGGGTGCGAGGTCTTCGGCGCAGTTGGTGATCTACTGTGCGAGGTTGAGAGCTGCTTGGTTGGGGTCCGTTGATCTGGCGGGAGGGTTCTGATTCAGTGATGTGGTAAGCTGGCCGGTGGTGATCTTGTTCCAGTTCCTGCGGGGAGCCTGTTGCGGGATGTGGTGAGTAGTGGTCTTTCTGAAGCTGAAGTGGACGCAGCTGTGGTCTGTCCAGTGGAATGGCTGAAGGAGATGTGCTTGCTGAAGGTGAAGAATGGGTCAAGCGTGTGTCCGGCGTAGTGGGTGGGGGTGTTTACCAGTTGCTTGAGTCCGAGGTTGGCGAGGTTGTCCAGAAGGGTGGTGGTGGTGTTGTTGTTCTCCAGGTGGAAGTTGAGGTCCCCTAGGAGGATGTAGTCAGCGGGGGGGGAGGGCGTGTGGGCCGATGAAGTCTGCGATGTCTTCGCTAAATTGTGTGCGGGGTCCTGGGGGTCTGTAGATGAGGGTTCCTCTGAGTGTTGTCTTGGGGTCGGTGTGTAGATGGAAGTGGAGATGTTCGGCAGCTGTGTGGTTGTCTTCGAAGTTGGTCGTGATGCGGATGGTGTTCTTGTGGACGATGGCGATGCCTCCTCCAGTCTGGTTGATGCGGTCTCTCCGTGTGATCTTGTATCCGTCCGAGATGGCTATGGCGATGTCGGGTGCTTAGGAGGCGTTCATCCAGGTCTCTGTGAGGAAGGCGAAGTCCGGAGATGTGGTGTCGAGCAGGTTCCATAGTTCCACGGCGTGTCTGTGGACGGAGCGGGTGTTGAGCAGGATGCACTTCAGGTGGTTGCTGTTGGTGCTTGGCTTGACGGGTGCTGGTGGGTTGCAGGTCCGGATGCAGGCGAACTTGCAGGAGTGGCAGGAGAAGGGTCCGTGGGTGCGTCCTGGGGTGGCTTGGTGGCAGCCGGGGAGGCGTCCGGTGTTTAGTGCGCCGAGGGTGGCGGCGTAGTACGTCCGGTGGGTGGGATGGCATCTGCGGGGGCCAGGGGGTCTGGCGCTGGGTGCGGTCCAGGCGCGGACGGGCGTAGACGGGCTTGCCTTTGGCGCGCACGCGTGGACTCTGCCATAAGTGGAGAGTGGAGGGGGCGGAGCGAGGGAGGAGCAGCTGGGAGGCGGGAGCGGGGTGGCGAGTGGGGAGGGGAGCGGTGATGCTGGAGGCAACGAGGGGGGGGCCGCGGGGGAGCAGCAGCAGGGAGCGGGGTGAGTCGGCGGTGGAGGCACAGGAGCGAGCAGGGGCACAGCAGAGGACAGATACGGCACAATAAAATCAGGGGCGCAGAGGACAGGCATAACAGATACGGCACAATAAAATCAGGGGCACAGAGGACAGGTAAAACAGATTCGGCACGATAATATCAGGGGCACAGAGGACGATGCTAAACAACAATTACGGCACAATACTTATCAGGGGCACAGAGGACGAACTGGCAGCGGCAGTGGTGGTGGATGCCGGGACCCTCGGGGTGGGCCACGCGGCGGGAGGAGCGACCAGCTCTGGTCAGGTCGCATTGTTAGATCGGGTGGAAGACATGGAAGGAAGAAACCGACGCAACAATATACGCGTCGTAGGCCTGCCGGAACTCTGCGAAGGAACTCGTGCAGCAGGATTCATGGAACGTTAGTTCCGGGACAATGCCGCGCCTGAGGGGCTCTCGTCCTACTTCTGCGTAGAACGGGCACACAGGATCCCGACTTGCCAGCCCAAACCCGGATTACCACCACGTCCGCTGATTGTAAAGATCCTCAATTATCTGGACAGAAACACTCGGTTGCAGAAGGCTTGCGAGAAATCCCTAATCCAATATGAGAACCACCGGGTTTCCTTATATCCAGACTATACAACGATGGTCCAGAGGCAGCTCTCTTCATATCAAGCGGTAAAGAAGAGACTACAGAAGGCCCAGCTCAAGTCCGCGCTTTTATTTCCTGCCCGACTAAAGGTTATACACGAGAAAAAAACGTATTTCTTTGAAAGTTCTTCCGATGTTGAAGAGTGGCTGGAGGTGATGTGCATAGGGTTGAGCCAGGCTCTACTCGAGGACGATCCAGACGGGGTTTGGGTGGCGGCTCAGGACGAGATAATCATCGATCCCCGACGTCCAGAGGGGGTGGTGGACGCTCCGGCCCATCGCGGGAACAGCAGAGGCAGGACCAGAAAAGGGCACTTGCAGCGGCTGGTGCCTTTCGCGAGGATACGCATAAAACTGCGACACTCAGATGATAGCACTTTACATTCAGACTCTGATCATAGCGCAATTTTGTTCCCCACCATCACGCATCGCACATATGCTGGATAACTGACTATAGTCCTTGAACTTTCAGAACAGAACATATGGTTGTGATTCCTGATATCTTTACTGATATGATGTGTTGCTATTGTTATAACTGTTCTACCCAATAGCTATATCGTCTGGAGGTTGTGGGATATGTTCCTTGGTTAGAATACTGGGAGTTAGAACTCAGGGCTATGCCCTTATTTGTCAGCATCTACAGGGATATTCGGTGATACCTAGTCCCCCAAGGTTACCCACTGATTTGAGTCTGCCGCATCACTCCCTTCCCATTAATGTCTTCTGATTCTTTCTCCGGGATGGAGTACCGTTGAGCCATTGGTGGTTGATGTTTGGTTGCACTATGGCATTGCAAGAGACTGGCCACCTCCCTTTCGGCGTACGCACCGTTATTTGGTTTTTGTGTTTAATATTCTGCTGTTGGGCCCAGCGCAGTTCTTATGCTCTGCCAAGTTTAGTTTTTGTTCTGGGGTACGGGGATTCCTGGTCTGTTCCATGAAGGTATTTTACAGGGAGGGGGATGACACAGGCTACCTGGGTAGATGGCAAATACAGCAGAGACCGAAGGGTCCTACAATTTCCTCACGTGGAACGTAAGGGGACTGGGTGAGATTCAAAAACGCCACCGAATCCACTTGTTTCTCCTTAGACAACTCACACACATTGCGTTTCTCCAAGAGTCCCATCTCACGGATTCGGAATCGCAGAAAATGCGGAAGAAATGGAGAGGCCACTTTTATTCTACAACTTACTAAGGCTTTGCTAGGGGGGCTACTATCTGGGTCTGTCATGGGACGCCATTTGTTGAGCTTGAGCGCCGGGTGGATGACCAGGGACGATACATTTTAGTGAAGGGCACTCTGGATGGGTCCCTCATAGTCCTGGGAAGCATATATGCTCCAAATTATGAACGCCACCTGTTTTTAAACAGATTGGGGGGTGGCACTGACTGAGTGGGTTGGCATTCCCTGGGTGCTGGGGGGAGACTGGGATGCAGTTTGAGAATTAGGTCTGAATAGATCACATCCTCCTCTTCAGGCCTCTGGGGCCACTAAATTGACTGATATCTTTACTTCCTGGGTGGAAGGCTGGACATTGTCAGACACATGGGTATCAGGAGACGCACCGCCAATTTGCCTGTGCAATGAATCTATTCTGTTATTTAGTGTTTAAGGAATATTCCTTTTATTCTCCCTTGCACAACCTTCACACTAGGATAGACCGGTTCTTGTGTTCCAGATATGTAGTCCCTAGAATAGGCAGATCGGAATACCTAGCCAAGACCTTTTCCGACCACAGGCCCCTGACGCTCACACTCCTCTGGGGTAGTGCGCCAACCCCGGTACCCACCTGGAGACTCAACCCGCTTCTATTAGAGGACGCTCCCTTCCGCACATCACTGTCCAATACTATCACTGACTATTTGAGGGAAAACTGGATTTCCGCCTCCTCGAACCTGATTGAATGTGATTCCCTGAAGGTAGTGGTCAGATGGGCAGCTACAGGACAATTAGTGGGGGCCAGACAAGAGGTGCATCGGAAACTTTGCGATGTGGAGAACCGACTGAAGGTACTTGAAAGGGAGGCGGCCATTGACCCTGATAAGAGCGGGGAGCTACAAACGGCTCATAGACCATGCTGAAATATTAGAAACATTACGGACGATAGACTATAGGGAATACCTATGCCGCCAACACACTGAAGCTGATAAATCGGACACACTACTTGCTCGACTTGTACGAGACCAACCGGATCCACCGAACATAACTCCAATTCGCAACCTGACAGGCACCTTGGTCGACACACAGGCGGAAATTAACGTGGCGTTCCATGACCATCTTCAAGCACTCTATGCGACCTCCGTGCCAGATGACAATGCACAGCTTGAAGAGTTCTTACAAGGACTCCCCTTCCCGGTCCTGACGGACGATACAAAGAAAGCCATTGATGGCCCTATTACCCAGCATGAGATACGTGCAGCGATCAAAAACCTTAAACCGTAATAAAACGCCTGGCATTGATGGACTTCCCGTGGAGTTTTACCTAACCTACTCGGAAATCCTAGTGTCCGTACTGGAGACTGTCTACAGAGTGGCAACTTGCCAGAGTCCACTATGCAGGCGCTGGTTACATCTATACCTAAGCCTGGCAGAGACATGCTAGACATGGCCAATTATAGGCCCCTCTCCTTGCTCTCCACCGAATATAAAATTCTTAGTAAAGCTCTGGCTAATCCTATACAATCCCACCTTCCCACACTCATACACCCGGATCAATGTGGTTTCCTGCCTGGTCGCAGCACGTCGTTGAATACTCGTAGACTGCACTCTCTAATGACGGCTACTCCACGGGAGTTTCCCTGAGCTGGGTGTATAGCACTCTACCTTAAACAGGCATTTGAATCTTTATCCCGGGTAGTTATGTTAGAGTCCCTGAAGCGTTTTGGCTTCCCGGGTACCTTTCTGAAATGGGTTAGTTTATTATATACTAATCAGACAGCTAGGGCGCGCACTGGCCGGCATTTCTTGGAATGTTACAAGGTGTACAGAGGCACACGGCAGGGTTGCCCCCTGTCCCCTCTCTTATTCGTGTTGGCTATTGAACCCCTGGCCCTCTTGAGCACGGCTGACCACAGGGGCATCCCTATAGACTGGACGCAACATCCTAGATCTGTCCCTAGCGATTAACCCTGCAAAGTCGGTTGGTTTCTTTTTCTGAGAGGCCCCGCATCTTACCCACATACAATTTGGTACAGCTTTGCGCACCTGTCACAACCCATTGTGGTATTGTTAATATCACCAAATTCATAGGGAGATTGGTTTTTGGTGAGGTCGTAGAGAGATATGGCAGTTGCCAAGTGATTTTAATACCTTTGACTTACATTACATGAAACATGACATTGTAAAAATGTCAAGAGACATTGTAAAAATTTCAAGACTGTCTATTAACCTATTTATGAATGAGTTGACTCTTGGCTGCTTCACTGGTTTATGTTCCAGAATGTTGGGGTTAAGGATAATGAAATCGATTGTAAAGTTGTTTGCCCGGGTTTACACAGCTTGACCGAGTGGATAAGGCAGGATTACAGCCCCGGTTTCTGATTATACAGTCTGCAATTCTGCACCTGAGTTAGGGAAATGACAGCACTTTGTGCAGAGTTCATTCTACTGCTTTTACTATTCTCAATCACATCAATGTAAATTATGCACATTACCTATTTGTGTATGAATGATGGGGCAAACAAAGGTAGATCTTTTTTACCAAGCTTTTCTGTACATTTTTTTTAAATCACTTCAGTACACTACATGGATTAAAAACCACTTTCGAGCAGATAATCTTATTTACATGTTATCGTCTGTAGATTTATCGAATTTATCAAATAAAACTATTCCAGGAGAGTTGTAACATCTTAGTAGGGACTGCTGGGAACTTGATTCACAAAAACACGACCAGAGAAGGTGGATGGAGAATACTGTCAGGATACAATACGGTAAGGCAAAAATCAGCTACTACTCTGCTAGACATTTTATTACAATATTGCTCATACTGTTGCAGGAGGTCTCCTTCAATTTTCATGGCACTGCCTATTTTTCTTTAAGAAAGCTGCATGGTTTGAGAGGGCCTGACCAGTCTTTTGCTCTTTTAATTAGACTATAGCGACAGCCCGTCCCAGAACTGTGGTTCAAGCTTACATTAGCTCTCCTACCTATATTGTACACAAACAAGTAGCTCCACGTTTTTTGGTTTGTTGGATTTGGAGTGCTATCTCAACTTTAGGTAGGGTTGGAGCTAGTTACCTAAAGCCCATTTGGGTGGGTTGACTTTAAGGCTAGCAGCATTGCCAGCACTTTGGCTGACTAGTTTTGCGATTAAAATCTAAGCTTCATTTATGACCTAATCTTCAGAAGAATGCTCAAGAGTGGACTCTTTCCTACATAAACACCATACTCCAACACTAATGTACCGAATATCCCTGTGTTTGTGAACATTTATAATTTGATTATATGTATGTATCTAAATGTGTCAGTCTTTGTACAGATGTGTATTAACTATGGTTTTTAAAATATATAGATATTCTTGGTGTGCTTAACAAATGTTATATATATATATATATATATATATATATCTGTGGATGAGTGTGTGTATGTGTATGTATATGTGTGTGTATATGTATATATATATATATATATATATATATATATATATATATATAATCCTATGCTTAACATGTTTATAGGGTACTGTATCGTTTTCATATGTTTGACTAGAAGCATAGGGATCTCGGTTTCATTCATCTATCACAATATGTAAAGATTATCATAGCTATTTTATCTACAAGTGGTTCACTATTGAAATATTAAGAAAAAGAAAAACTTTATAAAAATACACATTTGCTTCAATTATATCAACACATAAAAGTCTGAGTTTATACAATACATCTTAAAATCTCTCAAGTTCACTACTCTTTCTGCCCATACCCTTCTCATTATATTCTGTACCTCTACTCTGACTCATCCCAAACCTCACTCTACTACTATGATCTCCAAAATATCTCTTTCCAGACACTTCCCCCATCTCCTATCCCTCCGTGGCTTACCCAAACCTCATTTTACTATGATCTCTAAAAAAGGCCCTTTATAAATTCATTATCCCTCCTTTGACTCACCCCAAACCTCATTTTACTACTGTAATTTCCCTAATCCCTTCTAGACTTTCCTCTTTCATCTCTCGTTTTACTCCTTTCAAGCCTCTTCTATGATCTCCCAAATAACTTTCCAGACTCTTCCCTCTTCTCTCCTTCCATTATCCCTTTCAACGCATCTAACAAATGTGCATGTCCCTGCTCACATTAAACTCATGTTTCCCTATACTAATCCACCTCTAATTCTTTTTGCGTTCCAGAGCAGTTTGCTACGCACGAAAAGTGCTATGATGACTCGTCAAGGGTAGTAAGCACTATACAATGATAATTGCAATGTTATAATGCTTGGTGAGGCAGTATTTTGTTTCAGGAGTAATGTGATGTGTATGGGTGCTTTGAAATACTCATTTATTCTTGTGTAGTGGTGCTTAGTTTATTTTCTTTTAGTTGCATAGTTGTGCATACAAGGCCCCTGAGAGCGTCAATGCAACTGGCAGCATTTTGATATACTAGTTAAAGTGTGTTATTTACGCATCCTTTCAGGAGTAAATAATACACACATATAACAAGCTTAAAAGTCTACAGCGTGTATGGAATTGACATACTGCAAGACATCCTGATTAAATATTTCACCTCAGGCAAAAAAAGTGGTAATTTTGCTGGCCTACATCAGGAATTTTGCAATGCTTTAATCAGCTTACGTTTTGAGGGATCTTTTTACTTGGTTCCCTTACGCAGCATTTCACGAGCATACATTTTCATAGATGCACCACTGTAGAGTAGTAATCAGATTGTTTTAGGTCTAAGGAGCTTCCTTGTAATGCATGTAGAGAATGTCCAAGTTATTTCGGTTGAAGGTGATTTTCTGAAGTACACTTAAAGTGATTAAAAAGTGTGCTAGACTGATAGTCTATATTTTGCTGTTCTTCTGTAGATGTTCGTGGAGTTTGATGGCTCAAGTTGGAGGCCCCACACATGGGTGAAGGTTCATGCAGAAGACGTCATGGTGATCTTGCTGGAAGGATCTCTCGTTTGGGCTCCTCGGAGCAATCCAGTTTTGATCCAGGACAGTCTGGTTTCGGTGCCTCATTGGCCTGCTTTGGTAAGGACATTTGTTCAAGATTTTCAGCAACATGTATACTAATTTGGTGCAGTGGCCAGGGCAGCTGACCCTGGAACATGGGGGCTCACGGTTCGATTGCCGGCAGCAGGTTAGCCCAGCACTGTTTGATTCTGGGCAATAGCTTGCTTAATCTTCCCGACTGCCCCTAGCGCCGAGACACCTCGCCTGCGGTAGCTGCACGCTTTACAAATGCTGATATTATTTGTGGTGAGAGGAACTGCCCATTACTATCTCAGTTGCACTTTCATTGCTTCAGACATGCATACCTTGTACAGCTGCACTTACATCACCTTAGGTGTTTGAAGGTAGTGCAGGCTGTACTCTTATTACCTCAGGTGTTCAATTGGCAGTACAGCAAAATCCTCACTTCCGATTCTTTAGTTTTGTTTGCCAGTTATTTTACATTCAAGGTACCTTCAACTATTGCTGTCCTTCCACAACACCTTTGTGGCTACATTTCATGGGCAAATGACAATTCTTGGTGCTTTTTACAAGGTTGCTACTGTTGACCATGGATTGAGTCAAGTTCTTGAGGGCCATCTACCTACTTGCATGACGTGCCGAATTAAGTCTTGACTGAGGATACCCATTAATTTCATCGCCTGAATTACGAAAAAATGAGGTCTTGGATTTATTTTTTCAATTGGAGCTGCTTCGGTTTGGGTATGGAATAATGGTACATACATATTCTAAAATTGTTTTCCTTTTTTGGGGGGGGGATACGTTATTTTATAAAAATGTTTTAAAAGGGAGAACAGAACACAAAATCACAAACCGGTGCACCAATACTCCATGTGACATGTCTATCATACGACAGTAGGTCTCTGAGAGATTCGGCGTCTAAAGCATTAAAGTCTAGCCATTTGCCCAAAATCCGGGAGTGTTTCTACGGGCAACCTCTGGCCATGTTGATGGGCTTTTCCAGTCGCACACACCAGTCCATTCCTCTCTGCCATTTCTTAAGGGTAGATGTTGCCTCTGACCTCCATTTTTGGGCAGTGTCACGTGTCGCTACCACCGTTGCCAACCCAACCAAAGATTGGTTTCCCCAAACAGTGGTGGCTGGTGACCTTTTAAAATAGTGGGGCATAACATTTGGAGATGAGTGTTGCGCCCCCACCAACGTAAGGGGTATTCGGGAGATTCCCCTAGAGAAAACTTTAAAAAAAGAGTGGCAAATGGTGCATTTTAAAGTAAATTTAAGAAAGTACGTGTAGCAATAGACAAACTGACTTGAATCTTGGTTGGCATTGTGCGAAATTGTCACTTATGTGTGTTTAGTGCTATAACATCCCAGCCTGTAGCTGAGAAGGTACTGTTAATATGCAAGCCATTATTTAACAATTGTATTGGAAACCATATAAGACGGATGCTAAAAAAAAGTTACAAGATTTTTTTGTTTTATATAAAACAAGGCTTTGCAACAACTCAATTTATTGCATTGAAAAGACTTGCTATTTGAAAGCATCTGTTGCAGCTCATTCTGAGAGTATTTTTATACCCACTTGTGGTTCTAAAATAAAACAACAATATATTTTTATATAAAAAACATTTGGCCTAGAGTTCAGTTCTTTAGTGTGTGAGACCATTTGCTGGCTGAGTGTGTACCTATTTTAAACAACAACAAGGGGACCCCAATTAGTATCAGCGAGGGACCTCGGGGAGCTCAATCATATAGAAACAACAGTGGTCCCTGGCAAGGAGACGAATGATTGAAAATGAATATAGACTCAGTCAGTTCTATATTAGCGAAGACATGCTCAGCCGGGCAGAGGTCCTCAAAGTTTATATTTAAATCAAGGTTTGCAAAACACAATAACACCTTCAACAATTCACGTGAGTGGGGCACAAGCCTGTACCCAACCACGACAATACACAGACAAAGACATACACAAAGGGCTTGTAAGGCAAAATCAACAGTCTCTGCAAGGTTCCAATTTTAGACAGAGAATTTCTTGTAGGTACCATTACATAGTTTTGTATAGTAAATCATTCCACAAGTATATGGTACACAGTAAGTCGACGACGTTTCGGACCCCCTTACTAAATGATGGGGTCCATCATCAGGACAAAACAATGGTTGCCTTTTAAGTTATAAGCCTCTTTAGCCTAAGGGGAAGAAGGGAGGACAAAAGGTACATTACATTTTTCTACACGCATAATGGTAGTGACATTGTGCAGTGGTTATTAAACTAATTCGCTTATATCCTGGTGGAGACAGCGAGTGGCTTTATTTATGGTGTCAACAGGCATGTGACTGGGTGAGGAAGCACATACTGTTGGTGACTAAGTAAGTGCAAAAGTGTGAGTGAGTGGTTCTAAGAATATAAACCAGGGGTGACAACAAAGTCAAGTAAAAAACGGCGCAGTGGTACGGGTGGATTTCAAGGAGAGAGGATGCCACAGTGGTTGTAGGTGCGGCGATACATTTATATTGCAAAAACATCATAATCAAGTGAAAAACGGCGCAGTGGTGCGGAGTGAATTTCAAGAAGAGAGGATATCAATGTGGTCGGAAATGCAGCGATACACATATAGTACACACAAAGAAGAGAGATGTGGAGCTCACCAGAGGGGCATATGGTATGAGAGCTCACCTAAGAGCGCGCAGACGAGTAGTTAAGTCAGGACCAATTTTAGATGGTTTGTCCGAAATATTCGGTTTATCTAAAAGAGGGGAGGGAATAGCAGCAATTATGACGGGAGACAGCCATTTATTAAGTTTGGGCGGTCGGTGAAAAAATGAGGCGGCTTACCAGTAGTTCATAAAGAATTATTTCGAGGGTCCAGGGGCGGGGGAGGATTAATATCCTGTTTCCGCATGTACCTGTGTACAAGGTATACGTTTTAGGAGCGGGAATCCATGAACAAGAATATCAGAGGCACGTTACAGTGAAGCCGAGTGGGGCTTACCTTGTGAACCGGGTAATACCGGTAGCGCCGTGTCGCGCTGGGGTCCTGGAACCAGGAGGGCCTGCGGGTTAAGGAAAGGAATATCAGCCAGGGGAGGCAATTGGGCAGGGTGTAGCGCGGAGCTATAGTGACGAGCGTGGAGCGCGTCTAAAGCTTACCGGGTCAGTCGGCAGAACTTGATTTCCTGGTTAAGGAAATCATGTGAGCACAACACTTATAATATGCTCGGCCATTGACTGAGTTAAGGGCATGGGAATAAAGGAAGGACCAAGGCCGGGCGGCCATATTAGGTGCAGCGAGTAAGAGCTACAGATAGATGGAGACAGCGTGAATAGGGATAAGTGCAGCATGGTGACATATGTGAAAGACAATAACAATTGTGAAAATTGCAAAAATAACAGCATCATTAAAATTAGAGTACATTGGTTGCACATAGGAGTCTCTGCGAAGGCCAGAATGTTTTTTGTTGTTCATTCACTTAGGTCTTTTCAATTGAAGAACATGGTCAAATTAGTGTAGTCCAGTCCTCTTGCTCGTTAAGACCAGAGTTCAAGCTATCTGTCCTTATTATCCATTTTAGCTCCTCTTTGTTGAGCATGAGATTCAGGTCACCTCCTCTTGGTGGTATTGTCACTTGGTTTATCACCGTCCAACGGATATCATTTTCAGTGTGCTCCTTGGAAGTGAAATGTTCAACCAACGGAGCGTTGGGGGTCTTACAACGTATTCTGCTCCGGTGTTGGGAAATCCGCAGTTTGACTTTTTGCTTGGTTTGTCCAACATAAATAAGGTCACATGGACATGAAATTGCATATACAACATTACAACTGTTGCAGTTTGTAAACGTCTTCAACACATTTTTAGTTTCCTTGTAAACAAATTCTTTACTTTCTACAGTGAAGTCGCATACCACACATGTTCCACATTTCGCATGACCCCTAAGGGGTGTTTTAGCCCAATGGTCATTAATCGTTCTTTTTAGTGGGGTAGGGGAAGGTAAGGCTGCCCTCACTAAATGGTCTTTGATATTTTTGCTTTTTTTGAAAGCAAAAAGTGGGCGTTCCCAGTTCAGTTGCCCCGAATTTAGAATATGCCAGTTTTTTTTAATGGTTTTCGTGACTTTGTTGGACACGCTGGAAAAAGTTGTGACACAAACCAGTTTATTTGTAGTAGGCTTAGGTCTATTTACCAAGAGGGTCTCACGTGGGCAATACCAAGCTCGCTTCATAGAGTTTTTTATGAGGCGGCGAGGATAGCCTCTTTGTCTCAATTTGGTAGCTAGGAGACTAGCTTCATGGAAATAATCCTCTTTGTGGAAATTGTTCCTTCTCAACCGGAGGAACTGTGAGTAAGGTAAGCTATCTTTCAGGGCCCTAGGGTGACAGCTATTATAGCTTAGAAGCGTGTTTTTCTCACTGGGTTTGTGGTATAAAGAGGTGTAGAGTAGGCCATTCTGATGCTGGATGTTTAAGTCCAAGAAGGGGATAGATGTTTTTCTGTTAGTCAGTGTGAATGTCAGCCCACTGCAGTTGTTGTTGAGCCAATGTAGTAGGGCTGGGAAGGCATCGATGTCGTTACCCCATATCAAACCTTGATTTAAATATAAACTTTGAGGACCTCTGCCTGGCTGGGCATGTCTTCGCTAATATAGAACTGACTGAGTCTATATTCATTTTCAATCATTCGTCTCCTTGCCAGGGACGGCTGAGTGTGTACAACAAATGCTTTACACTGTCCTCTGATACTGCCTTACTGCTCAACTAAGCTACCACTTTAGAGAGTAAGGTTATTTCTTACTTTAACCTCTACCAAACCTCTGGGGACTGTGGATTCTGTGCACACTGTACCTTATTTTGGTGCAGTATATACAGAGCCACTTTCTTACATGCCCTCCCGGTTTTGACTCTGTTTTTGCAGGCATAGTGTTTCTGCACACTTTTCGCACTGCTGATCAGTGGTAAAGTGCAAGTGCTCTTGTATGTAATGGATTGGTGTTTTCATGATTGGCTGTTTGGTTTTCTTGTCAGCCCCTACTAAAGTGCACTTAGTGTGCCAGGGCCAGGGAACCAAATGCTACGCGTTGGCATGCAGCACGGATTGTGCCACCCACGTGAGTAGGCCGGAAAAGGTACCTCAGACTTGCCATTGCAGAGTCTGCGTGCAGTTTGTAACTGTCATGTCGACTTGGCACCTGCACACACTGGCCAGTCCCTTACCTTCCCTTTTCTTACATGTCAGGCACCCCTAAGGTAGGCCCAAAGTACCCCTGTGGGCAGGGTGCAGTGTATGTGAAAGGTAGGACATGTTTGATGGTGAATTACAGCCCATTTCGTTTTTCAATATTGCAAGGCTACTTGTTCCCCATAGAACAGAATGGGAAGTTTGTTTATAACATCTTATAAACATAAGTGGCCCTGGGAACTAGGTGGGAAAATAAAATTTCGTATGCCTGAACTCTAAGGATGCATCTTTTAGTAAAGGTGATTTTCACATTCTCTGTTTGAAAATACCACTTTTAGGAAGTAGGTATTTTCTTGCTCAGTCATCCTGTGTGCCTCTGCTGGAATGTGGATTACCTGTCTGGGTTTTGGGCGACAGATGGCTAGGAAGCAAGGGTGGCTTACGATAGTCTAGGTAGGTCTGGAATGGGCTGAATAGACCTGGGCTGCAATGGGGGAAGAGGGGGAGATTTCCTTGCACCTCCAAGCGCCTGGTCTACCTCTGACAATGCTGTCTCCACTCCCTGCCGGGAAACAACACTAGAGAAGGCAGAACTGGTTCTGGTTGGGCGCAGACACCCTCTGCCTAGAGGATCTAAGGATTTTTGGATAGAAATACTGGGGTCCTGACTTCCTGAACTTTAGAACTCTTTTGGATCAAGAAGACTGCCAAGAAGAAGCTGTGAGGAGGGACTACCACTTTGCTGTGTTGGCCTACTGTGGCTGCTTCTGTCTTGGGCAGTGAAAGGACTGGACTGGACTGAAACCTCTGCAATCTACTTTTGTGAGTTTCTCCAAGGGCTTGAGGTAGAGCTTGCCCCCTGTTAAAGAAGGCTCTGGAACAGCAGACTTCAAGCTCTTCTGCCTTTCGCACTGGGGACTGTGTTTTGTGCTGCGACAGAAGAAAAGCAACTGTACGGTGCCGACTCAGTGCCCTGAAGGCACCGCAGAGGGCAGGGCCCACCACGACCCTTGTCTCACCGACGACGCCTTATGACGCCGCCACCGATCCGTTGCTCGCACCGCGATCTGTGGGCTCCGCACTGCCTCGCTTCACACCACGCCAACGCCTGGGTACCTCAGAGCACCGCCGCAGCGCAACCCTGATCTCACCGACTCCTGCTAATGCTGCCACCCAGCTGTTGCTCGCACCGCGACCTGTGGCCACCGCACTCCGCACCGCCTCAATTCACAATGCTGCATTGGTGTCCCCGACGCAGCCGCTCCACGCCGAAATCGATGGCGCTGCTTGCACTGTGGGTCAAGAGCACCACTCGTAATGTTACACGAGGCACCACCACTTTGGCCTACCGACGCCAGCACCGTTGACACCCGTACCATCGACACCCGTTTGTCAGCCGACTACAGCGCTTCTGCAAAGACGACGCTGCTGCTTGCACCGTGACGAGCACCACCATCGCCTCTCACCGCGACCCTGGTCTCACCGATGACGCTATCTGACGCCGCCACGAGCCTCTGCTTGCATTGCGACCTGAGGGCACCGCTTGCTGCACTTCGTACCGCAGGACCCGACACCTGCAGACGTCAGTGCTCCTGATAGCAACAGAAAGGAGCTTGACCTGCAACGCGAATTACTTCAAGGGCCTCGGCGCCCTGCATCTCTAATGGGTACTGTTGGTGGGTTTGCGACGCCGTGACCAGCCTGAACTGATTTGATTTGTTTGCTCACGACGCTGTGATAGCCCCGGACAGAGATATCTACATCAAGGAACTGCTTTGAAAGTGTATTTTGATAACTGTAGATTTTTAAGTACTGTATTGTGGATTCTTATTGTTTTTGGCCTTGTATATAAAAATATTGGGTATTTTTCTGAACTGGTGTGGTGTCCTTTTGTAGTGCTCACACTGTATTATTGTTGGTTATGTGCAAATGCTTTACACACGGCCTCTAAGATAAACCTGACTGTTGGTGCCAAGCTACCAAGGGGGTGAGCAGGAGTTATTTTAGGAGTGTAACTCCCTTATCCTAACTAGGAAGATGGGTCCCTGTTGGACAAAGGTGCAAGCCCTTGCCAACTAAAGACCCCCATTTTTTTTTTTTTTTTAACTATTAACCAAGCTCATGTTCAGTCATACAGGTGTGTTGAAAAAGCAGATAGGATATCAACATTACATGGTACAAACTCAGGCAAGCTTGACAATGCAAGGACTGGAATACACTTAATCCCCCGCACCTCCCCACTGCGCTCTGCATGGTACCTCCGCCACAGCCCCCAGCCCCCCATACCCTCTTTCACCTATTTATAAACCCCCTGGACTTGTATATAGTTTCCTCAGCCCTTTGACACCAGTCCAGATCTCGTAGCCATTGGTCCCATTGCGGGGGGGGGGGCCTGCGCCCCCCAGCTATTGGCGACGTTGCGTTTCGCCACTCCAGCTGCCATGGCCAACCAAATCTCATTATACCTGGACCAGTAAGTGGGCCTTTTAATCCTGAGCAAGAACCATCTGGCCTCCACCGGGACCGGCAACCCCACCACTGTTTGCCATTGTGCGTGCCACTTTAGTCCAGTAGGGTACTATGTGCGGGCATACCCACAGAATGTGGTAGAACGTCCCCTCTTCCTGACAGCCCCTCACACACAGCGGAGACAGGCTCCTGCCCCATGCGAACAGGTGCGTATGCGGGTAATACACCCGGTGCAAGTTCTGAGACCCCCATTTCTAGCAGTTTTCCTTTTTGATGTGTACTTTGCTTACATTGACTTGATGCATGTATCAGCAGTTACTCTTTTTTCTTAAGGGCTGGGCTACAAGCTTCTATACTTGGTGCATCATCATAACTTTCCTTTGTTGTGCATACCATAAGGATGTAACCTATTCCTACATCAAATACATGTTAACATTTTGCTTTGGTGGATTCTACATCTAGGTGAAAAAATACAAATCTAAATGGCCACATTTGATACTTTTCACCCATTTAACTCTTTCTCCTTGAAATTAAAAGTTAATTCCTAGATATGCTGGTCCATTTCCCTCCATCACAGAAGAGAGAAACATTTAAAAATTGGTGGATATTATCTCATGGCTGTTTGGTGTACCGAACTCTTGCACACAAATTACTGCAAAAGAGATAACACAATTTTTAATCTTAGACCACTCAGCTTCACTGTGGATTGAAAGAATGAAATAGACCCGATCAAACAGAGAAATGTTGTTGCAGCTGGATTTAAATGTCAATTATTTTAAAGGAAGGCTTTAGCCTTCTTTGCATGTAAAGTAATTGAAAGGTGCTCACACCTAATTTAGTTGCAAAGTGAGTAGGTTGCGGCAACAAGTTTAACGGCTTGAAAATGTTTCTTTATCTCCCAGATAGTGCATAGGTACATTATTTTTATCAGCCACAACTCGTTAGCACCCACTATATATCTTGGTTACAAACTGAAGAGCTGTTAGTTCCTTTTAAAGATTTAAGTGTGCTCCTTTTGTTAATCGGTATGCGATGGAATCGCTAAGTAGGTTGCTCTATGTATGCATTGATGTCTGTATGTGTTCTGATCTATTTTGTATATTTTTCTGTGATCCATGCCAATATATGCATGACTGTGACACGGCTCTCTGTGCCTACACTATTCATAAACCATATCAAAAGCGGATGCTTCAAATTACAACCCGCAAATAAATGTACACTCATGCGATTATTGTGCTACTCAATGGTATGTCGGCGGATAATATACTGCATGGCTACACACTTATAAGGTCCAAAAGGTGAGACCTATTGGCTGTGGCAATGCTTGTTTATTGCTTAATGCCTATTTATTCATACAGTATTCATCTAATGCACTTATTCTTATTTGTGAATATGGGGTTTACTTATGTTACTCCTTTTTAGTAGAACAGCAGCTGTGTGGCTTCAGGATCCATGTGCCCAGTTGTGTTAAGTCAATATACTTCATACTCTCATCTGGAATCAAATTGTCTGCATCGTGGCACACCTTAAAAAATGAATATTTATTATTTGTAAAGACGAGGGACCATGTAGAGAATGTCTAAAGCTGAGTCTATTTTGTTTAACACATGCAAAGTGTATCAAATTAGACTATTTCCCACCTTGATGCGATTGATGTGCCTCCCTGAAGATATATTGTCCAAGTTAATAGAATGAAAGACTTAGTTGGGTTTTTCACACTTTATTTTTCATTCAGACCTGTGCCAACAGACATTACAACTGTACACTCTTCTCTTAGGACTGTTTGCCCCTGGTTCTTTGCCAGTCCACTTTTAACCGGCTTGGCTTAATATTTTTGTGAATCCCAGATGATGGCTTGGTCTCATCTGTTTCAGCCATCATTTTCTTTCCCCATTAAAAAAAATTGTCTTGCATAATAGGAAAACATTGGAAAAATTGTCGTCGTTGACATATGTGGAAGTAATGTGTGATATGGATATCACTAAGGACGCGTCATTTAACATGAAACTCAAAAGGTTTCTTCACTCATTAAACATTGTTTGATTGTCACAAATTAAACCAATCTTCTCATACTTGTTTTCGTCTTCTATTTATTCATAGTTGAATCATCATACTTGTTTTTTAGTTGATCAAAATTCATTTCCAAACATAAGCCAATATATTGCATTACTTCATGCTTGCCCAATGCCTTTCGGGTTAAGGGTTAACCCTTCGTCAGGGGCCTAGAATAAAGGGAGACATACAGGACCTTAGCGATCAGGGGATGCACCATAATCACATATAGTAACCAAAACTAATGAATTATATAACATTTTCATCCAATATATCCGATTAAATGCTATTCGATTCGAACTTGAATTCTAACCAAAGATAACAATAGAGCAAATATATGTACATTACATGTTAAAACTCGTTGTGTTAACCATGGATGATAAAGAAATCGATATGGTGTAATAAGTGCTGCATTAGTGTCGTGCTGAGATGCATAATGTGGGAAAACGACCTAAAATTATCTAATGTGCCCGTAATGGTTCGGGAGAACGAACTTACTCGGTGCAGTAGCGTGCAGTACTCTCGGCGTCTGAATGCGGAAGCGATCTGGAATATTCAGGACCCTATCAGAGCTGAGGTTGACATATGTGCAAAATCCATTTGTAATGGGCTACAAGATGCATTGTGATGTAAGCATATCCATCAGAGGTATTTGAATATCCTATTCATTACATTTGTCCGAATGGTATCAACATTGACTGGCAGTTGCAAAGCCTCTGGCTCAATCGCTTGCTGCTGGTGTCTTTAAATTCTTTTAAAGCATTGGGCCTCTGAGAAATTGCAAGCACATTACCAGCATTCCAGGCAATTTGGCATGGCATGTGCTTGGGAGCTGTTCAACAAGTGCAAGCAGGACGGGTTTTACCTACCAGTATTGGAGGAGCTGGCTGCATTCTTTGTGGAACTAAGCATAGAAAGAAATCGTTTTCAGTTAGCATTGGTTTGACTGAGCAGGCATTTGTATTTTTTTTACTAGAGGATTTGCTCACACGCTTGTGAATGGTTAAGATTTCAAGCTAATATTATGGTTAGTAATTAACACTGTGAGTAGGTTGCATGTGGGACATTTTGAGGACAGTTAAAATGGCTATTTATAAAAATTTCAATGAATCTTTTTTCATTCTAGATCTAGGCTGCTTTGCTGACTTATACCAAATATTGTTTTAAAGGTTGACATCGGTTTCCCTACCTAAAGTCTTACCAAATCGATCATCTAAAACCCAACAGCCTCTTTATTGTTTTGAAGTCTAAATAGTACAGAAGTAGAATAGTACTTAGCCTTAACACATTTTTTGTCATGCCCGATCCACAATCCCTGGTGTTAATGTTGTGTCCCACTGCTAATAAACGCCCTTTCTAACAATAGGTTTCTAAGACTTTAAATGTTTTAAACCTGCATGTTCTCAGTCCTTCAGGTTTTATGTCTAGCCTAGCACTGGCGCTGCTTAGGAGATGACCTCTTGGAATCGGGTTGTACTTTCTCAAACTCCTGCATGTACTGCACTGTTTCCAATGAGCACTAGTGCATGTATTGCATCCACCTTGCGGGAGCTAGCAGGGGTGCCATCTATTTTCAATTATCACGCCTGTGCTTGTTTACATTTGCCTGTCTCCAGGTCGCGTTAATTGGAAACAGATGGTGGTCGTGTTCACTTTTGCAGCCGTGCGTTTCTTTTAAGTCTGATGCCTACTCTTAGAAATCGGTCCCAATGAGACAACTGCTCTCACAGTATTTTAGGCGCTGCTGTGTATTGCTGCGCCACACTTTTTCTTTAGCCTTTAAAGCGTGCTGTGTGCCCCTTCAATTCTCCACTTGGAGTGTGTTCGCTTCAGAACATGTTTAAATCAATGCACGGATGAATGGAGGCTTTTGCAACAATACGATTCCCCAGTAACTTAAGCATTCCCTGAAGACATTTATCTGTGTGTAACCTGCAAAGCACAAGTTGGAGTCTCGTAAGGCCATTTCAGCTTTCCATCCTTCAGAGGTTGATAAATGGATGACCTTGAACTTTAATATTATTAGCACCTATTACTAGATATTAATAGTTGTAAAACTGCTGTAGTAAGTATCATAAAAATACTTTCATACAGTGTAACCATCTATACCGTTCTTTTTTGGGGGGAGGGCGGGTTATGGGCATCCCTCTTAAGGAAGGATTTTTTTGGGTTCTATACGAGCATTTTAGCACAATAACTGTGACCGAAACTTAGTAGATTAGGGTTATATCTTGTTAGTTAGACATACTTCTTTCCATTGCACTTAGGTGTCGTAGCTTTAGCACGTTGGACTTTCCATGTTTTGTGCGTCTCTCCCCTTAATCAAATTGAAGATAGCTTTACAGAGAGGTTAGAGACCCTATCTTAATCTGATAATGGGGAAATTAGTGACGAACAGTGCGATGTTATTCACATTAGGCTACGGAACGTTGCAGGACTTACAGCATTCTTTATAAGGGGCTTTCAGGGTACCCCCCTCTGAGGATATTGGGGAACTCTAGTGTTAAATTTTAAGTTTGTTACGCAAAGAGGCAGTTACGACCACTTTACACTGGTTGCAGATGGGCTAAACTTTACATTAAAGCTAAAGAGGTGTTGATCAATCCAGCACAGTTTTGCCATAAAAAACTTTGAAGTTACCCTTATTCTTCTGGCCAGAAATAACCAGTTGAGTGCCATGCAGTGCCTTCTAGATTCATGCCTTGCTTCGGCACCATTTTATTTGTACCTACTGTGTACGAGCATCTTTGTGACTCCACCAGTCAGTTAGTACTCGTGTTTTTGCCAATAACACATGTGCGCTGTGGTGTGTAGCTTTAATTTTAACGTACGTTTTTGACTGTGAACACCACAGCATGCATAATGCTGTTGGGTAAAGGACTTGTGTATAGTTATATAGTAAACAAGCCACAAGCGAACCAAAGGCAGTGCATGTTAATTAATCAAATGCAGGAAAATAGTAAACATTCAAATACCGTAGGTAATATTTGTTTGCCAAGCTAAACTACCAGCAGAAGAATAAAGGCATAATTGTTTAAATTCTGTTTATTGTAAAGCTTTATTCATAAGAGACGAAACCAAAAGTAGCCTTTTCCTGGCTTTTTTCAGACTTCTGCATGTTCCAGTATAGTTGTTGAGTGCAGCATAGCAAAGAACGATTGAGTCTACATTATTTTCATCTTATAGCAGAGCTACATTGCTGCATCGAAGCCCCCAGTCAAATAATAGCTTTAACTGCAAATTGCAATAAATACCATTAGTAACTCTCTCATATGGTGCATTATTTCAAATTAAATCAGTCTTATTTCAGTTGCAGCCATAAAAGTGCATAGGTACAATAGTTAAACAAGCATACATAACCTTTCCTGAACTTTTGTCCTTACAATCAGCGTGGCATAAAGCATAAAACTTCCTAAGTAAAAGTAAAAACAGGGCATACACTACCAACTTCTCCTTAATGTTTTGTGTGCTATATTGATGAATCACATAAAGTGCTAGAGTGCAGTATTGTGAACGTGACTTTATGCTTGATACACCTGTGCCGCCGTGCTTGCATTGTTGCCAATGCCTACGAAATCAGTACTGTACTTTGAAAAATGCTAATAAAACAGATTTGTTAAAAAAAAAGTGCTAGAGTGCAGTAAAGCAGATGGTAGACTGACCCGGGTCCCTTTGAGGTTATTGCAGAGTAGCAGCGTGTTGTTGAGAATAACACATATATCAACAATATAAAAACATCTAAAATTGGTCTTATCGAAGTGCATTTTGCCCTGGAGTGTGGTGCAGCGTACAAAAAAGAACGTGCATAAAAGCGGGTCTTGTCGTCAGATAGCTGCTGGAGATGGTAATACGATAGAGCACAGTGCCTAAAATTTCAGGATTTTATAAAGGGGACAAACATTTTAGTGTATGGTTTGTAAAAACCACAGGGAAAAAAATTAAATGCAGCGCGAACTGTCCAGAAAAAGTGTTACAAGGCCACATACTAGATTCAAGCTGATGCTGGAAATCTAATGAGAAACAAAGCAGGTATTTACTCATGTCGGCCCTAAAAAGAAGCAATAACGAACATTCCTATCTCCCTCCCACTTTCCAAAGATCGCTAGCTGGTAGAGTATCGGAGCTCAAGTGTAGGTAGGCATAAACAGTTTGTTTGGATTTCTTGGTTTGTAGCCTCCGAGCTTGGACCTGTGCTAGTAGTAATGCTTGAACATACTTCTTCCCCAGGGAAGCGAGTGAGACCGTTTCGGTGAAAGCACGGCCTATTGCTTCCAATGATTTCTTCATGTATGCCAGCTAAGGGATCATGAGTCCTCCGGCACATGCTAAACAATCGCTAATTATGTCTCTAGTGAGGGAGGCTTCGTCTGTCTTTCAAATAAATAGCCACAATAAGGACGTTCGGTGCAAATTCGGTCACTAATATAACATAAGCCTGTCTACATGTGACAAAGTGGGGGATGGGGTAGAAAACTGACATCTTTTTAAGAAAACTTTTTTCCATTTGGAGAGCAGTGCGCCAAATTTCTGCCCCATAGGTTGCCACCGGAACACACTGAGAAGTGTATTCTGGATTAGTGGTGCAAGGGCCAGGCTGCCCCGCGGGGATGGGTGGCAAAGAAGTGGGCCGGCTGTCCTACGTAAGTTTGCCCTACGCTGCGATAAGTATGGGGCCATGAGCTGTTGCGCCAAAAGTTTTCCTCAAATAGGGAAAGTGTTGGTGCATAGCAAACTATTACGACTGACTGATATACTTAAAATACCCTAACAACAAAAGAGTGACTAATTAAGCATTAAAAAAGGGAACAGATAGATGTTTGTAGAAGAACCCTCACTCACCAACCTGGTTGGTGACATGCTTCATCATAGGGTCCCCACCGAATCGGCCGAGTGCCGTTCCGGTGTGCTACAACGCCTGCAATTGCAGCGGAGAAGGTTTTTATTTTGTGCAAGTGAAAGTGATGTAGTGTGATTTAAAAAGTAACCAGATACTACCGTGGGAACATTTTATTCTGGGTGATTTGGTTACTAGCTAAAAACAAGTGGCGGATCTAAACCAGCTGAGTGGTGAGGCTGGGAGATCCGATTTAGGCACAAACGGTGAAAAAGTTGGTCGACATGTTTCTGCTTATATAGTGATGCGTGTTCTGCTAAGCTTTCATCAGGACCTTGTAACTGGTGAGACCATGGCGGTAAACGCTCGCTAAGGCGTACCCTAACCCCTGGTCTTGTGCAATTTATAAAACTCACGATTTTACCCCCGTGAAACGGTTTTCAAATGGTTCTCAGACCGGTAATAACTTATTACAGGATGTCCAGTTACTTCATGGAAACCAGACGGGGGACCCGCTAGGAGTTTTCCAAATTTTCAGGGTCCCGCCGAGTGCCTAACTGTTCACGTCTGGATCCGGTTAGGCACTCGAGACCCTAAAAATTTGGAAGGGAAGGTTGTAAGGCCCTGTGTAACAGCGGCCGCGTCTCATATCCTCAGCATGGTGTGAGTAATGGGTTAGTTCTGGATGTAGCGTGGCCTGTGGGTGCGCGGAGGAACGGTATCTTACATAGTGACGTATGGGCCATGGCCCTATCATGGAAGAACAATTCAAAAACAACAGTTAATGGACAGAATGCAGAACAATGTCATACATTCACCCCACACGTGAGTCCCATGCTCTCCACACCACTGGAGTCAAGCTATCCTGGCTGAAGACGGCTGATAGCCAGAAACCGGTCCTAAGATGCTCGATTCCGGTCCAGGAAAGACATGGCTTGGCAGTTGAGGCTGGACTGTTCCCATGAGGCACACGGTCAAAGCTGATTTGCATATGGCCATGTCTGAACTGGGGTGGTGTGGAGTGCAAAAAAACGATGGATTTAGGCCCAGAACTGGGGTGAATGTATGACATTGTTCTGCATTCTGTCCATCAACTTTTGTTTTTGCACCTATCTTGGAAGAGCCACCTCTTCTCTGATTCCGGTCTGCCACTCAACTAAGTAGCGCAGTTGTGCTGCTTGAAAGTATTGTTGGAGATTGGGGATCCCCAGGCCTCCCTCATCCATCTCTCGATATGCTAGTTGATTATGTAGCCCCCCCCCCAATATAAACTTCTGGAGGGCGGTCTGTATGTTCGGGATAGACCAGGGCGGCAGGATCACTGGGACAGTTTGAAAAATTTATAAAATCTTGGGAAGGGCAGACATTTTTACTGCTGCGATCCACCCTAACAAGGAGAGTGTTTTTTTTGGAGCAGCGCGCTAAGTCCTTACAGATTTGGGATGTGAGGTTGATTTAATTGAGGGCAACTGTTTTCTCTGTGCACGGCGTGAGGGTGATACCCAGGTATGGGAGCTGTGGTTGTGTCAGTAATCCCACGTCCTACGCGGGTGCGCCAGGAATTAAGCGAGCGTTTTTGACCAGCGGTAGAATCAATGATTTCCCCTTGTTTATCCGGAAGCCGGACACCTCTCCAAATGATTCCACTTCTGCCAGAAACGCGGGTACTGAGCTCTCCGGTCGATCGAGAGCAGCTAGGATGTCATCGTCATATAAACCTATAGCATGTGATTCCCCACCGAACGTAATGCTTCGTATGTTCGGGTTGTCACGTACCTTTTGTGCCAGCGGTTCGACATATAGTGCGAACAGGAGAGGTGAGAGGGGGCACCCCTGCCTTGTACCTCGCTGGATCTCAAAGGGACTAGAGCGCAGGCCACCCAGACGAACCCGCGCCTGGGGGCTGTGATAGCAAATCGCAATCCATGCCTGAAAGCGCTCACCCACTCCGAAATGCGCCAGGACTTTCAGCAGGAAACTCCAATCGACACGGTCAAACGCTTTTTCAGTATCGATCGCTAGTAAGACCGAATTAGACTGCTGAAAGTGGGCCTTGTCAACCAGGAGGAGAATTTGTTTAGTATTGTCGCTGCACTGCCGGCCCCGGACAAAGCCGGATTGGTCTGGCTCAATAATCCCGGGTAAGCACGACCCAAGTCGCGCAGCCAATACGCCAGTGAACAACTTCAAATCCATGTTAAGCAAGGAAATGGGCCGAAACGCCAAGCATTGTGTAGCTTCCTTGCCCGGTTTTGGCAAAACCACAATCTCTGCTTCCAGCATGTCAGATGGGATGGAGCCCGGGCCTTGGAAAGAATTAAAAAGCCTAGTGAGGACAGGGGTGAGCAGCGGGCAGAAGGTCTTATAAAAACCGGCGGAGTAGCCGTCCGGGCCTGGTGATTTTGGAGATTGGAATCTGGTTATGGCTGCTGCCACTTAATCAAGGCGTATGGGGGTGTCAAGGAAGTCCGCGTTCGCTGAGGATAGCGCCGTGGTGGCGACGCCTTCTAAATAGGTGTCGGCATCTGCTCACAGGACAGTTTTGGCGTGGTATAATGAAGCATAATCGCGGAATGCCTTCGCGATCTGCGCCTCCTCCCTGATTTCGTCACCCTTCCCGTCACGCAAGGTTTGAATTTTCGAGTGTTGGACCTTCGCTTTCAGTGCACTGGCCAGGAGGCGACCGGTCTTGTTCCCCCCCCCTACGTAATGAGTATGGCAGAGGCGAAGGGCGGCCTATTCGCTTCTATCTGTATCTAGTCCTGCCAACTGAGCCCTGGCCGCTTTTAGTTGCTTCCAGACCCTGGGAGCCCCAGTACGACTATGACCCCTCTCCAGCTCTATGACCTGGGCAGTTAGGGCCTTGCGCTTTACTTTACGGTCCTTAAATTCCGCCCCCGCTATCGCAATGAGTTCCCCGCACACCACTGACTTCAGGGCCCCCCATAATGCTGACACTGGTGTCTCTGGATTGTCATTGACAGTTAAATAGTCAGTGATACACTTGCGGAGATGCTGGGCTACATCTGCGCGTTGCAGGAGGGGTTCTCTTAGTCTCCACCCGCCTGGGGGTCTTCTAACCTAGGGGACTGAGAGTGTAAGTTCCACCACGTCATGATCTGAAATAGCTGCCGGAGTGATGCATACGTCTACCACCCGGGACTCTAGTTCTGAAGACCCGATAAAGTGATCTAGTCGAGCGTAGGTGTGGTGTACATGTGAGTAGAAGGTATATTGTGATGTCCCGGGGTGTTTAGCCATCCATAAGTCCACTAACCCTCTTTGCTGTAGCCAGTCCTTGCTTTCCCCGGAGATGGCGCCAGCGCTACCGTATCTGTGCCCAGCCCTGTCTTTGTTAGTGTCCATCACTAAATTAAGGCCCCGCCCCCCCCCCCCCCCCAGAAGCAGAAGAGTATCTGAAGAGCGCAGCACCTCTGAAAGAGAGTTGCGTAGAAATGGCTCTTGTCCTGTGTTTGGTGCGTATAGAGACCCCGCAGTCATATGCAGTCCCCCTATCAGTATGCTATAAGCTAACAATCTGCCCCTGATCTCTCCCACCTTGTCTTTGATCTGCCCTCTGAAGTGTTTAGACACTAAAATCGCAACCCCTGCTTTTTAGGTCGACCTCTGCCAATGCGCTTGCGCATTGCAGATGTCGATCTATTGTAGCTGAAACAAACTCTTTAAACCAAGCGCGGATTCGGATTATATGCAGTTTATGTGCCCATGCAGGCGCTTCAGACCCGCCACAGCAATGCCGAGAGCTTCACACTTCAAAGGTTCCCTCCCACCCTTCCGACTTCAGGCATTCAAGCGTGAATTTTCCCCAGCGCGCAATGCAGAGGGCTTGTTGTTTTTACCAGCATCCTTCTATGCCACATGCCTTGTTAATTCATCCATTTATTCATAAAGAATATGTGCAACACATGCTGCAAACGTCACTCAAGCCACAACAGCACAACTCGCATTATTCATACCAAGTGAAATGAGAACTGTTAACCACGGTTCACTCACCCAACACACACATATCCTAAAAAAAAGTAAGAGTAATCATTCCCTTGAAACTATCCGAAAACATTCAGTACACACACTGCTGCGCCAACCCTTCATCTCACACGTAGACACACACAATTGTGTCGTTCGAACCTCAACCCATTGACTGTCCATTGAGAAGCCCCAGTCCTTGTGTAGGGGCGCCCAGACGCAACAACACAACAAGCACCACAGACGCTCGTTAGAGAAGTGAGCATAATATAAAATAGTGTAATACACACACTGGTGCAGTACAACCAGCTTCACTGCAAGCTTCCCTCATACACGATATGCACAACAAGCAGCAGTGCGAGCGAGCTCTCACACACACACACACACACACACACAGTAGCTGCAACAGTTAGGTGGATAGCAGGCGTATACTGCTGCATGCACGGTTCCTGCTGAGTAGAACTTTCACTCACACACAGAAATGAGTGTGTGTACATTTCGTTGCTGGCAACCTCCTGGCAAGGGCTCCCAAATTTAGCCATCAGTCTTCACTTTTCAAGCACTGCACTCGTGCTTATGGTGGCATCCACCTTGCAGGAGCGAGCAGCGGTGCGCCACAAGTGTAGTGCTTAAAAAGTGAAGACTGATTGTTTTTTATTGACTTACTTACATCTAGTGGCACCACCACAGCACCACTCAGCACCACCCCAGCATCACTCAGCACCTTCACATTATCACTCAGCACCACCTCAGCACCACTCAGCACCACCACATTATCACTCAGCACCACTCTGCACCGCCACAGCACCACTCTGCACCGCCACAGCACCACTCTGCACCGCCACAGCGCCACTCTGCACCGCCACAGCGCCACTCTGCACCGCCACAGCGCCACTCTGCACCGCCACAGCGCCACTCTGCACCGCCACAGCGCCACTCTGCACCGCCACAGCGCCACTCTGCACCGCCACAGCGCCACTCTGCACCGCCACAGCGCCACTCTGCACCGCCACAGCGCCACTCTGCACCGCCACAGCGCCACTCTGCACCGCCACAGCGCCACTCTGCACCGCCACAGCGCCACTCTGCACCGCCACAGCGCCACTCTGCACCGCCACAGCGCCACTCTGCACCGCCACAGCGCCACTCTGCACCGCCACAGCGCCACTCTGCACCGCCACAGCGCCACTCTGCACCGCCACAGCGCCACTCTGCACCGCCACAGCGCCACTCTGCACCGCCACAGCGCCACTCTGCACCGCCACAGCGCCACTCTGCACCGCCACAGCGCCACTCTGCACCGCCACAGCGCCACTCTGCACCGCCACAGCGCCACTCTGCACCGCCACAGCGCCACTCTGCACCGCCACAGCGCCACTCTGCACCGCCACAGCGCCACTCTGCACCGCCACAGCGCCACTCTGCACCGCCACAGCGCCACTCTGCACCGCCACAGCGCCACTCTGCACCGCCACAGCGCCACTCTGCACCGCCACAGCGCCACTCTGCACCGCCACAGCGCCACTCTGCACCGCCACAGCGCCACTCTGCACCGCCACAGCGCCACTCTGCACCGCCACAGCGCCACTCTGCACCGCCACAGCGCCACTCTGCACCGCCACAGCGCCACTCTGCACCGCCACAGCGCCACTCTGCACCGCCACAGCGCCACTCTGCACCGCCACAGCGTCACTCTGCACCGCCACAGCGTCACTCTGCACCGCCACAGCGTCACTCTGCACCGCCACAGCGTCACTCTGCACCGCCACAGCGTCACTCTGCACCGCCACAGCGTCACTCTGCACCGCCACAGCGTCACTCTGCACCGCCACAGCGTCACTCTGCACCGCCACAGCGTCACTCTGCACCGCCACAGCGTCACTCTGCACCGCCACAGCGTCACTCTGCACCGCCACAGCGTCACTCTGCACCGCCACAGCGTCACTCTGCACCGCCACAGCGTCACTCTGCACCGCCACAGCGTCACTCTGCACCGCCACAGCGTCACTCTGCACCGCCACAGCGTCACTCTGCACCGCCACAGCGTCACTCTGCACCGCCACAGCGTCACTCTGCACCGCCACAGCGTCACTCTGCACCGCCACAGCGTCACTCTGCACCGCCACAGCGTCACTCTGCACCGCCACAGCGTCACTCTGCACCGCCACAGCGTCACTCTGCACCGCCACAGCGTCACTCTGCACCGCCACAGCGTCACTCTGCACCGCCACAGCGTCACTCTGCACCGCCACAGCGTCACTCTGCACCGCCACAGCGTCACTCTGCACCGCCACAGCGTCACTCTGCACCGCCACAGCGTCACTCTGCACCGCCACAGCGTCACTCTGCACCGCCACAGCGTCACTCTGCACCGCCACAGCGTCACTCTGCACCGCCACAGCGCCACTCTGCGGCACCACCCGAGCATCACTCTGCAGCACCACCCCAGCATCACTCTGCGGCACCACCCGAGCATCACTCCCCGAGCACCACCCGAGCATCACTCCCCGAGCACCACCCCAGCATCACTCCCCGAGCACCACCCCAGCATCACTCCCCGAGCACCACCCCAGCATCACTCCCCGAGCACCACCCCAGCATCACTCCCCGAGCACCACCCCAGCATCACTCCCCGAGCACCACCCCAGCATCACTCCCCGAGCACCACCACATTATCCGTCTCACGAGGTCCGCTGCGATTTCGCCTGTGAGGATTGCAAAGCTGTCTTCCCCCATCTGGAAGTCCTCATCTAAATCGATGCCCAGTAGAGTGCACGTGTCCCGTAGAGATCTGAGCTGATGCAGGGCTCCTTCCCATTTAAAGATGAGCCGGAAAGGATGACCCCTTGAATAAGGAATCCCTTTGTCGCGCAAGAACGTCGTGGCCACCCGAAAGGCCCTCTTCTTTTGCAGGGTGATGGCCGAGAGGTCCTGGTACAGTTCCACAGGGTTGCCCTGATAATGGAGAGGCTGTTTCTGGCGTGCCTCTCTCCGAATTTGTTCTTTCAAGGGAAAGTCAGGAAGGAAGGGCAGAATATCCGGGGGGGGGGGGGAGCAGGTGCTCCCCACGCCAGGCCCACTCTATGCGCCCTGTCGATGCGAATCTCAAAGACATTGGTTTCCCCCAAGATCTCCCGGAACAGTCCCTGCGGGTAGTGAGCAACACTTTTCCCTTCTGCTTTGGATGGAACGCCTCGGACCCTTATGATGTTCCTCCGAGAGCGTTGTTTTAGAGGTCCTCTGCATGCGCCTGAAGGTCGACTTGTTGCTCCTGTAGGCGGATGACTTCTTGCTGCAATTGTTATACCTCCTCACCCCTAGTCTGTTCCGTTTCCTCAATCGCTGCCACTCGGTCCCCCAAGTAGTCTACATCACGTCGCAACTCACGGTGCTCACAAGCCATGTCCTGTTTTAACATCTGGATTTCCTCCCGCAAGGAGTTAAATAGAGTTTTTAAGAACGATTTAGCGATGGGGGCCTCTCCGTCCTCTTGTTTTGTAACTTCTTGCGCCACAGCTGGGGAGGTTGGGCCCTTCTCGCCCTTAGGGGTACCTTTCACTAGCATGTCCGCAATGTTGTGTCCACCCCTGCGTTTCCCAGTGGCCATGATGCGCGAGTCCAGGGGAGCTTCAGAAGCTCGAGTGCCTGAGAGGAGCCCGGGCGGAGGTCCAGTTCTCCAATTATGGCCTGCGCCTTCTGTCAGTCGCCCCCTGTTATTATTGTTGCATTTATTACGCGCGATCGCCACCCGTAAAGGGTTTCCCGGCCTGAAAAATTTGTAAAGAGATCATAACACTGATAGTACGCGGTATAGATGTTAAATAGCCAGGTTTTTAGGCTTTTGCGAAATCTGCCGTAGTTGTCTTCCAAACGAATTGCAATGGGCATTGAGTTCCACAGCGTTGGGCCTTTGATAGCAAAAAGATTTCCCTCCCACGCGGGAAAGCTTAAATCTGGGGATCGCAAATTTCTTTTGGGTTGAGGACCACAATGATCGAGACGGCTGGTAAGGGATGACCAATGACATCAGGTATTTAGGGGCTTTAGCAGCATTTATTGTATGCATAATGCAGAGTGCCTTAAATCTAATACGATTTTCCACCTTCAGCCAATGCAAATCTCTGAGATACTGAGTGGTTGGAGTATTACTTGGGATTCTACATATTAACCTAGCCGCTGAATTCTGAACTACCTGGAGCTTACGGATTGTAGCCTTATTTGAGCCCAAATACAAGACATTTCCATAATCTATACGGGAGGTGATCAGGGCATTCACCACAGTCTTCTTTGTTTGCTCCGGTAACATCCAGCAGATCTTTTTCAACCATTTCAAGATGGTAAAGCACGTTCCTGCAGTTTTTTCTACCTGATTGTGCATCTTGAGTGCATCATCTATGATGACTCCATGATTGCGTCCTTGTGCCACTGGGACCGGGATCCTGCCCATCTCAGTTGACCAGTGGTGTGGGCCCCACAAACTTTTATTATTCCCTAAGATAATAACCTCCGTTTTATCTCCGTTTAATTGGAGAAAATTATCCTGCATCCACCCTGCTATTTTCTTTAGGCCACTTTTCAAGATAGACTCATCCTTCCCTGTCTCTGATGTCAGAGAAAAAACAAGTTGTGAATCATCCTCATAGGAAAACATCACTAGTCCTGTTTCTTCAACAATCCTGGCCAAAGGGCTCATGTATAAATTGAACAATAAGGGACTTAAAATCGATCCCTGGGGTACACCAAGTTCAAAAATGTGTCTCTGAGCATGCGGTCTGGGAGAAGACCTGAAAGGTTCTTCCCCTCAGGAAGGAGGTGAGCAGATGCCGAGTAAATGCAGTGTAGAAATTAAGACCATGTGAGAAAGTCAAATGCGGTACTAAGGTCCAGCAATATAAGAGCCACAGTCTCTGCTTTGTCCCGACGACTCCGGATGTTTTCAGTAACAACCAATAACGTGGTCTCCGTCGAGAAGCCCGCTCTAAACCAAGATTGACAAGAAGGTAGCAATTCATGGGTGGTGACAAATTCAGTTAGGGTGTGATTCACATGTTTTTCTAGAATTTTTGAGAAGATGGGTAACCATGAGATCGGCCGAAAATTTGAGGGCTGATTTGGATCTGTTCCCACTTTCTTCAATAAGGGGTGAATCATGGCATGTTTCCACTCAGACGGTACAGTATTTTCATGCAGGGACGTATTTAACAGGTTCGTGATAGTGTCCAGTGAGTCTATGGAGAGTTTTTAAAGTATTTTGCAAGGTTAAGGATCTTTAGGTGATCCTGACTTAATAGAGCTAAGCAGTTTAATTAGGATTTCTGTGCTCAGTTTTGGCCAATTTTCCATAACGTTTCCCTTATTCAGAGGTAGCTCCACATCCAATCCATCCGCTTGCCCCCTCAAGGGAGGCAGCATGGCCCCAGGGTGTAGTTCACTGTGCTTGGCTATCGCTATCCCTTGATGGATTTTGTCCACTTTCTGTATAAAAAAAAGATGCTAAGGCTTCACAATGACCTTTACTTAATTCCGGAGGACTAGCTACAGTTTTTGATCCTGCCAGCTCTTTAACCATTTTAACACCTTCAATGCTATAGCAATTCCCCCCCGGTGCTGATGATCTAGGAATCCCATTGTTCATGACGAGCTCAGCTCGTCATGAGCACAGGAGCACTGTACTGCATGACGAGCTGAGCTAGTCATGAGCATGGAAGGGGTTAAATAGCATTTGGGAGCGGTTTAAAGCCTCTGATATCGAGGAGCAGACAGTCAGCTCGAGCTTTATCACAGAGAGACCGATATCTTTTCAGCTTGTTTTTATATTCTGTCTTTGCTTCTGATAGTGTTTTCTCCACCTACGCTCCAAGGTTTTACATTCAGATTTTTCCTTTTTTAATGCTTCATTAAACCAATGGGCAGGTGGCCGACTCCCCTTGTACTTTGCCTTAGAAAAAGGAAGACAAGTGTCTATAGCCACCCTTAGCCAATCTTGAACTTCGTCTGACAGTGACTGAGCCCAATAGTTGGGGCCAGGGCGATGGGCTTCTAAGTGATTATTCAGCATTTCAAGATCTAAATTTTTCCAATTTCTGATCAGTCTTGGTTTGTCCAATGGGACGTTAACTTCCCGAGGGGCAATCTGTACCGAGAATCTAACCAAATAGTGGACTGACCAAGTAAGTGGAAGTGCCGGTAAAACATTGACATCCCTAATGTTGGAAATAATAGGATCTAATAGATGGCCTGCACTATGAGTTGCTCCTGTGTTTTAATAACATCATGTTTTGGGCAGCTAGGTCCGATATAAATTCTGATATGATGGTACAGGCTAAGTTCTCCAAATGTATACTAAAATCTCCGAGGAGAGAAAAATTGGCAGCTGACAGAGCCAGGGGAGTTATAATCTCAGGTAGGGTCGTCATCCAGTCCAGAGCTGAGCCTGGTGGACGATAGGCCAGCAAACCAGAAAATGTGAAATTAGGGGTAATCGCCAGCTTAAAAATAGCCGACTCCCCTTTGACGATTGGGAGTCTTGTGAACTTACAACTATATTCTTTTTTAAAGAGAACCCCTATGCCACCTCCTAATTTATTAGAACGGTTGAGCCTAACAATCGCATAATTATCAGGCACGGCCACTGCAATCTCCAGCCCAGAGCTCTCTTGGAGCCACATCTCGGTCAGAAAGAGGGCGTCTGGGTTTTCCTCCACCAGTAGATTAAACATTTCATATTTGTGCTTGGGTAATGATCTACAATTTTTAAGCTCAAGAATGAGAGCATTTTAACGTTCTGTTGTGGTCGATTTCCCTTTGGGTATTTCCTTTACTTCCCTCTGTCTAATCGTTGTGAATAAACCACAGTTTCGGCAGGAGGCAATTCCAACGTCCAGTCCAGATGTAAAAACGTACAAGCCTTCTGTATGGGTATTCTCAAGTCTCTCAACTGCTTGGAGCTATACTTCAAATTGAAACAAGTGTTTTTACCAGAATTCGTTTTCTCCTTACTCCTTCCTTCATATATATTACTTGCTGGCTCCAATTGAAAGGAGGAATGGCCAGGGATTATGGCCCTAGGTCCGATCACGGCGCGGACGGGCTTGCCTCTGGCGCGCCTCCGGCACGCCATCTGCGCGTCTGCTGCGCCCGTCCGCTGCGGCTACTGGTATATGACTCCATTTATGCAATGGGGAGGCGGGAGGTCAGTGCAACTAGAACGCTAACCTTGAACCTCCAGCAAGATGGCGGCCAAGGAGGAGATCGTCAGTTCGATCCCACTCTCAGCTCCAAATCGGCTCTGAGTGGGGGACGAACGTGTGGGGCTCAAACAGAATAAAATGCACCAAAAACAATTTCAAAGTGGTCCAATGATTAAAATACAACAGATAGCGCCACAACCTCCCGGCTTTCCGCCTCAAGAGGTGTTGCAAATTACAGATCGTTGCGGTCCGGGTAGCGGGGGAGGCCAACGCCGCTAGGGTCTGCTCCAAACTCCAGGCATAGCGTGGCAGCGCACACCACTGTCCTTGTAGATGCTGGGGGCGTCGGTGGCTCCCACGGCCCACCGGCGTGTGGGGTGAGGCAGCTCAGGCCAGGACTCTGGGCTCTGTAAGTGATGTTGCTGTGGGGAAGGGCTGACCCTGACCGTCACCCCCTGTTTTAGGTATCTTGCTTGGTCCCGTCCAACCCCGCCCCTACTCAGTCCCTCCGGGTCCCAGATTGCCGCCTAGACTGCTCACCTCACAGGCCCCAACAGCGTCAGCCGCCCACTGCGGTGCCTTTCTCCTCTAGAGGGGTTGGTCACTGTCCGCTCGTGGCCCTGTAACACACGGCTCTCCGGTATCTCTCGCTGCCCAGCCGTTGACTCACAGGTTGCCTGGGGCAGAGGTCTTTGCTCCCCTCCTCCGCCCTTGTGCCCCGACAGCAGGTCCGGTCACAGCACAGCTCTTCGCTCAGGCCGCCAAGCCGCGTCCTAGATTTTGGCGGCAGCTGGGGGCTCTTGTTCCAGATCTCGGCGCCTCCCGTCACTCACCTCTCCTCACGTTGCCACCACTCCTCGCCAGCCGCTGGTGCTTCGGAAGCCAGTGTTAGGCATCACAGCTTGGACCGCGGGAGTTTCTCGGCTTGCCTCTGGGTGGTAGGCCGGAAGCCGGGACCTCGATTTTTGCAGCGCCCATGATGGGCCTCACCTCTGTTGCTGGTTCATCGCAGCTACCGCTGCCGCCTTGGCTGGCCCCGGGTTTCTTAACCGAGATCATAGTACTTTCAGATGCTCGTCTCTTCCTTTGTCGCCGCGGCGTCTCACTTCCACTCTGTGGCTGCAGGTGCTGGTGCTGGGGTCGTCTCCAGGTCCGGGAGGACACAGCGCACCCCTGGATGATAGGCCCAGGAGCCGGGGCCTCGATTTCCACGGTGTCCGCGAGGGTCTCGCTGTTGCTGCTGTTCGTTTGCAGCTTCCGCTGCGTCTCTGGCCGGTCACCCTCGCCTCGCCCGACTTCGGTTCACCGGGTGTGCGCCCACCACCACCCGGGGGCAGAAGACAGGCGCCCCCTGGGGAGTGTGCCAAGGCTCGGCTGCAATGATGGCCCGGGACGATCACCACTCGCGCCTCCGCCTCAATCCGCCGCCATATCACATCCGCCGGCCGAAGACCTCCGCTCCGGCTGTGTAGCAATTTTCTCATCCCAGGCAGCTTTCAGGGTGATCACTTGTGTATGGGGATGACCGTGGCTCGCAACCTCGCCAGGCTGGGGTAGTGTAGCAGTGTTCGGCAGGCAAGGGGGACTCGGAGCGGGGAGCCTCCGGGTTGTGCTGCCGCTCAGGTCGCCATCTTGGCCACGCCCTGTCCCTATGCTTTTTAACCTTACTCTGAGAGGCGAATCAAATGCTTTGTCAGACGGGAATTATTTCAGAATGATCTATTTATCTTCCTCAGCCAACAGTTTTGAGTGTTGCCTGGATCTCCTGTTCTCATGTTCTAGTTCCAGGAGGTGGTGGTTCTGTAGGTGGGAGATAAAATCCACAGCATGGTTACAGAGTACAATTTTAATTACCCCTTAGGGTCATGGAATTCAACTGAGCTTAAATTATTTAGGAATACATCTGGTTCGTCGGTAATTTGCTGGAGAACTGATCTGATAGTAAATAGTGCAATATACACTTGAGTTCATACTTTGAAGCAGCTTAGCTATGTCTCCTTCCCCGGGATATTGCCATTTCAAATCATTCTTTTTTTATATTTTAATATGACATTTATTGCATTCTTTTCATTTACTTGCAGCCAATGAATATAGAAAATAAAAAAAGAAACAGTTCAGTTCATTACAGTAAATAACTCAGACAATAGCATAATTATACGTACAGCAGAGAATGCTGGCCACTTGTCTCCCCCGGCCCCCCTCCCCTTCAGTGTTATTACTGCAACATAGCTTTACAGGACAGCCTTCCTTATACAACAGTTGTCATATCAGGGCATTCTAATAGATATGTTACTGGTGTCCATATGTCCTTGGGTCTAGATGCAACTGGTAGTTCTTCGTCATAGGTATCTAACTGGTGTCCGTAATAGACTGTCTTACAGCCAATAATCCACCTTAGAAACTGTTTTCTCTCCTACGTGTTTCGCCACCAGTCTTTTAGCAAGCAACGTGGTGATTGCCACAAATTTGCGGTTGCATGGTTGTAGCGGTGTGACCAGCCCCAGTAGACATAACAGCGGATTGCACCTCTCCATTACCATTTTTGACAAACATTTGTGTCGCCTGTGTCCAGAATTTTAAACAAGGCTACAGCTCCAAGCCAGGTGCACGAAGTCCGCGTTGCACCCTCCACACTCCCACACCGGGAATCCATGGCGTATCCAGTTTTGCATTCCATCTATCTATGAAATGAATGAGACTTATATAGCGCACGACTTACCCTGGGGCATCTCAGCGCTTGCTTAGGGAACCCGTCCTGGTATTCCCCTGTGAGATACCCTGGCAGGGTATCCACAAGGTGAAAGCCAGGCATCCCACCGCGGCATCCCACCGCGAGGGGCCGTTGTGGAGATTAAGCAAGCTATTGCCCAGAGTCGCAGAGTGTGAACCCGTGAGTCGAGAAGGCACCAGAGCGAGAATTAACGAGTCCGTGGAATTTTTGAGCCCAAGACCCGCCGAGGCGGGGAATTGAACCCTGGTCCCGGCCGAACTCAAGCTCCAGGTCTGCCGCCTCTAACCACTGAGCCACACTTCTCCACTACATATCTAGAGCCGCTGTTTTGTTTTCTGAGTTTTCCCTGAGGGATGTGTTGTGTGAGCTGCATGTTGGCAGCGCTTTCAGCTTATCTGGCTCTCCTGGAAACTTGGGGTATTATGGCCTTACACCCGCCCGGAGTCTGGTGTATTTAAAAACTAGTGGCACAGTTGAAGTCTGTGTGGCAGTGAGTGCGTCTGACGTCAAGAACTGTCTGTCAATGTAAAGGTCTTCTAATGTGTTCACTCCTGTTGTCTTAAATATTTCCGTTGCCCTGGATTCATGTGTGACTGAAATATTTGGGTGAGCAGCCAATGGCATAGCGGGTGCATAGCTAGAGGGTCTACTTGCCCTAGCACTCCACCCATGCCAGACCTTTGAGGTACTGCGTATAGTATTGATCTCTAGCCGCGTGATCTCATACCGTGTATGTAGTTAGAATGGCTGTGAGGGGAATGGGGTGTGCATAGTCTGTCTCTACCACTAGATGTGGCAAATAAGTACCAGTAATATGCAAACTGCTTGTGCGCAAAGGTAATATGACTGCATATTTGTGGCGCCAAAACAGCCTCTTTCATATGGTTTCATCAGTACATCCCAACTGCATCTGTTGCCTGCCAGCCCAAGTCAGTGTTACCATGCATGTTTTGAGGTTCTTAAAAATCGCACTGGTCCATACTGTAGGTATATTTACATACCTGTATAAAAAAACTTGGGCTAGACTGACATTTTCCTTATTGCTATATGGCCAGCCAGTGATAGCTGTATCCACCTAGCCACTTGGTCTGCCAGTTTCATAATTGCAAGTCCGTAGTTAATGCGAGCCACTACGTCCGGGTCCCTGTTTGTCCATATGCCCAAATATTCGATCGGTTCAGTATCTAATGCAAGGGGGGATTCCATTTCATGTGGGCCAGTACTTTGTGTGAGGAGAAATATGGTGGATTTATCCCAGTTTATGTTGAGACCTGAATATCTTTTAAATTGCACATACTTGCATATAAGTGGGGCCAGATATGTCTCAGGGTCATGTATTTATAGCAACATATCCGGATGATGGGTTATGGCAAGTGGGCATTGTTTGAATCTCAGTGCAGCTGACTCATGTCTCTGCTGAATTACACACACACCAGTGGCTCCAGAGGAAGGGAGAATAAACTCAGTGATTTAAAAAAAAAAATGTATTAACAGTTTTTCAATAAAATCACATTACAAATCATTGTATTTTTGTGGACGACAGTAGTATCTTTGTGTAACCATAGGACAAAGGGGGTACATGTTGTTGCAGTTCACTTGTCCTGTCTGTAAAGTGATGCCAGAGGGGAACTGGGAAGAAGAAACTGGATTTCATGAGGGTAGGGATCAGGGTACGTGCTCCATATAGGGCATCCGGGTCATGTCAGTAACAGCCAATAGGTGTATCATCGCGTTGTTTGCGGGCTATCATAGGACCGTGTTGCTAGTAGTGGTGTCCTGTGCGGTACGTTGTGAAGGTGGTGTGCAGTACACGTTGGTTGGGATGGTGGGGGCGGTGTCTCGTATACCCCCATGTGGAGCTTGCGCATCTGAGTTTGGTGGGTTACTTTGGGAGGCGCCTGTGTTGGTGTGCTCGTGCAATTGTTTGAACTGGTGGGACAAAAGGGCCCACTCTATAGATATGAGATGTTTTCGTAGTCCCCGTGCCTCCTCCTCACGCAGCGTGTCTTCTTCTGCCCCCGCCCATTGCTGCACCCCACCCACCCTCGCCTCTATCGTGGGATAGCGTGGCTCGCCAGTGCATGGCAATACTTACTTTTGCTAGGAGTGTTGCAAGTGACGCAAATCGGACAGTGACTTTGTGTGTGTTTGGTAGTCGGAAGATTGTGAGGGCGACCGCCTCCCACATGTGAATACATGTGAGACCTGTGAGTTCTTAAGTGTCTTGAGAACTATGGCCCAGTACGGTTGTTAGGTGGGGCAGCTCCAGAACATGTGCTGGAAGTGTGCATCGGGTGAGTGACATCTGGGACAGTGAAATTGGGTGTCCGGGTAGAATTGTTGTAGGCAGGCTGGTGTTTGATACGCTCTATGTAGGAAATAATACTGTATGTTTTTAAAGAGCAAATTCCTATACACTTTCTTGGGGAACTCGAATGCCCTTTCTCCCTCCCGTGCAGTTGACGCTCAAGTTCGTCCTCCTTTTTGGCTCGAAGAGCATGCAGGTTTTTTTTTAGTTTGTTCTCGTATGGACTTATACAACCATGTGACTAAGTGCCGGCCTGTTCCCATGTACAGGATGGTGTGGACAACCTGGTGTGTTGTTGGCTCGCCCATGGATAGGTCAAAATGTGGTTGGTAGTATTCTAGGAGCTGTTGGTGTGTCAAAAACTGTCCCAGGGACAGATCGTAGGCCTCCATGAGCTGGTCGTAGAGCCGAAGTTGACCCTCTGCAAAGAGCGATTCAGCCTCAGTAATCTCTCGGTTTGTCCATATACGTAGCATAGCAGCCGTGAAATATTCCTCCCGTTTGAGCCAGCTGACCAGCAGCAATGTGGGGGAGTAGTGCGGGGTCTCTGCCGACATGCAGTGGATACTTTGCATGCATTGACGGGCTACCGAGATCTGCAGCGGGTAAGTTCGCCAGGGCTTGGTTCCTGGGAGAAACATGCGCCGGAGTTCCGGGGTAGGAACCAGGCCTCGAGTTGTGTATGTTTCACCTGTGTGCCTGCCCGCCGTCCAGTACAACATCCATTGTAATTGTGCCGCCAGAAAATATGATTTGAAGGAGGGGGCGCCTGGACCTCCTTGTGTGGTGGGCAATTGCAGAGTGGTGAGGGCTATCCAGTGTCTACTCAACCCCCAGATGAGCGAGCGAGTCGAGGTTGCGAAAGAAGGCTTTGGGAATGATAACCGGCACATTTGTGAAGTGGTACAGCAGCCGGGGGATAATGATCATCTTAGCTATGGCTATGCAGCCTATCGGGCCAGTGGGAGATTCTTCCAGAATCCCACCGACTATCTGATGCTGGTCAGTACTGTGCGATGGTTCCCCTCATACATGTCAGTGGGGGAGTGGTACAAACGTACGCCGAGATAGAGGAGGGCGGCTGTTCTCCAGGATACTTTCTGCTCGCCAATGCATACCTCCTGCGGCGAGAGGTTGGGATGCAGTGGGTAGATTGTGGATTTGTCCCAGTTTACTTTAAGGCCGAATGCCTCCGCGAACTCTGTCAAGGTTGTCCAAATGGGTGTGACATCCGTGGTAACATCAATATATAGGAGAAGGCCATCCGCCTACATGGAGACACTATGTATGGTATCCGCTATGGGAATGCCCCAGTCCCTCCTCGCTCAATCGTATTGCTAGAGGTTCTACTGCTAGGGCGAAGATCAGGGGTGATAGTGGGCACCCTTGCCGCGTACCACGCTCCAACTTAAAGGGAGATGATACATATCAGCCCAATCGGATACGGGATGTAAGCTTAGTGTAGAGACGTTGTGTGTATGCTAGGAGAGTGGGACCTAATCCTGCGTGTTGCAGAACGGTAAAGAGGTATGGCCACTTGAAGGGCCTTTTCGAGGTCTAGGATCAAGCAGGCCACGTTAGGGTCCGTGTCCCCACTTGATCCTGAATGTGGAACAAACGGAGTATGTTTTGGGACATATTTCTGCTGGGAACAAATCCGCAGTGATACGGGTGCACTAGGGGTTACAGGATTTGTTCATATTTATCCGCCAGAATCTCCCCAGTATTTTACAGTCTGCAGAAAGGAGCGTGATAGGGCGGTATGAAGAGTTGCTGCGGGTCATGGTGTGGCTTAGGGAACGTTAAAATTACCGACTCTCGGAGGGAGCTAGGCAATTCACGCCTCTTGTGCGGTCGCGTACATTTCTACGGGACAGGGGACCAAAAGGGAGGAGAAAGTGCTGTAATATTGGTGCGGCAGACCGTCTAGGCCTGGTGCCTTGTGTTGCGCTAGCGCACGGATCGCCTGAGTGACGTCAGTCAGTGTAATCTTGGCGTCTAGTGCGGTTTTTTCAGCCTCCGTAATGTGTGGGATGGGCAAGGGGTCTAGAAAGTGCTTTATCGCCTCCTGTCTGAGTCGTGGTGCGGGAGATCGTGGTGTGGTAGTGCTGAAATGTGCATAAGATGTCCGTTTGGGATCGTACTAAATTGCCGGTGGGATCGAGTATCTCAGTGATGGGTTTTGTGTCTGTGTCCTGGTTTGCTAACCAAGCAAAGAGTGTGCCCGTTTTGTCTCTCTCCTTGTGCATTCGAGCGGCATAGGCCCTAAAGTTATATTTACGTAGGTCTGCCATAGCCGCAGAGTATTGTGTTTTGACTTCCGCCACCTGTTCCGCCATTGCAGTATTAGTATCCTCCTGTGTTTGTGATGGTGGCTAACTTTTGTTCAGTATTGGCGAGTGTTCGTTCCAGTGTGCTTTTCACCCCCACTATTTGTTTGATGCATGCTTCCCGAGCCACTATCTTAAATGCGTCCCAATCCACCAGTGTAGAGGAGGCAGTCCCTGCGTTATTGGTAAAGTAGTCCTGTATGTGTCCTGCATGGTCGTGCTTGAACACTGGGTCTGTCAGACAGTCGTGAGGGAGGTGCCAGGTGGGCACCGGTGGGTGAGGGATCCTCCAATGAACACGGAAAATATGGGCATCGTGGTTGGAAATTACTCAACCTAAGTAAGCAGTGTGCTTCACCTTAGGTATCAGTGATAGGGAACATAAAATCTATCCAACCGAATACTCGGGTTGTGTGGGATGGAGTGGAATTAGTAGAGTTGTGATAGAGGGTGGTGTGCTCTCCATGCATCTATTAGCGCCCAGTGCAAGACCCAGTGTTTGAAGCACTCCGTCTGTCTCGGTGCGGGTGAATGTGACGGTGGTGGGTGTGACCTGTCCAGTGTGATAATAAATGCGCAGTTATAGTCTCTCCCTAAGACCCAAGGGATGGATGCGAATTGGGCTAGAACCCCAGTAAGGGAATCCCAGAACCTGTCTTTCTCAACATTTAGGGTGTATATGCTGCCCAATAGGATGGATTGTCCATCTAAGAGCCCCTCCAACAATGCAAATCTACCCTCTTTGTCCACCACTCTCCGGAGCTCCTGAAAGGGGGTACCTGGGCGGACCCAAATCAGCGCGCCCCGTGCGTAGTTTAACTTCTGGCGCTGTGAAGTGTCTCCTGCAAAAACGCCACCTGTGCGTTTTGGCATTTAATGTAAGAGTATGCGGTGTATTGTTTACAGGGGGTGTGCAGGCCCGTGTATTTAAGGTTATAATGCTGATGTCTGCATTCTGCATTTGGTTGTGAGGTTATCGGTACCTGTGCACTTTAGTGTTTCAGAAGGCAGAGCTTGATAAATCTTAAAAATTGTACTAGTCCTGCAGGTCTAGTAACTTGGAAAATCCCCTCGACCCAACTGCAACCTACTTGACCTCTGTCTCTGAAAACGGAGCAAAAGTGACAAGTTAACAAGATTTAAAGGCATCTTTATTGCTCAGTCCCTTTGTGAGCAATAAAAATGCATTTTAATCTTGTTATCTTGTCACTTTTGCTCCGTTTTCAAAGACCGAGGACAAAAGTTGGTTTGTCTTCCTATTCGCCAGAAAGGGCGACTAGGACCTAAAAATAGCTTGTCCTCATCCATTCTCCCTCGCAAATGCGAGCGGGCGAGTGGATTTGTCGAGCCCTGGAAGGTGGCTGCACCTTGGCTTCTTGCAGTGTCCCAGCCCTGCGTTCGCCGGATATGGGGATCCATGACAGCCACCCAGGAGAGATAGGTGTCCTAGTGTGTGCGGTTCCTGAGGGGTGAAAGGATGGAATAAACCGGGGCAATGAAACATGAAACCGGGTGGGGAGAACATCCCAATATCTGGGACCTATCGGCAGGGCAGATACGTCCAAGCTGACTCCTCGCACTAGAGAGTAAATAGTCGATACATGGGGTTAGCAGTTAGTGCCTGCGAGGCGGGTTCACGTCTGGGCATTTGTAGGATCAATGGTAGTCTTCTGGGTTGTGGATCAGCAGAGGTGTCAGGGTGCATTGCGTTGGCGTGTCCATTGCAAATGGGACAGTTCATAACCGCCGCTGTAATTGGACGCTTCTAAACTCCGTCCTACGCCTCGTTAGTACATATTGTCAGCAGTTTGTGGGGTAACCTGAGGTAGGGAGACAGTCAGACTTTGATTGAGTCTTATCACTGTCATCTTCGCCTTCCGAAGTGAACAGTTGGGGTCACGGTCTATATCTTCCTCGGGCGAAGTTGACCCTAGATCTGTTATGGCTTGCAAGGCCTTACGCTGCTCCTGTATGACTTGCTCCAGATCCGGTAATTCCATGGCATGGCGTTCAGCGAGCTCCCTGCGTTTGTCGTGGGCAGTGTCTCCTGTTGTGTGATGCTTTTTGTTTCCACTCCCGTGCGGCCTCTTATGCGGAGCCCTGTGTACAGTGGTGGTCCGCCCACTAGCACGCGTCATCGGGGGAAGTGGGTGGTGCCGGCATGGATGACCTTTAAGCGGGTTGGGAACAGCAGAGAGTATTGTATATTGTTCGCCCGGAGTAGACGTTTCACCTCCAGGAATGAGGATCTTTGTTTCTGTACCGCCCGTGCATAGCCAGGGAAGATCATAATGTGTTGTTTGTCCACCTGTATGGGGCCTGTGCTTCTGGCGGCCCTGAGCACTGTGTCGCGGTCTCGGAAATGCAGAAATTTTGCGAGCATCAGCCGAGGTGGAGCTCCTGGTGGCGGCTTACGGGCCGGGACTCGGTGTGCCCTTTCTATGGAAAAGGAGGGCGTTCGGTTTGTGTTTTGGGTGAAAGATTTGACCCATGCCTCTGTATGCAAAGGGGTGCGTCCCTTCGCCCTCTGGAAGGCCCAGCACGCGTATGTTGCAGCACCGCGAGCGTCCTTCCAAGTCATCCATTCGCTCCTCCACAGTCACCAGGCGGCCCTGGGCGGCTTGGAGCGTTTTCTGCTGGGCATGAATGGTGGGTTGTAGATCGGCTAAAGACTTCTCTCCCTCTTTCACCTTGTCGGACAGTTTCCTGTTGTCGCAACGAATGAGACTAATGTCTGTAGTGAAAGTGCTGAGTCGCTCTTCCATGGAAACTCTAGGAAGTTCAATTGCTGCCAGCCCTTGATCCCGGTTATCGGAGACGGTCGGTTCCGATTTGGACGTGGACATTGTGGCCAATGCGCTGTTCTGTGGTTGGTTCTCCGGTGCGGTTTCAGGGACCGACGTCTGTTGCGTAGCCCTGGGCTTTCCCATTGCGCCGTTTAGAGTAAAGCTCTTTGTGCTCTGTATGAGTGGCTGAAGGGGTGCGGACAGTCTGGTGTGTCCTGGCAGCTTGAGTATCTGTCTCGTGAACTGCTTGATGTAGGCGAGGTAGTGCGCCTGCAGGTCCCCCTTGCCCCGGCAGGGACTGTCCCGTTTAGGCACTAGTCACCTTCACAGTGGTCACCTGAAGTAGTGTCCCTGACCTGTCCGCCTCAGCACGTTCCTCTTGTATTTTCCAGGCCTTGCGGTGGAGACTGCACCAGTCCACTTCCCTCAGCGCTCTCCACCTGGCTGCTTCTAACGTGCAATGCGCCCAAATGGCGGTATTGCATGTCCCAGGCGGTCTGGCAGGAGAGACTAGTGGCAATGTTGTCCCAGGTACTTGTCTGCTGCCACTAGAGCGGAATAGCGGTGTTTTTACCAGTGGTGATGCTTTCTGGTGGCTGCTATTTTAAAGTCCGGCAAAGGCAGTCCCTCTGTTCAGCCACCAATCAGGTGCTACCACGAATGGGGGGGGGGGGGGTTAGCAGAGCCAGGATCAATGTAGCTAAATCAGGCCCTCGTCCCTCACCTCCTGTGTAGCAGCAGGTGAGTCCTCTGGTGAGGGTCTGCGTAGGCAGAGCGTGTCATCACCTCAGCTCCATCTTGAAGTCCGGCAATTGTGGCGCAAAATAACTGCAGCCTCTGGATTTACCCGTGAGAGAGGAGGGGGGCCCCTGGCACCAGCAATGCGCCCATGGTCCGGTGCAAGTAGCTGCCCCTAACTTTGCCTGGATTGGGTGGGTCGGTATCCGGACGGGGCATCGCGTAGCACTCCACCCCCAGTCTCCCTCGCGGCTCTCAAGGTTCGCGGTGGTCAGCGGGGGAGATCTGCGTGGAATGGGCGTCTTCTTCCCTGGCCCCCGCTCGGGATAGCCGTCCGGTGCCCTCAGTCTGGGGGTGTGGCCCCTAACGAAACAGAGCTTGTCCGCTCCGGAATCAGGGCAGAGTGCAGGAGTCCGCCATCTTGTCGCCGGGGTGGCTCTTCGTCAGTGCTGCGGTTTTCGTGGGCTCAGCGTCCCTCGATATGCAGCTGTGGTTCCGACTTCAGTTTAGTCGGCTTGAACCTCAGATGGACTATGTGGCACAGTCTCTTGAGCTGCCCGGACGCGGAGCCTCAGCAGAGCGTGTCCGCCATCGTAGCCCGCTTGGCCACGCCTATAACATCAGTGATAATGGGCAGCCTTGCCTAGTACCCCTTCAAATCTGGACTGGGTCGGAAATGAACTTATTGATTTGCAACCTTGCTACTGGGTCAGGGTACAAAAGTTGTGTCCACCTCTGCAATGCCTGTTGTATTTCCATACTATGCAATACTATGAACACATACCCCCACTGGATAGAGTCGAAAGCCTTGGCGGCGTCTAGCAACACCACTGCAGCCTTTGGGTCAAGTTGATGCAATACTGCAAACAATATTTGCAAGTTGTGCGTTGTTAAACGCTCTGGTTCAAACACTGATTGATCCGGTAGGACCAGATTGAGTAGGAGAGGCTGCAATCTGGTAGTTATTTTTGCCAGGATTTTGATCTCTATATTTATACGGGATAGCTGTCAGTATGATTCACGCCTGTCTGGGTGCTTTTCTTGCTTCAGAAGTGTGATTATTAGGGCTTCGCAGAAGGTGGGGGTAGCATGTTCCTCCCGTATGCCTTTGCGTACATGGAAAGTACATATGGGGCCAGGCGATCTGCATATTTTTTGAAAAATTCACTGGGAAGCCCATCCCCACGAGACGCCTTTCCATTCGGCAAGGCATGTATGGCCTCTTTCACCTCTAGTGCTTTTGGGTCTGTCTGATATTCTCTCTGGCCCTGGGAGAGCCGTCCCAAGCCTACTTTGTCCTGAAGCAGTGTGATGTGGCCCATATAGGGCAGTGTAGAAGTCCATAAATGCTAATAGAATACTCATTATCACTGTTATGGTCTCTGATCTCTACGATGTGTACCTGTGTTTTAGGTTCCTCTATTTTAGAAGCTAGAGTGCACCCTAGTCTTCCACTTTCCGCATATGACCTCACTTTCCATCTTCTGGACATAAGACACGCTCCCTTCTCTGTCAGTGTATTCTTGAGCTTGTGTAGTCCTGCTATGGCACCCGTTTGTAGCTTCTCCCTAGTGTTTGTAGGATACCCTCCAATTTTATTTTTTTGTTTAAACATATTTTCTGTAGTAGGGGATCTCTGTGTATAGTCATAATCTAGTGAATCGTCCCGCCCATGTGCGTGGACCCCGGCAATCAAAAATAATCTCTTAAGTTGTCAAAACATGCAGAAAACTGCAAAGACACTTAAGAGAGAATTTAAAGACAAATAATGCAGCCTATATCCACAGGCTACACTGTCCAGTACTTCAACTAGAAATTCCACCAAATAACCACACATAATACAGCCTGCCCAGTTTCTACCATAGAGAAACTTGCCTCCCCCAGTAAAAGACACTGGAATGATAGAGAGGAAGGCATGGACAGACAAGCCCATAGGCTGCCATTATGTGGCTTAAATAGGATACTGTGCCTTTAAGAGAACTTTCCAGAACTTCTCCCAGTATCCCAGAATGCATAGCAGGTCCCTCTACTTTCAGTTCTTTTTTCCGGCTCCTGCTTACAGGACCCTGGCATTGAGCTCTCCCTTGTTTGTAGGGTTTATTGGATATTTTGGCACTTTAGTGTTTTAAAAGTGTTTCATTTTACTTTCTTGGTGTTCTCTTTCTCTTTTGTGTGCTGATTCAGGCGTTTTAGGGCTCTAAAATGCCTGGCCTTTCTGATAAGTGTCCAGCATGTGGGAGGAAGAAGGCCAAGAGTGATCCCCACGATGTCTGCATCGTCTGCCTCCCTGAAGATCATGTCCCTGAGGACTGTCATCTGCCAGCAGTTTACTGCTCGGACTCTGAGGGACAGGATGAAGATCAGGCTTTCTGGCCTTGAGGAGAGGCGTCTGCAGGCTGCAGGTAGGTCTGGGCAGGCTGGGAAGGTTCCCTCTGCCGAGGCCAACGGTCCCGGTCTCAGTCGACGTCTATTGCATCGACGACGGCGTCGAGAGGGATGACGGCGGTGTGCTCCCTTCTCCCCTTCTCCCCGGGGCTCCGGGTCGAGACGGCGTGACGGCTCGACGTCGAAGGGCCTGGAGAAGTCGCCGTCTAAGCCACCGTCGACGTCATCGTCCTTGTCGACGTCAAGGTCTTCCTATCGACGTCGGAGACGAAGTGACAAGCATCGGTGCTCGCCGTCGAGGCGACACCGCCGAACGCCGTCGAAGCACCGGTCGACGTCGAGGGGCTCCTCGACGTCGAGAGCATCTAGACGGAGGAATCGACGCTCGTCGTCGAAGAAGGAACGTTCGACGCCGCAGAGGCGGCGTACGACGTCACGGAGAAAGAGGTCGACGTCGAGGGGTCGGCGTTCGACGTCGAAGAGGAGGTCGACGTCGCAAAGGTGGCGTTCGACGCCGGAGTCGCAGAGGCGACGTTCTTCGCCAGAAAAGCGACGCTCAGCGTCGAGAAGAAAGAGGTCGGTGTCTGGGAGTCGTTCTGCCTCTCCAACTGCGCAAGAGGGATTCTGGTCCCAGAAGTCAGACTGCTTCTAGTGGAGGGCGCAAGAGGAAGCGATCACCTGCTGTAGGGGCTGCATCTTAGCCCCCTTCGCCTAAGGGGTCACCGGGCTCGGTGTACTCAGAGGTGTACACGCCATCTCGGTCTCGGTCACCACCTCCGCCTGTTCCTAAAGAGGATCCTCCACCCAACCCTCCACTTCCGTCAGGCGACCCACCGCCACCAGATCCTCCGCATGGGCCCGCCCCGCAGCCGAGGGTTCCTCCACCGAGGTCCACTTCGCTGCCGTCTTTGCCGGTACCTCCTAAGGGGACCCCAAAACCTAAACCCGAGAGGAGCCGAGGGAGACCCCACCACGGAAACCGGTGGAGCGGCCACGGGCTGGCAGGTCTCGCTCTCGCTCTGGGAGAAGGGAGAGATCGCGACACAGATCGTCCACGAGGTCGAGACGCCGCCATAGGAGGCGCGAATCTCGCTCCCACACAAGGTCCTCTGGTACCAGAGACTATTCTCCTACCTTGTCTGAGTCACCGGGCACGAGGGTGTCCCCGATTGATGACCTGGTGGCGTTCCATGATGTCCTTTTAAGGGGCGCTGCGAAGTTGGGCATATCCTTGACGGTGCCTACTCCTAAAACTACAGTCATTTTTGAGACATTGCATCAAAAACACCTGTCTCGTCCTCTCCTGCCTCTGGTGCCGGGCCTGGAAGAACCGGCTATGGCCCTTTTTCTCACCCCTGCGGTGACGAAGGCGGCTCCATCGAGGCTGCTGAAGAAGTACCGGGCTCCCGACTCGGACCCGGCCTTTCTGAGGGCGGAACCCCCTCCAGACTCTGTAATTGTGACGGCGGCCCGCAAGCAACATGCCACCTCCCCGTCCTCCACGGTTCCCCCGGATAAGGAGTCCAGATGGATGGATTCGGCAGGGAGGAAAGTGTGTGGAACATCGGCTACCTCCATGAAGGCTGTGAGTGCCACGGCGCTGTTGGGACGCTAAGACCGCGCCCTCTGGGACTCCCTCCAGCAGTTTGCGGAGATGTTACCCCGCGAGAAGCGCTGAATGAAGGTTTGCTGGTGGCTAACCAGATTATCAGCGCTGCAGCGGACTCTTCCTTGTGTGCAGCTCATGGGTTTTGCCATGGGGTTAACCAACGACGTCACGCCTGGCTCCGTCTTGTCCCTGAAACCGGACGCACAGCAGAGGGTGGCCAACCTACCATTCTCCGGCCAGACCCTCTTCGGGAAGCATGCGGACGATGAGATGGCCTGGAGAAGCCTAAAGACACGAAGAAGTCGTACCGCCCGTTCCAACGGCGGTTCGGTGGGCAAGGCAGAGGACGTGGCCAGGCTTCGGGACAGTCACAACAACAGTTCCGTAAGCCATTCCAGAAGCGCCAGAAGGGCAGAGGAGGCCAGCAGTCGGCTCCGGCGCCCAAGGGCCAGGCTGGGTCTAGGTCCTAGGAACCTACTCTCCCCGGATCTGTTACCCACTCCGGTAGGGGAAAGCATTCAATTTTTTCTGGCAGAGTGGAGAAAAATTACTCGGGACAAGTGGGTGCTGAATATTGTTTGCAATGGATACAGTCTTCGGTTCACCAGCCCTCCTCCTCCAATTCCCCGGTCAGCTCGCAGTTTCAGCTGCGCGAGCTTCAGGCGGAAGCGGATATCCTGTTAAGGAAAAGGGCGATAGAAGACGTACCTCTGTCTCAGAGAGGAAGAGGTCTGTACTCCCGGTTCTTTCTGGTTCGCAAGAAGGACAAGAACGAGTTCAGGCCCATTCTGGACTTGCGACAGGCAACCAAATGGATTTGCAGGAAAAAGTTTCGCATGCTGTCGTTGCATCAGATTTATCCTCAGTTGCAACAGGGAGACTGGCTATGTGCTATAGACATACAGGATGCTTACTTCCATGTGCCCATTGCACACAAACACAGGAAGTTCCTGCGGTTCCAAATCGGCGCCAATCATTATCAATACACAGTACTCCCCTTCGGACTGAAGTCTGTGCCGAGAACTTTCTCGAAGTGCATGGCAGTGGTAGCAGCACACCTGAGGAAGAACAAGGTGTTTGTCTATCCGTACCTGGACGATATGTTGATCAAGGCATCCTCCTTCTCGGAAGCGCGAGCACACTTCCAGAAGACGTGCGTTCTCTTGAACGAGCTGGGGCTGCACATCAACATGGCCAAGTCTGTCCCGACTCCGGTCCAATGCATACAGTACTTGGGAGCCTCCATCAATACGCTGTCAGCAAGCGTGTCTGCTTCGGAAGAGCGACGATTATCTCTCCTTTGGAAGGCTCAGGCTCTTATGACAACTCCATCTACAACAGTGAGGACGGTGTCTTCTCTACTGGGATCGATGGCCTCTTGTATCTTCCTGACGCCGCACGCACGGCTGCACATGAGACCGCTGCAGGACTGCTTGGAGGACCAGTGGGATCAGAGGAAAGGATCTTGGGACGACAAGATTCGACTGTCGCTGCATGCTCTTCAGTCTCTGAAGTGGTGGTGTTTGGCGGAGAATCTCCTCAGAGGGGTTCCCTTTCACAAGGACATTCCCACGCAGACTGTCGTGACAGATGCTTCTCTCCTGGGATGGGGAGCGCACTCGGACTCTACAGATTCAAGGAACGTGGTCACCGATGGAGGCCACGTATCACATCAATTTCCTGGAACTCGGAGCTGTTCACTTGGCACTGAAGGCCTTTCTTCCGTCCTTCCAGACCAACTCTCTGCTTGTACAGACTGACAATACCACCATGATGTATTACCTCAACAAGCAGGGGGGCTCGAGATCCCGCACTCTGTCACAGGAGGCGCAGGCGATCTGGCACTGGCTCCTAGCCAGAGGTCTGACGATCACGGCTACCCATCTGCCAGGTGTGCAGAATGTTCAGGCAGACGCACTGAGCAGGCTGGTTCAGGAAAACCACGAGTGGGTCATAAACGACGAAGTACTAGGAGAAGTCTTCGCAAGGTGGGGAACTCCAGACGTAGATTTGTTCGCCACCGCCGAAAACAGCAAGTGCAGAGACTTCGCCTCCAGGTACTACCAGCATGGGACGCTGGGGAATGCGTTATGGATCGACTGGACGAACAGCTTTCTGTACGCCTTTCCTCCCATTCCTCTGATTCCGGCGGTGCTCATCAAGCTGGCCCGGTCCAGGGCTCTGATGATACTCATTGCCCTGGAGTGGCCCAGGCAGTGGTGGTTCACGGACCTACTTAACCGGTCTCTCCTTCCTCACATTCGGTTGCCGTGCAGGCCGGACCTTCTCACGAAGTTCGGGGGACGGATGTTACACCCGAACCTCTCGTCTTTGAGTTTGGCGGCATGGCTCCTGAGATAGTGCAATATGGCCATCTGAATCTGCCTGAGGATTGCATGGACATACTGAATGAGTCTAAGAGGCCTTCCACTCGAACTTCATATGCTTACAAGTGGAAGAGGTTTTGTATCTGGTGTCAGTCTAAGAATCATGACCCTACGACCTGTAAGGAAGATGTCATCCTTTCTTACCTTTTACATTTGGCGCAGTCTGGCCTTAATGTTCATTCCATTAAGGTTCATCTTGCTGCATTGACTGCCTACAGGAAATGCCCTTCGCAGACTTCCTTTTTCCAGATCCCTGTGATCAAAGATTTTCTGGAAGGATTGAAGAAAGTATTCCCTCCTGTCAGGCTTCCTTCGCCTTCATGGGTATTGAATGTGGTGCTGTCCAGATTGATGAAGGAGCCTTTTGAACCTATTCATAAGGCTTCGTTGCAGCACCTGTCCTGGAAGGCGGCGTTCCTCGTGGCCATTACATCGGCCCGCAGGGTGAGTGAAATTCAGGCGTTTTGTTGTACTGAACCTTATACTGTGTTTCATGCTGCTAAGGTTGTTATGCGCACTCACCCTAAATTTCTTCCCAAGGTTATTTCTGATTTTCATGTCAACCAGACCATAACTTTGCCTACGTTTTTTCAGAACCCTTCGTCTCCAGCGGAAAGGTCTCTCCATTCCCTGGATGTTAGGAGGGTGTTGAAATTTTATCTGGATAAAACCAAAGATATTCGTAAGTCTGACCAGTTGTTTATTAATTATGGATCAGTCAGGACGGGTCTTGCTACCTCTAAGCAGTCCATTTCTAGGTGGAATGTGTCCTGCATACAATTATGTTACCAAAAGGCTAATAAGACCTTAGGAGGTAAGCCTAAGGCTCATTCCACCAGGGGCAAAGCTGCCACGACGGCTCTGCTCCGTAACGTGCAGATTGCTGAAATCTGCAAGGCAGCCACTTGGAAGTCGGTTCATACCTTTGCTAAGCATTACTGCCTGGACACTGACGCCAGGGCAGACGCTCAGGTTGGGCAGGCTTCGCTGCGGAATTTGTTCGCACAGTAGTGGCGTTATTTTCTTCTCCACCGCCGCTTCGGTGTGGGGATGGGCTTGCCATTCTATTCACTAGATTATGACTATACACAGAGATCCCCTACTACAGAAGGAGTAGTTTCTGTCCTGTAACTCCAGTTCTGTAGTAGGGGTATCTCTGTTAAAGTCCTAAGCGTCCGCCCTCCTCCCCGGTGGAGATATTTCGTCATGTACGGAATGCGACAGGTCTGGCGTGCTTCCCCTTCAAAAAGAACTGAAAGTAGAGGGACCTGCTATGCATTCTGGGATACTGGGAGAAGTTCTGGAAAGTTCTCTTAAAGGCACAGTATCCTATTTAAGCCACATAATGGCAGCCTATGGGGCTTGACTGTCCATGCCTTGCTCTCTATCATTTCAGTGTCTTTTACTGGGGGAGGCAAGTTTCTCTATGGTAGAAACTGGGCAGGCTGTATTATGTGTGGTGTTATTTGGTGGAATTTCTAGTTGAAGTACTGGACAGTGTAGCCTGTGGATATAGGCTGCATTATTTGTCTTTAAATTCTCTCTTAAGTGTCTTTGCAGTTTTCTACATGTTTTGACAACTTAAGAGATTATTTTTGATTGCCGGGGTCCACGCACATGGGCGGGACTATTCACTAGATTATGACTATAACAGAGATACCCCTACTACAGAACTGGAGTTACAGGACAGAAACTACTCCTTATTCTTCAATTAGCAGTTGCAGGGCTTTGTGCACCAGACATCTGCCAAATCAGACCGATGTAAACATGAAAGCAATCGACATATTTATATGTAAGATCAAGATGCTTAAAAAGGCATGCTGAATGATAATGAATTCCCCTCCTTAACTCCCACCCCCCTGAGATCGCACTGCATCCGCTTAATCCTTCCCACAGTCGAAATAAACAATCAAAGAATCCCACCCTGGTAGCATGCACCCCCACGACCCCCCCCCACCGCACCTGGACCGTGCTAGCAACTACTCCAGTGACTGGGTCTCTGCCGGCGGCTCTAACCATAAACTGCGATAGTCCGCCCACCGTTGCCAAATCTTAGTGCTTACGTGGGCATCCCCTGGCCACAAAGATTGGCTGCTCCAACCCCATGCAAAAATCTTATCCATTCTTCCATGCAGCCACTGAAGGGGCCAGCGTCGCCTTCCACTTTCTAGCAATATCTTGTTTCGCCAGCGTAAACGCCAACAACATAAGATGTTGTTTGTAGACCTTGCCCTCTATCCCTTCCATGACGTAAAACAGTAGGGCCAACTGCGGCGTTCGAGGGAGTCCCCACCCCAAAAATGATCGAAGGACGTACTCTGCCAAACAGTATGCAGGAAAGTGTCCTCCTCCCGAACACAGCAAAGACACTCCGGGGAAGCAATCAGTCCCACCTGGGGTACCCTCTATTTTTTGCAGTCTGTTGCGAAGCCTTTTCGGGAAACCTGCTTGTTGTACTCTTATGCACTCACCCCGTAAAGTGGCCTTGAAATCCTCCTACAGCGTCTTCGCCTCTTCTAAAGACCTCGAATTCTCCTGAAAGAGTAATTGCAGTACCTATATTTTCTTTAAATACCTGGTCTAATAATGAAGTGGGGTGAGGCCTCCATTCATATAGTGATGTGTGGGTATAGCACGTTCCAGCAAAATGGGGACTTGGTCAGATAACCTTGTAGCCAAATGGGTCACTTCTATTGTCTATGTACTCAATTACCCTCGAGATCAGCCAATAATCCAATCTAAACCATGTGTTGTGCGCTGAAGAATAATGCGTCACTAAATGTCTTGGCTGCTTGCTTCCCATGCCATTCTGTTGTAGCCAAAGGTCTAGTAGGCGGTCAAGGTAAATGTTGAGTTCGCCACCCCATATCTTGCTGAAGAAAAAGGGGTCGTCAACGTTAGGGCAGTAGGTATTGAAGAGCAATGCCTTTGTGCCCCCCAATCAACCTTGTACCAGTAGGAACCTCTTGTTCGTTGGTTTATTTATTAGTAAATGCACACCCCTAAAATGAGTACGACAAGGCCACCTTCACCAGTGCTCATTTAGTCCTTATGTTGTGTTCTGTTGATTTTGTGAGGTGTTTTTCTTGCAGCAGTGCTATTTGCACGCCATGACTGTCAAGCAACGCCAGTCACTGTCTTAATTTTTTGGGATAATTAAGACCACTCGCATCGCACTTAAACATTTTAACTAGGCCCTCGGGTGCGCCATTTCGGGTGAGCATTCTTACATATCCAGTGTAGTGGGCAAATACCAGCGAACAGCAATGTACTCTGCACTCATTGTAATATGCACTGTCTGCAAAATCGAACAAACCTAAGTCTCCCTCCATTTCATCACCCCCAACTTCTAAAGCCATCCCAAATAAACATAAAAATGAAGAAAAAGGTCCAAATATCAGTCCTAGGAGTATATACCCTCTGGGGGTTGCTAGATGCCAGTAATCCCTCCCGATGGTTGGGGGTAGCCGAATTTCATGATTTAGACTGCATTAGCGTAGTGCGGTTAATCTGGAGCAACACATTACTATATATATCGGGATCACAGTAACATAGGAATTGTGAAGTTCACTTGGGGCAAATAGTTTTGCAGCGTGAATCTTTCTGGATTCACTATGCTGTGCATTATTCCGCGGTCTTGTGGTTGGGTCCGGAATCAGTCCTTTTTTTTTTCGTAGCCCAGGTGGGTGTCTACCTCCCACCTTTTGGTGTATTTCCGATGACGTCGGCGCGCTTCCTGCGTAAGCACCCACTCTTGGGCGCCATCTTCAGATTCTTTTTTCCGCGGTTAGGTCTGGATCGTTCCCGAGAGGGCTCCAGACATTTTTGGAGAAAGAAGAAAACACGCAGTTTTTAGACGAAAAACATTGGAGAAGACTTCAGTAGACTACATCATTGAGAAGATCGACGAAGGAGGGAAGGAAGTTCAAGAATATTAAATTTCCATCGAGGAATGCGAGCGCAGGGGGCCCCCTGAACGCATGAGATGTACAAGACTCCTTTCAAGTTCTGCGCAAATTGCCACCACAAGTACGCGCAGAAGGACCAGCACCCGGTTTGCAACCTCTGCCTACCGGTAGACCACAAGACCAGCGCCTGCTATGCCTGCTCCACCTTTACGCCGAAAACTCTTAGAGTTCGAGCGAGACAGAGTAGCCAACGCTACGATGCAGGGCATGGGCCTGCCTCCATCCCTTAGAGACCTGGGCCTATCTTCAGACGAAGACAACAAAGCCGCGGAAGACGACTGCTACACGGTCGTAGAGACCGATATTACGAAGACTCCAAAGAAGGTAGGAGACTCTACGGCCCCTAAAGCCCCGAGAGACCCTGAGTCTCGAAAGATCGACGGAAAATCCTCGAAAGCGCCAGTGCCGAAAGCTTCGGCGCCCGCACCTAAACCCAGGCCCAGCGGATCCTCTGAGGAGTTTCCGGCGCAGAGAGCTGAAGAACAGCTAAAGGAACGTCGGACGCCGAGGGAGAAGGACCCAAAAAAGGCCCCAGCGCCGACGCCGAAGATAAGCTTGGCGCCAAAACCTTCGAAGCCGAAAATAGGTTAGGCGCCAAATTTACCGCCGAAGAGACCAGCCGAACCATTGGACGCAGATCTGGCTGCCGAAATGGAGAAGAAGAGGCGTCTCGAAACCGAGATGGAAAACATCCTGAAACGAAAGAAGGATTTCGACGCCAGGATGAAAGACTACATAATCCCGACAAAGCTTAAGCCACAGGTGCGCGAGGTGGTCGAGGAGGAAGAGGATGAGGTCGAGGAACAGTCTGAGAATGTCGAAACATTCGACGAACCGGACTAAGTCGAGGCTGCCTTCGACTACTATGAGAAGGACGAAGACCGCAGGACGCTCCTGGGTTCGGCGACCTCGGAAAGTCAGGAGATCGACTGGCAAGAAGTTGACACAAAGTCCTGAAGAAAGCGTCGACACGTATCCTTCGAGGCCTTCGCCGCCAGATGACATTGGGGTGTACAACACAGTCATCAGGAATGCAGCGGCTGTCTTCAAGGTGAAACTTGACGAAGCGCAGCAGAAGGCTGACTTCCTCCTCGAGACATTGCTCCCCACACAGACCAGGAGCCAGTACCTGCCAATGCTGGAAAGTGTCATGGCACAAGGGAAAGAAGCCTTCAAGGAGCCGGCTACATGCAAGGCAGTCACCCCAATGACTGAAAAGAAGTATAAACATTCATCCAAGGACCCAGCCTATATCCAGGGAACGGTCTCAGCTGACTCAATCATTGCTGCCACAGCAAGGAAGAGGGCTAATGTGCCTACTACCTCAGGGCCACCTCCAGACAAGGAGAGCAAGAGGATGGACTTGGTAGGGAAAAGAATTGAAAGGAATGCCGCAATGCCGCAATGCCGCAATGCACTGGCGAATGGCCAATTAAACGCACTACTAAACAGGCATCAGTACCAAATCATGGAGGAGCTGGGCAAGTTGATAAAGAATATGCCTCAGGAATTCAGAGACCGAGCTGAAAACCTAGTCGAAGAGGGGAAGAATGTGGCAAACTCTTGCATCAAGACCGCTCTGGACGGAGCGGACACCTCCAGTAGACTCATGATGATGGGCATCACAGAAAGAAGACAAGCCTGGCTCAGGGTGTCCGGCTTCAAGCCAGAAGTACACAGCATCCTGAACACCCCGTTCAATGGACAGACCTTGTTCGGGCCCCAGTAGACGAAAAGCTCAGTCATCTAAAGAGAGACAATGAGACGGCAAGGTCCATGGGGCATTGCAGTTCAGAGGGTCAAAGGGGCACCCCATCACGAAGGCCCAACGGCAGGGGTGGTAACCAGCCAGGAACATCGCACCAGGCGTTCCACCAATCCCACCAGGCGGAGAACCAAACACAGCAGGGGCAATCAAAGCAGTCCTGGCAATACCACCAGAGGGGCCAGTCCTTTCGTGGGAGAGGCAATGGACGTGGCCAGAATAGGAGGGGAGGTCGGCAACCCCCCGCCAAGTGACTTGGTCAGGCAACGTGTGCCCACCCAAAGAAGAACTCCCGGGGTGAGGCACATGAACACGCAGGGGTCAAGCGCACTAAGCACCTGCGTGCATGTGAGACCAGTGGGAGGAAGACTAAAACATTACTTCCAGGAGTTGAAGGCAATAACTTCAGACAAATGGGTTCTAAACATCATGCAGTTCGGATACTGCATAGAACTGGAAAAGACACAATCAAGCAGAAAGCCAAAGAGAAGGCAACTAGCAAGGAAAGAGCTGCAGCTACTCCAAGAGGAAGCGAGAGAGCTCCTGCAAAAACAAGCCATAGAACCAGTACCTTACAGAGAAAAAAACAGGGGGGTGTATTCTACGTACTTCCTGGTGCCAAAGGTAGACGAAACAATGAGACCCATCCTGGACCTAAGGTTCTTAAACATATTCATAAGAACGCAAAAATTCAAAATGACATCTCTACAAGAGGTGCTCCCTCAATTGCAAAAAGGAGACTTCATGGTCACCATAGACCTAAAGGATGCCTATCTGCTCATACCAGTGAACAGAAGTCACAAACATCTGCTCAGATTCGCCATAGGGGAACACCACTATCAGTTCACAACCCTAGCGTTCGGTCTAAAGTCGGCGCCACGGGTCTTCACAAAGTGCCTAGCAACAGTCGCTGCACACCTAAGAAGGGAGGGAATACACGTATACCCTTACCTGGACGACTGGCTAATAAAAGCAAGGTCGTACCAGATATGCAAGGAGCATGCACATAGTGACAAGAACACTGATGGACCTGGGATTCTCCATACACTGGGGGAAATCCTCAATGGAACCAGAACAAATAAAAATCTTCCTGGGAGCTCAGATCTACACCGTACAGAGCAAGGTGTTCCCAGCGAGAAGAGGTCAGTTACACTGGTGAAGGAGACGAAGCTCTACCAGAGGGGGCAAGCTCGGACAGTGAGAAAAGCGAGCCAGATCATGGGCATGATGGCATCATGCATACACCTAGTGCCAAATGTGCGGCTGCACATGAGACCTTTACAGGAGTGGTTACAGGAGCAATGGTCACAAGCAACACGGCGTTGGGAGGATCTAGTGGTTGTAACGCACGCAGTACAGAAAGAAATGGCATGGTGGAACAAGGAGAGCCTGATAAGTGGAAAGCCTCCAACGGTGACCATCACCACAGATGCATTCCAGAAGGGATGGGGAGCTCACATGGAGAAACTCAAAGTGAGGGGTCTGTGAACACCAACAGATGCGGTAAAACACATCAATTTCCTGGAGTTGAAGACAGTTATCCTTGCTATAAAACCCTTCCAGACAAAACTGTTCAACCAGAGGGTGTTGATCCAGACAGACAACACAACAGCGATGTTCTACATCAACAAGCAGGGTGGAATACAATCGGCCATGCTTTCGAAAATGGCGCAGGAGAAATGGGCTTGGGCCATCCCTCAACATAGACCTGCTAGCTATACATCTGCCAGGGAAGGACCACGTAGAAGCAGATTAACTCAGCGGACAGACATCGGCAACCCACGAATGGGAGCTCAATGCACAGGAGACGAGAAGGCTGTTAGACAGGTGGGGGACACCGTCGGTGGACCTATTTGCAACACGCCAAATTGCCGAATCTTCGCATCCAGGCTGCCCACGGAGGGATCCCTGGGGAATGCCCTATGGATAGACTGGTCGAGGACATTCGCTTACGCTTTCCCCCCCGATACCGCTGATGAACAAGGTCCTCAGCAAGTGCAGAGCGAGCAACATGACACTGATACTGGTCGCACCACAGTGGGCCAGGCAGACCTGGTATTCGCAGATCATGGAGATGGCACAGAGCGCACCCCACAGATTCGGAAGGAGAAAGGACCTGCTCTCCATGCAAAACGGGCAGGTACTACACCCAGAGCCAGAGACCCTGAGCCTGGTAGCGTGGCTCCTGAGGACATAGAATTTGCGCATCTGAAACTACCAGAGAGCACCCTGAGGGTACTTCGGGAGGCACGAAGGCCCAGCATGCGAAAGTGCTATGTATCAAAATGGAAGAGATTCACTCTATGGTGCAGGAGAGAGAAGCTGCACAATAAGATGCAAAAGGACTCAACAGTGCTAAGATACCTCCCACACCTACTAGACAAGAAACTAACGTCATCCTCCTTGAGAGTTCACTTAGCAGCAATAGTCGCTTACACAAGAGGGAGACGTGTAAGAGTTTCTTCACCTCACAAGTGGTTAAAAGATTCCTGGAAGGAGCTAAAAGGATTGCGCCTCCAAAGAGGGTGCCACCACCTGCATGGGACCTTAACCTGGTCCTAACAGAACTGATGAAACATCCCTTCGAACCAATTCACAAAGCATCCCTAGAGAGGCTAACAATAAAAACAGCTTTCCTGGTAGCAATCACCTCGCTGGGCAGGGTAAGCGAACTTCAGGCTTTAACGTTACAGGAACCCTACATCCAAATTCACAATGATAGGGTGATAATGAGAACGGACCCACACTTCATGCCGAAGGTGGTTTCAGGGTTCCACATGAATCAAACTATACAAATACCAATTTTCTTCCAGAAACCGACAACAAGCGCTGAAAGAGCTCTTCACACCCTAGACGCCAGAAGGGCTGTCCTGCACTACATTGAAAGGACAAAGGAACACAGGAAAACAAAGCAATTCTTTGTTTCCCTCGCAAAGAGCTTCGTGGGAAAACCAGTAACTAAAGGAACAATTGCGGGATGGATCGTACAGAAAATACAATTCTGCCACAAACGGGCAGGGGAAGAACTGGCAGGAGGGACACGGGCCCACTCTACCAGGAAAAAGGGAGCTACAATAGCTTTCCTGGCCAACACCCCCATTCAGGACATCTGCCTGGCGGCAACATGGGCTTCAGTGCACACGTTCACAAAGCACTACTGCGTGGATATACAGATGAAAAAGGAAGCACAAGTCGGACAAAAGGTGCTTCAGCACCTATTTAATAACCAACGCTCATCTTCCACCCAGCCGCCAGAAAAATGAGAAACCGCTACAAAGTCTATGCACAGCATAGTGAATCCAGAAAGATTCACGCTGCAAAACGAATAGTTTCTTACCTGTCGGTGTAGTTTTGCAGCTTAAAGATCTTTCTGGATTCACTAGCGAACCCACCCACCTCCGCCAGAAAGATGAGGCTGGAGAGGAAGGGGGTTGAAAACATGGACAATTACTTGAACAAACAAACCTTGAAGGTTAAAGCAGTGAATGACTTACTAGAACATTGCCATTACTTCAGTAACCGAACAAACACGAGAAAAAAGAATCCGAAGATGGCGCCCAAGAGTGGGTGCTTCCGCAGGAAGCGCGCCGACGTCACCGGAAATACACCAAAAGGTGGGACGTCGACGCCCACCTGGGCTACGAAAAAAAAAAGACTACGATTCCGAACCCAACCACAAGACCGCGGAATAATGCACAGCATAGTGAATCCGGAAAGATCTTCAAGCTGCAAAACTACACCGACCGGTAAACTATTCGATACCTATGATTTACAAAGAGCATCTACAACACATCCGCACCAAGGCAGCCATACAGTCCAAAGTCCAGCCAACTAGTGTCTCTCAGAGGGAGGACAGTTATTACCACATCAAGTTTGCCGCCACATGGCAGTTGCCTGTTGTCGCCAGTTTGCTCCATACAGGTTCACTTGCCTAGTATTCAATGGTCGTGTCATCCGCCATCATTTCAGGTTGTACTCTCCGGCTCTTTAACAAGGTTTTATCATAGTCCATGGCCATTTTTGGCGAGATGAAGATCTTCTTTTTGCCCTCATCCTCTATATGCAGTCGGGCTGGGCACAGCATGTTCAGATCGAAGTTTCTTTTTTACTTGAATAAATTCTTCATGCTCTACTTGATCCACTGCATTGAAATCAGGATAAAAAGCGATTTAGTTACCCTGGCAGTTTATGATCTGTTTCTCCCGGGCTAGACTAAGCACTGCATCCCAATAATTTAATAACTTTGCAATAATTGGACTTCATTGAGCTCCCAGTACAGGTTTCGCCACTATCAGGACTGCGGTCAAATGTTCAGAACCAAATATCTTTAAGTATATTTTCAACGTGCAGCTCCAATCTTCCAGTATTGGTAGGCTCAGGTGATCGGAAGATTATTGCTGTGCCTCTATATCCTCATTTTTGGCTTGGATTACAGCTAGCACCTTCATGGTTAAACATTTTTACAGTGACAGTTGGTAGGCTATCTTCTTAGTTGCGATACGCTACTCAGCCTCCCCAGCCTGCGCACTGTTTATCTAGTTTAGCCTCCATCTGGTCCATGCACAGGTTGAACACATCTATTTTGCCTTCTATTGATGGCAGACTTTTCCTGCATGGCTAAAAGAGTAGTTTCCAATGCTGTGGCTCACTGTGATGAAGGCTCCTGCTCTGAGGCTGAGAGTGCATATTGTTGAGTTTTAGTAGCTCTTCGTGTTTCAAGTGTTAGACATACCTGCTGCCCATCTGTTTTCACCATAGTGGCAAGTTCTCAGAGATCCTAGGCGGTTAACTTCAGCACTCTTGTCCCCGCAGTCTTAGCACGGTGCACACCAGGTCTGCAGGGTTCTCTCAATTGTGTGCCCTCTGCCAGTATTATTCTGCCCCATGTATAGGCGCCCTTATCCAGTTTTCTGTGCCCCTTGTTATTCAGTAGATGTAGGGGCCTCAAACGCACAGCCCATGGTGCACAGGCGGCATGTGTTATGCCCAATCACCAGGGTGCTGCAACACTCCCAGGACAAGGTGTCTCAGTGGGGCCGCTATGCCAAAGAGGGCAGGCACTTTATATGCCTCACCGGATACTGAGATGACTCCTTCCTCCCGAGGGCTATCTCCTACAGTAGTCCGCATTGGGCCACATCTAGCAGGGCATCGTGCCCTGGCCCAAAGCAGGGCATCGTGCCCTGGCCCAAAGCAAGGCACCGCAGCCCAGCACTGATGGTCCCGGTCGCTCTCCGCCTTCTTGGCTGTGCGCTGTTTGTCGTGTGCCTCCGCACCTCACAGCCCATCAGGGGCCTCGCTCTCCACCGTGGGCACATCTCACTTCTTTTTCTGGCCCGGCATCTCAAAGAACAGCACTCAGTTCTCTGCCCGGGCCGGCGGTCGCGCACATGGGACCCCAGCTCGCCGCAGGGCGCAGCACACTTCTCCCTGTCGATGCGACTTCCACCCTTTAATCCCAGCACCGCAGTTCACTGCCGGTGCTGCCAACCAGCATAGCCCCAGGGAGCCTGTGCAATTTCAGACCTAGCAGTATCCGGGTAGTCCTCTCTCAATGCAATCTATCGCAGGTCCCACTCACTGCAGCAGCCTGTTTCTGCTGCAGGAGATAGGGCAGCCACCATTTCTCCCCTTCACACGCTACTTCAGCTGCCTTATCAGGTCGGAGAAACCTGTGTCAAACATGTTTGGTTGCCCAGGCGGTACAGTAGGCGGGTTCTAGTCTTGCTGACTTTAGCAGCAGTTTTCCCCTCTTGTCAGTCGTTGATGGCAATCGCATCACAGGATATTAAACGGATTGTTGCATTCAGCCAGTAGAGCTGTACTAGAGCACAGCCATCTTGCTGTGGGCTCTCTAGAACCCCCATCATGCTTTTTCGGTCTTGACTAGGCAACTCTTGGCTGTCTCTTCAAGACATGCTGCATTCGGGTATGGGCTTTAAGCTCCACCCACTCTCCGCCCAACTATTTAATTGGCTGTTGTAACTGTCCTTTGTAAATGTTGGCATTTGTTTTTTTGATAGGCTTATTAGTCCCTCCTTAGTACCGCCTTGTTTTCTGTTAACTTGCGTCAGGACTGAGCCTTTTACATATGTTACTCTGTATGCTTTTTTAGGTTTCGCCTGGCGTTACTGCGCAAGCAGTTCGCGCAGGCGAAATCCTAATGTTGGCTATATGGGATATAGGAATTTCCCCCGGCTCCCATTGGCTAGCTCCATAAATGGAGGCTAGCCATTGGAAGCCGGATCTGTCCGTCGAGGCCGGACCAGATTCGTGGGCGTTCCCGCAATTTTTTTCCCTCTCCACCCCTTTCCGATCGTCATTGCGGCGGTGGGTGTGTGCATTTTTTTTTTTTTGGTCTCATGTTTTCTCCATTTCCATCGTGTCTTTTGCAGGGGTGGGCTGTGCACTGAGGCCGCTAATCAGGTAAGCAGCATTTTTTTATATTTATCCCGTTCCCGACCCCCCCCTCCCTCTGTCCGTGTGTCCGTTCCGCCCCCCTCCCCATGTCCGTTCCGCCCCCCTGCCCATGTCCGTTCCGCCCCCCGCCCGTGTGCCCGTTCCGCCCCCTGCCCGTGTGCCCGTTCCGCCCCCCTCCCCGTGTGCCCGTTCCGCCCCCCTCCCCGTGTGCCCGTTCCGCCCCCCTCCCCGTGTGCCCGTTCCGCCCCCCTCCCCGTGTGCCCGTTCCGCCCCCCTCCCCGTGTGCCCGTTCCGCCCCCCTCCCCGTGTGCCCGTTCCGCCCACCTCCCCGTGTGCCCGTTCCGCCCACCTCCCCGTGTGCCCGTTCCGCCCCCCTCCCCGTGTGCCCGTTCCGCCCCCTCCCCGTGTGCCCGTTCCGCCCCCTCCCCGTGTGCCCGTTCCGCCCCCCTCCCCGTGTGCCCGTTCCGCCCCCCTCCTCGTGTGCCCGTTCCGCCCCCCCTCCTCGTGTGCCCGTTCCGCCCGCCTCCTCGTGTGCCCGTTCCGCCCCCCTCCTCGTGTGCCCGTTCCGCCCCCCTCCTCGTGTGCCCGTTCCGCCCCCCTCCCCGTGTGCCCGTTCCGCCCCCTCCCCGTGTGCCCGTTCCGCCCCCTCCCCGTGTGCCCGTTCCGCCCCTCCCCCTGTGCCCGTTCCGCCCCCTCCCCCTGTGCCCGTTCCGCCCCCTCCCCGTGTGCCCGTTCCCCCCCCCCCCCCGTGTGCCCGTTCCCCCCCCCCCCCTCCTCCCCGTGTGCCCGTTCCCGCCCCCCTCCCCTTTCACTCTCCGTTGCTTGTTGAGAAGGTTCTTGGACCCCAGGACATGAATCTCCCCTTTGCGCCGATTCCGCTAAGGTAACTGGATGATGACATCACACGTCTGATTTCTGTCACGCACAAGTTAACATTGTTATTTTGTTTTGTATAATGTTGGTGTTAAACTCGAAGAATTGAGATATACTTCGCATTATAAGCGTGACATAAACATAATTCTCACATTACTCAAATGCAGCGATTTAAGTCACAGCAAACATTCAACGCCATATGTTGGCGAGAGGCACTAAAAAGGCAAATTGGGGATATAAATATCTTTCAGGTTGTGTGAATAATAACAGCGCAGCACGTTCAAACAAGAGGGACGCAGGTTTGAGCAGCCATGAACAGCCGGCTTGTGGGAGTTGAGTGACTACTTCAAACTTGCACTTTCACGGAGAGAAAGAGTTCGCTGAGGTTAAATGACATTATTTTCTCAGACACACATTTGTGACTCTATACTAAATCGATATTACAGCACATGCGCACGGAAATAGTGTACTCTGTTCGCGCATGCGTTGGGCTTATGGTTACGTCTTCCATCACATGTGAGCCCCGATGCATGCTTTGATTGGCTTACATTATGGAAGGATTATCTCAAAAGGAGGCTTGAAAAAGTCCCGGTCCCTCCGGCTTCAGGCTCTACAAATTGCTGCGTACCGACGGACAGGTAAGCCCCCCGCACGTACTCTGTGTTTCTTATTTGTAAAACCGTCTGTTCGGTTTTTTAGCTCAGTGGGCTCTTGACCTATATGATAGTTATATTTAAGTCGCCTGCACTTGTGACTTGCACACTTTCAGGAACCCTTTCTTTAGGGAGTTGGTAGACATTTTCTACTTGTTTATGGTAAAACTTGTCTGTATTCTTGCCGGCTAGTTATTTGAGTTGAAAGTCTTTCTGATGACTTTTTGACTTTATAGGAGCTTGGTATGCAGGCTTTGGTAAATAGACAATATTGATTAAGTTCAGACTATCAAAGCCAACTAATATTTTGGTGTAAGTAGTCTCTTACATCATAACCCATTATATGTAAGTTTCCCTCTGTTATTTTGGCTCCTTACACTTTGACTTAGTGGGGTAGTCACAGTTCTATGACACCTTCAGCTCCTAAAGTATATTATTACTAACTATTAGTTGCTACCGTTTTTTCTAGAGCGGTGCCCCTTTCCTGAGCGTTTGCCAGGTAGAGGTGTGGTGACTTACCCAGTGATTACGGGTAAGTTCATTCTTGCTTTTAGATGGTTTTCTCCATGTGCAACGCTGCAAACGTGGTTGATGCAGATACAAACATTACATCTTTGTTGTTTAGGTTTCACCTAAGTGAAAACTGCGCAGCTTTTCGCGCAGGCGAGCCAAGCTCGACCCTCCATCACTCTCACCCTCCACCCAGGGTCCTCCGTCCCACACTCGCTCCATTATCGGCAGGGCCTCTAAGGCGCAGAGCGGTGCTGCAGTTTTACACACTCCCTCGAGTCTGGGGTACACCTCCTCCACCTCTGGCCAAGTTCGACCCCCCCCCCCGCCCCACGTACGCAGCTCTCCCTTCACGTTCGTTTACCTCCTCTCTTTCATCACTTCTCCCTTACCCTCCCTCTATTTCATGCTAGAGGCTTCATGCGAGCCTCAGCTGGTGAAACTCTGCTTCTGTGCCACCCCTGACCTCTGTGTGGGGCTCTTTGCGTGTGTGTGGGGGTCTTTGCGTGTGTGTGTGTGTGGGGCTCTTTGCGTGTGTGTGTGTGTGGGGCTCTTTGCGTGTGTGTGTGTGTGGGGGGCTCTTTGCGTGTGTGTGTGGGGGGCTCTTTGCGTGTGTGGGGGGCTCTTTGCGTGTGTGTGTGGCTCTTTGCGTGTGTGGGGGGCTCTTTGCGTGTGTGGGGGGCTCTTTGCGTGTGTGGGGGGCTCTTTGCGTGTGTGGGTGGCTCTTTGCGTGTGTGGGTGGCTCTTTGCGCGTGTGGGTGGCTCTTTGCGCGTGTGGGGGGCTCTTTGCGCGTGTGGGGGGCTCTTTGCGCGTGTGGGGGGCTCTTTGCGCGTGTGGGGGGCTCTTTGCGCGTGTGGGGGGCTCTTTGCGCGTGTGGGGGGCTCTTTGCGCGTGTGTGTGGGGGGCTCTTTGCGCGTGTGTGTGGGGGGCTCTTTGCGCGTGTGTGTGGGGGGCTCTTTGCGCGTGTGTGTGGGGGGCTCTTTGCGCGTGTGTGTGGGGGGCTCTTTGCGCGTGTGTGTGGGGGGCTCTTTGCGCGTGTGTGTGGGGGGCTCTTTGCGCGTGTGTGTGGGGGGCTCTTTGCGCGTGTGTGGGGGGGGCTCTTTGCGCGTGTGTGGGGGGGGCTCTTTGCACGTGTGTGGGGGGGGCTCTTTGCGCGTGTGTGGGGGGGGCTCTTTGCGCGTGTGTGGGGGGGGCTCTTTGCGCGTGTGTGGGGGGGGCTCTTTGCGCGTGTGTGGGGGGGCTCTTTGCGCGTGTGTGGGGGGGCTCTTTGCGCGTGTGTGGGGGGGGCTCTTTGCGCGTGTGTGGGGGGGGCTCTTTGCGCGTGTGTGGGGGGGGCTCTTTGCGCGTGTGTGGGGGGGGCTCTTTGCGCGTGTGTGGGGGGGGCTCTTTGCGCGTGTGTGGGGGGGGCTCTTTGCGCGTGTGTGGGGGGGGCTCTTTGCGCGTGTGTGGGGGGGGCTCTTTGCGCGTGTGTGGGGGGGGCTCTTTGCGCGTGTGTGGGGGGGCTCTTTGCGCGTGTGTGGGGGGGGCTCTTTGCGCGTGTGTGGGGGGGGCTCTTTGCGCGTGTGTGTGGGGGGCTCTTTGCGCGTGTGTGTGGGGGGCTCTTTGCGCGTGTGTGTGGGGGGCTCTTTGCGCGTGTGTGTGGGGGGCTCTTTGCGCGTGTGTGTGGGGGGCTCTTTGCGCGTGTGTGTGGGGGGCTCTTTGCGCGTGTGTGTGGGGGGCTCTTTGCGCGTGTGTGTGGGGGGCTCTTTGCGCGTGTGTGTGGGGGGCTCTTTGCGCGTGTGTGTGGGGGGCTCTTTGCGCGTGTGTGTGGGGGGCTCTTTGCGCGTGTGTGTGGGGGGCTCTTTGCGCGTGTGTGTGGGGGGCTCTTTGCGCGTGTGTGTGGGGGGCTCTTTGCGCGTGTGTGTGGGGGGCTCTTTGCGCGTGTGTGTGGGGGGCTCTTTGCGCGTGTGTGTGGGGGGCTCTTTGCGCGTGTGTGTGGGGGGCTCTTTGCGCGTGTGTGTGGGGGGCTCTTTGCGCGTGTGTGTGGGGGGCTCTTTGCGCGTGTGTGTGGGGGGCTCTTTGCGCGTGTGTGTGGGGGGCTCTTTGCGCGTGTGTGTGGGGGGCTCTTTGCGCGTGTGTGTGGGGGGCTCTTTGCGCGTGTGTGTGGGGGGCTCTTTGCGCGTGTGTGTGGGGGGCTCTTTGCGCGTGTGTGTGGGGGGCTCTTTGCGTGTGTGTGTGGGGGGCTCTTTGCGTGTGCGTGTGGGGGGCTCTTTGCGTGTGCGTGTGGGGGGCTCTTTGCGTGTGCGTGTGGGGGGCTCTTGGCGTGGTGTGTGTGGGGGGCTTTGGCGTGGTGTGTGTGGGGGGCTCTTCTGTGGGTGTGTGTGTGCAAACGCAATACGTCTTGCATTTGCGACAGAGTAAGCTATTGGCATTGTAAATGACAATGCCATTTATTTATCTGTTTTCAAAACCAACACATAAATGAAGTTTGTCATTTACAATGCCAATAGCTCAAACTTTTCCGAAGGCGAAACCGTTGCATTGTAAATGCTTGTTTACAATCTGTCAGCACTAGTTTTTAAATAATGTTTTATTACCTGCTGTTGCAGGCATGGTTTTCCCTTTCCAGCTACCACACACAGCATTTTTTTACATCGTTTTCTTTTTTTAGAGAAGTTTGGAGGGTGCATGTTCTGTTCCATGCACCTCCCTTCCGCCCGCCATCCTGTTTTAAAACCATTTATTAATAATTGTGGGCATGTTTTATCAGTGCTGTGCCTGTTTCACGAGCGCCGCCAAATTCCCGAACATCAGGCGAAGCCCCACCTCCTGATAAAGAATCAAAGATCATAGATGCTTCAGGGAAAAGAATAGCTGCCCAAGCTAGCAATGCATGGCGCATTGCTAACACACAAGCCCTACTAGCAAGATACGACCGGGCTCACTATGATCAGCTAGAGAAGCTCTTACAACATCTACCTGACCAATACAAGGCACAAGCAGATGACCTCATAGAAGAGGGTAAACTTATATCCAATGCCTCCATTAAGTGTGCACTAGATGTAGCAGACACTGCATCCAGGGCAATAAACACTAGTGTCCTCCTTAAACGTCACGCTTGGCTACGTATTTCAGGATTTAAGCAAGAGGTACAGACCACTATCTTAAATCAACCAACAATTGTTTGGTCCAGAAGTAGACACAGCCCTTAAAAAAATGAAAAAAGACACGGACACAGCCAAGTCTATGGAAGTGTAGGAAATGGGACCCCCGGCCAGCCAGGGCTTGCGCCACAGCCAGTCAGAGACCACCACTCCTATGTCAGGGCAAGGGGGTCACACGCCAAGACAACCCCTGCTCATCCTCTAGGTAACGTGGCGCGAGCAGTCAGGCCTATCTCGGAGGTCATGTGTAAAGCATTTGCGCACGCACCCACCAGCAACAACATCCAGGGCCTCCCACAAAAGGAACTCCACACAAGGTATATATGAGAATAGTCTTTGTATTAAAAAGGGCACATAGGAACACACACTTTACAAGGTGCCAGAGGCACGGGGAGGGTTTACAAGGGACTATGTACAGTGCAGGGCCATGGGGCCACTGCTAGGAATATGCACATGATGGAACTGGCATTAGGACACATAACAATCAAGGACATCCTAGAATTGGCATTAGGACTCACTACAACCATTAGCAACATATTTGAGGTACAGGACAATTCAGCAAAGCTCACACATTGTTAGCTAGAACCTTAAGAGGGAGAAAGGGCAAAGCACATGACATAACACATTACTTTCCAAGGGCAACATAGGATCACTCACAGTAATGATAGAAGCAAGAACATATAACATTCTCTAGGCCAAGGGGCCTCTGGGGGGGTAGGGACGCCCTGAAGTAATAAAGTTAGGACAGGCTGCAGGGAGCCAAGAGTCGACCTAAACGTGGCAGCTGCCCACGAAGTGCTGGGCAGCTGTGGTGAATGAGCAACGTAGGAACCTCACAGGCTCAGGGAAACAACGGGCCATGGTGGAGCCTCTCAGGACTCTAGAAGAAACAGAGGGTCAAAGGTTGGAGCCTCTCGGGGGCTCGAGAACAATGGGACAACACGGGGGGAGCCTCTCAGGATCAGAAACAAGGGAGCCTCTCCGGGCTCAAAGGGCAAGGGAGCCTCTCGGGCTCAAGGTAACGTTGGAGCCTCGCCGGGCTCAGAGGGGGTAAGGGGGAGCCTCTCGGGCTCAGGACAACTGTGGAGCCTCATGGGGATCGGGCATCGTTGGAGCCTCTCGGGCTCAGGCGGACAGATGTGGGCACGTTTGAGTCCTTCCCGGACTCAAGAGCAAAAAGGGGGGCCCTCGGGAGCCTCGCGGGGCGCCAGACGTCAGGGGAGTCTTTCAGGCTCCGAGCAGAGAGAGGGGGGCAGGTACAGTCCCTCTCGGGGGACTCAGTAGTTTAAGGGGCCTCCCGGGCCTCCTTGCAGCAGGGATCGTTGGTTGGAGGGGAGACGCGGGCATCGGCAATGTGCCCGACGCCCCTCCTCTCCCATAGCACTCACCGGGCTTCTGGCGCTGTCCCGACTCTTGCTTGCTCCTCGGGGCACCCCCTCTCGTTCATGGGGGCCCCGGGGTGGGGGCAGGACGACAGCTTCTCCTCAGGCAGAGGCAGGAGCCCCCGAGGCGGCTCCCGCTGCTTCTTCCTTCTTTCTCCCCACCAAATTGGGGGCAGGCTGTCAGTCTCCTCGGGCCGGCAGTCAATAGGGGCGTGTGAGGTACTTTCAAGAATGTGGCCGGCGGCCAATGACAGGGCCGCCGGCTTCTTCGGGGCCGCCAATGGCAGCGCGGCCTCGGATGGGAGGCGGCCGCAGCGCCTCTCTGGAGGGCTCGGGCTGCGGCGGCAATCTCAGGACATACCGGGTGGGCACCGGTGGAGATCGATGAAGCGCGCCCAGGTGATAGTCAGAATCCCAGCGCGCTTGGGGCGCATGATAAGTCCAGAACTGCGCTCCAGCGCAGGGGGGCACAGAGGAGTGGAGCGCTCTCAGCGTGGGGGTGACGGAAGTGGCGCTTTCAAGCGCTAGGCCAGCAATACGGCGTTTCCAGGCGCTAAAGTCTCGCACAGCAGCCAAGTCTGGTTAGGGTCCAGGATAAGGCACCTCCAGGCGCTAGGACAAGGGGCAAGGGTCTGGCAGAGGCCAGGCCAGCAGGAGTCCAGGGGCTGGGCAGGACTCTGAGGCAAGCCATCCCTGAGCCCAAGCAGCAACACCCCCTGGTAGATTCAAGTACAGGACAAGAACGATTTGTAAGGGGACACAGCCCCTTTTTATACAGCACAACTCTTTGATGTAGGGGGGCAGGTGGGGGGAGAACCAGGCGCCGCTGGTCTGGAAGCACTCAGGATGTGCTCAGCCCCTCACTGTATTCACTGGCAGGGCAGGGTCATCAGTCACACCGCAGGGGCCGGAGCCAGCATTGTTCAGGGAAAGCTCAGCCCCTCCCCTCACATCTGCAGGCTAATCTCACACTCACCCCTGGGGCAGGCCCCTCCAGACTCCTGGAGCCAAGCTCACCAGCCGGCTCCAGCCAATCACACGACAGGCATACTTTACCTTATTATGCCACTTTCTAGAAGTGGCACTTACACGCTAGCCCCATTCCTCCAACATACATATTCACGTAGCATTTCATTACACGAGTGCACCCATACCAAACTCGGGCCTGCACTCCCAACACCTCAAGAACTACCATGGATACATACATTCCCAATGCATTCTTATGGGAGGCAGGCCATTCTCACCCACGCATTCAGAGAACACGGCACGTACACTGCGCCACGTGCGCAATCACCAGATAATCTTAGCACTAGATCACCTATCACAAGCAACAAGTTTCAGGGGTCAACCTGCCAGAAGGGCCAAGTCCAACAGGAAGCTCTGCAGTCTACCCAAGCTAGAGGTTCCTTTCGTTGCTCCTTCTACAGAAGAGGCTCCGAACAAGATGGAGCAGACAATTCAGCTTCCTTTAAGACAAATACACAAGCATCCTCTAACAAAGGATACTTTAGAGGGGGCTTCAGAGGTAATAACAATAAGGGAAAAGGACGTTGTCACAACAATCGATCCTCTTTCACCACTAAACAGTGACTTCCTTCAGCTCCCCCAACAGCATACCACTCCTGTAGCGGGGAAATCAACACAGTTCCTACCTGTCTGGAATTCCATCACAACAGACAAGTGGGTAAGACAGATTATCCACTATGGTTACTGCCTAGAGCTTACAGCTACCCCTCCAAATATACCACCCAGACAGCATTCAATGTCCACAGAACATCTAACGCTGCTCCAACAAGAGGTTCTCTCATTGCTGCAAAACAATGCAATAGAGCTAGTTCCATTGCAACATCAAGGAACAGGGGTCTACTCACTCTACTTCCTAATACCCAAAAAGGATGGGACACTAAGACCAATGCTAGATTTAAGGCCTCTCAATCTGTATATACACTCAGACCATTTTCACATGGTCACTTTACAACAAGTGCTCCCATTATTGCAACAAGGCGATTTCCTCACTACACTAGACCTCAAAGACGCTTACTTTCACATTCCCATTCATCCTTCTCACAGGAAGTATCTCAGGTTTGTGCTAGGACAGCACTATCCATTCAAAGTCCTTCCATTCGGGGTCACAACTGCACCAAGAGTGTTCACAAAGTGCCTAGCAGTAGTAGCTGAAAAACGGTGATGGATCAAGCCCTGATCTTTGGACTGGGTAAGAGTGGTCTGCTTAATTCAGACACTCTGTTCATCACCACCCCCTTTTCTGAATCATTTTTGTCCACCATAAGCGTGGAAGGGTATACTCAGATGTGAGTCCCTAGCTCATTGCACCATCAGGATTCAAGCAAGCCGGGCCGAAGACGGCTGAAATGCCAGAAACCGGTCCCCGGTAGCTTGTTTCCTTCCCAGTATAAGAATTGGCTTGGTAGTTTGGTCTGCCCTGTTCCCATGATGCACTGGGCCAGGGTCAGACTAATTTGCATATAGCCAAGTTCTGAGCTGGGATGGTGCAGTGAGCTGAAAAACGGTGATGGATCAAGCCCTGATCTTTGGACTGGGTAAGAGTGGTCTGCTTAATTCAGACACTCTGTTCATCACCACCCCCTTTTCTGAATCATTTTTGTCCACCATAAGCGTGGAAGAGTATACTCAGATGTGAGTCCCTAGCTCATTGCACCATCAGGATTCAAGCAAGCCGGGCCGAAGACGGCTGAAATGCCAGAAACCGGTCCCCGGTAGCTTGTTTCCTTCCCAGTATAAGAATTGGCTTGGTAGTTTGGTCTGCCCTGTTCCCATGATGCACTGGGCCAGGGTCAGACTAATTTGCATATAGCCAAGTTCTGAGCTGGGATGGTGCAGTGAGCTGAAAAACGGTGATCGATCAAGCCCTGATCTTTGGACTGGGTAAGAGTGGTCTGCTTAATTCAGACACTCTGTTCATCACCACCCCCTTTTCTGAATCATAGCAGTAGTAGCAGCACATCTCGGAAAAAAACATATCCATGTCTTTCCATACTTAGATGATTGGCTCATAAAGGCCAAGTCATTCAACCAGTGTGTTCAACACACATCTCACACGATTCAGACACTCTACAGCCCTCTCGTGTACATCAATACCTAGGGGCTACCATAAACACCAATACAGCTCTAGCTTATCCCAGTCCAGCCAGGATACAGAGCATTGAAGCCTTAGTCACAAGGTTTCAAAACCAACACTCTCTCCCAGCCAGAGTGTTCATGCAATTAATAGGCATAATGGCATGTTACATTTGTATTGTACCATATGCAAGACTGCAAATGCGCCCATTGCAGGAATGTCGAGCACATCAGTGGAATCGGACACAAGGACAACTACTAGACCTGGTGTTGGTGGACAGCCGCACACCTCGCTCTCTGCAGTGGTGGAACACCAAAAAGTTGTCCAGACCGCGGCTGTTCCTCGAGCCTGTTCCACAGATAGTACTGACAACAGACGCATCCCTCTGGATGGGGAGCACATCTGCTCCACCACACAACTCAGGGAAGATGGAACGCTCAACAAAAAGTGCTTCACATCAATCACCTAGAGTTGCTGGCGATTTTTCCTGGCACTGAAATCCTTCCAAGTGCGCATACGGAACAAAGCTGTCTTAATCCGGACGGACAACATGACAGCCATGTACTACATACAAAAACAAGGAGGCACACATTCCCTGCAACTGTCCCAGCTCGCACAAAACATTTGGAGATGGGCCATTCCACAAAAGATATATCTGCTTGCAGAACATCTTCTAGGAGTTCACAATCAGATAGCCTATCTGTTAAGTCGATAGACACAACAGATTCACGAATGGGAACTACATCTGCAAGTTCTTCAACCATTCTTTCACAAGTGGGGTCATCCAGACATAGACCTGTTTGCCACACACAAACGCAAAACGCCCAACCTTCGCCTCCAGGTTTCCACACCGGTTGTCCAAGGGCAATGCGATATGGATGAACTGGTCAGGCAGATTTGCGTACGCTTTCCCCCAACACCACTAATACCACTAGTGGTACGCAAGCTCAGACAACAGTCTCTCAAACTGATCCTGGAAGCTCCCACATGGGCACGCCAACCGTGGTTCACCACACTACTAGAACTCTCTAGTTCCACACCAAAAACTGTCTCTAACACCATCCATGCTAACGCAGAACCATGGAGATATCAGGCATCCAGATCCAGGTCAACTGGATCTGGCGATCTGGCTGCTGAAGTTTGAGTTTGGTTACCTTAACCTGCCACCAGACTGTATGAATATCATTAAAGAAGCCAAAAGACCTACTACTAGAGCTTGCAATGCTGCTAAATGGAAACGATTTGCCATTTACTACAATAATAATCAAATTAATCCTTAAAAGCTGCTTCCATACAAAATATTATCTGTTACCTTCTCCATTTACAAAGATGTAATCTGGCATATTCATCCATACGTTTACATCTTACATCCATTGCCGCAGATCTACAAAACAGACAACATATGTCGTTGTTTAGAGTACCAGATTTTATGGAAGGATTAAAAATAATTTTTCCTCCTAGGTTACCACCCTCTCCAGTGTGGAAACTACACATTGTTCTTACCAGGCTCATGGGACCCCCTTTTGAACCTTTACACAAATGTGAACTACACTTTCTCACATGGAAAACAGCTTTCCTCGTTGCCATTACCACTCTTAAAGGAGTTAGTGAGATTCAAGCTTTCACTATACAAGAACCATTCTTACAATTACACCGTAAAAAGATGGTTCTAAGAACTAATCCTAAATTTCTTCCTAAAGTAATTACTCCTTTTCATCTAAACCAATCTGAGTTACCAGTGTTTTTTCAAAACCCAGACTCTGAGAGCAGAGTGAGCTTTACACACACTAGATGTCAAGAGTATTTCTCTATTACATTTATAGGACCAATTCCTTTCGCAAACCAAACAACTATTTGTAGCTCTCTCTCCACCACATAAAGGCAATCCTATTTCTAAATCAGGAATTGCAAGGTGGATTGTTAAATGTATACAAATATGCTATCGCAAAGCAAAACGCACATTAACAGTTCCTCCTAGACCGCACTCCACACGCAAACTAGAAGCCTCCATGGCTTTCTTAGGGAACATTCCTCTAGAAGACATCTGCAAGGCAGCAACATGGTCTACAACACACACCTTCACTAAACACTATTGTGTTGATGTGCTAGCAAGCAGCAAGCTGCAGTAGGCCAAGCTGTCCTCAAAAGTCTTTCAAAATACTGCAACGGATACAGGTTACCACTGCTAGGGGAGATACTGCTGCACTATCGATGCACAGTGTAGAATCTGTAGCTCATATGCCTCGAACAGAAAATGCTACTTGCCAGTATGCATCTGTTCTTGGCATGTAGAGGTGCAGATTTCTACACTCCCTCCCGCCTCCCAGGGACCTGCATCTGTTCCAGTTTTATCTTAATTAGATATACACACATGGACATTCTTTCTTTCTACTGACTCCATCATTTCCCATCATGGCGAAAAACAATCTAAGGATGGAGCAGATGCCCATGCGAACGATCATCCAAGGGAGGAGTCACCTATCTCGTGACTACAAAGACTTTCTCCAAGACTACAACCACATGAAATCATCCGAGCCCAAAACCAGGTGGCGATCTAATGCACAGTGTAGAAATATGCAGCTCTATATACCAAGAACAGATGCATACTGGTAAGTTGCATTTTTCTTTACACGGAACTCCGTAAAATAAAATAAAATAAAATAAAATAAAAATAGTCCACTATAGCCCTGCTGTGTAAATACCGTCATCCCCGTCTTGCCTCCGGTGCCGCTCTTTAACTTTAGTTTTAAACACAGTGGTCCCTAAACCAAGACAATGAACTAGAAAGAATAAATATAGAACCAGAATCAGTACTATATTGGGAGCTGTCCAGCCGGACAGAAATGTTTTTAACTCGTAAAATGGACACAGAAACAAAGTGGGACACAAGCCTGTGTCCTACTTGGTGTGCATACAGAAAAACAAACGGGAAGGCTCAGGCAGAGTGACTTGCTTGTATATTATAGATTAATTTAGCACAAGCACAGGTATGGTGAGACACCGTTACACATGGGTAATATAAATTGAGAAAGCGTTTACGGTGTACATATGGTCGACGTTTCAATCCCTTTTATACAATATTGGGATAATTATCAGGACATAGTATTTACATGCCTGAGTGAAAAAATGCCTGATAGAGATGAGTAGTAAAAATTAGGGAAGACAGTTAGAATGAGCTTTAAAAACAGCGTAAAAAGGCATGCAGATGCAAATGAGGCGCCGAAAGATTTCGGCGTACCATTTATCGCACGGTGTTGTGATGTGAAGACAACTGCTTGTGTTGCTTATGCTGGTAGGTGCTCGTAATAAGACATAGGGCGCAATGGCCGGACATGGAAATGCAAAGAAGACTGGGTTTGCAAGGTGCGCACATGCAATGCGAAGTGTGTCCTGTGGCACACTGTGCGACAGCCAATGCAGAATGACTCTGGGTCAGTTAAGCGTATCCTGATGCTGAATACTTTGCAAAACAGGCCAAAAAGTGCATCCTTTGCGGTGCATTAATTTGAAAAGTTGATAGATTATGAGGAAGAGGTAAGGCGAATATCAATGCTTAGTGAAGAATGATCTATTATACCGGTTTCCAGTGGAGAATATTTTGGAAGGGTCGTGTACCGCGTCCACGGTTACACTACTTATGGAGATCTGCGATGCACCTTGTTCGACCGACGGAAAGTGTTGTGTCCATGCAGGGGTCCATATGACAGGCCGTTCTACATGCGAAGTGTCGATCGTGTACAAACTGTAACCCAGTATGAACTGAGTACATGGTTAAACGCCAAAAGCAGCGGAAATTTTTCATTGGCTTACATACGTCGGCGTACCTTTTTTTTTTTTTTTTTTTTTTTTTTATATCGTTTATAAAGCTCATTCTAACAGCCTTGCCTAATTTTTCCTTCTCGAGTTATGTCTTTTTCAGGCATTTTTAGGTCTCGCCTCTCAATGTGCATGCGCATTGAGCGGAGCGAGACTAAAGGGGTTTAAACAGACTTTAACTAACTGGCGATTTGATGCTGTGCCTGTGTGGTTTTAGGTCAATGCACAAGCGCAGCATCAAATTGTCAGCCATCTGTTGCCCAGCTTGGTGCCGCTCCACCCCCTGCGGCATCAAAGGCTTTCACGGCCGTCCGGCCGTGATTTCAGTTGAACGGCCGTCCGGCCGTGCTTTCAGTTTCACGGCTGGCCGTGTCTCCTTTTCTTTTAACTTGTTTCTTGGTTTTTTTCTGCCCCTGTTGTGCCATCCGTCCGCCCTCCGTCACTGGTAATCTCCCCATCTCCTGCCCTCAACGAATGGATAACCAAAATGTATAAAACCGCCTCATTAGAAATTCGTAAGGTCCTAGACGGACTGAAAGTTTGCTGCAGACTTGGTAAAACCCAGGAGTTTTGATGAAAGAATGACATCGGAGTGAAAGTATCTATTATACGGCCTCTGCTCTCTCCCCCTCTTTTCCCCTCCCAGCCCCCACCTATGTCATCCTGTCACCCCTTCCCATGCGTCTGCTGCCTCCATGCCCCTCACTTCATTTCAATCCTGGACACGGCAGACACACAGAGATGAGGTTACCTTCCAGTTACTCAGTCTGTTTCTGCTTATTCAGTTTCTTGCCTTCCGTTCTGTCATTGCACACACTGCCCACACTTTTCGGGATTTTTCCCGGTACCTTGAGTTCTTAATGTTCGGTATGTGATCTAAATACAAACCCAAGGTTGGCTCAGGTGACACGCATGGGGCCATCTGGTGAATATTTTATTTCACAGAACTACCTCAATGAGCTGCTTCCGACATCCATCATTCAACATCCACCCATGCATCGTTTCACCCAAGCATTCACCCACCCATTCACACTCATCCATCTACGTGTGTTGCCGGAACATAGACCCTGGAGGAACTATTCCCCCCCCCCATAGCCCCTGTGCTTGGTATCTTCAGCGTCAAACGTTCAAAACAATACCTTTTATTACATGTATTTGCTCTTTTCATAGCTGCAGGACTTGGTTCGGATGCGGTTTTATTAACTGAATGTTTTTCTCGACTCATGTCACTCTCCCACTGTGGATAAAGTGCAGAGAGTCGGCCCGGGAACCTGCACAGCTCGTTAACGGAAGGGTTTCACTTCGGTGTGACATTCCGATAGTTCAGCAAACTTAACGTGACATCTAGAGAGGTGCAGCGTCGCCAGCTCTGCAAAGCGCCTCTTATTATAAATTGTATCTGAAATTATCCAGTTTCTATAAATCCTCCCATTCACACTTTAATCCATCTCCGTGTGCTGCCACTCCTACCCATCCACCCTCGCATGCAGACACACCCATCCAACCATATATTCATCCAAGTATACACCTATCAACTATAAACGTATCCATGCATCCATTCACCCACCCATTCACACTTGCATCCGTCCATGTGTGCAGCTACCCCTACCCACTGCTGCATGCAGGCACGCCCATCCAACCATAAACTTATCCATGCATCCACTGCATTAATACTATGTGCATGTCCTCATACAACTGTCGTTTGTCATCATATGTATGTATGAATGTGTGTGTGCATACTATTGCCTTTGACTAAAATAAGCTGGTCCTATTGGCTTTTCAATGCTTGTTTTATTTAACACATTTGCCTTAAAGCTCTCAGAAGAGCATAGATTCAGTTTAGAATGAGATAGCCTCGTCATTCATATTCTTTGCCTTCACAAATTTAATAAAACCTTCATGAACAATAGTGATGTTTTATCTAGGAACCCGATTCAATATTGTGACCTTATGCCCCTATACGGCTATAATCAATTAATATCCCTCTAATGGCATAATAATCAGAGCCATGTTTCAGTAAATCGCCTCTGCAGTCCATGACCCAGCAGAAGCTACTTCCTTAGATTCCTAGAGAGCACACAGAGTTCTTTTGACACACCAAACCCCCAGCAACCTGGGAAAGCCCCGCTTGCTTTGTTTTGATTTGTAATAGAACTCCTGCGAGCACTGTAAGAACGGCCAGTTCTTAGTGACATCTTTATTGACGTCTTATGTCCAAACCTTGAGTCAAACTCTGCACCTTTCAGGTATAAATATACCAACGTTGCCTTAAACAAACACACGGTGGTGATTCTGGAGCAGAGCAGCTAATCTACTTTCCGAGAGCCCAGCAGAAGCGAGAAGCCCACGGACGCTGCCCCTCCTCTTTTACGCGCTGAAAAAGACGCTGTATTTTCTCCTGCCGAGAAAATCCAGCTCCGGCGTTTCCAGCCTACCCTTGCGGGTTACTGGGATATTGGGTCCTGAGAGGGAGATACCAGACCTCCTACATTCTATTCCCAAGGTACAGTGCTGACTAAACCCTTAGAGAGAATTCTTGAACAGATCCTTGGCAACAAACCTACTTAACTTAAAACTGCTACTTACTTACTCCTTCCCACGTATTAGGCTTAGGTCAGGTACACCGGGGTAGGCGTATTTTAGAAGCACCAGTTGAGCACGTTAGCCTATGTATATACATGTATATATATTTTATCCATTTTAAAGTGTCTTATGGCTAAGAAACCATATCAATGCTTTTACAGTATTATTTCATAATACTCCTTTTACTGCACGTACTTTACTTTATAACAAGTCTTGCAATTGTGGCAATTCATTTCTCTTGCATGAGAAGGAAGACTGCTCAATAAATAAAACCTTTTATTGGAAACGGCCGCCTCTCTATTCTCTGCATACTGGTGAAAGAAATCTGCACAACTGACTGAGTGAAATAGCTGTCTATTGTTTCACACAACTCTAGAGATTGACTCTTATTCTGAGGGAGCAAAATTGTCATGTTTATGCGGTTGTCGGAAGCTGAATCCTTCTTGTCTGAGCCAGGGAAGCTGATACCTTCCTATTCAGTCAAGAAAGTTTCCAGTGACCTCTGAGCTAGCTGGCGCAAACCTAAATTAAGTCTAACATAGTCAGTAGAGACCTAGAAGACCTCAGTCCTACGTCTAAACTGCTGTTTGTTATTCCAATGTGCAGGGCCTATAGGGAAAATAGGACCTACACTACAATAGAAAGACTAAGTCCGCAATATTCACTCGTTCAAAGTTCCTTAAGGGTTCACCCTGAACCAAGGAGTAGAAACAGCACAACTCACTTAGGTGTGCGCTCCGTGCTGCAAAGCCAACGGCCCCCCTCTCCTCCGACAAACTTTAAGAAATCCAGGAATGCTGCTGATTTCATCTGTTAAGAGCCCGCAACGTCTCCGAACCAGCTTGCTTTTTTTTTTAGTCATGCCATAAGTATGCGCTATATCAACATCCACCGCCACATCCACCGCCACATCCACCGCCACATCCACCGCCACATCCACCGCCACATCCACCGCCACATCCACCGCCACATCCACCGCCACATCCACCGCCACATCCACCGCCACATCCACCGCCACATCCACCGCCACATCCACCGCCACATCCACCGCCACCGCCACCGCCACCTCAACCGCCACCTCCACCTCCACCGCCACCTCCACCGCCACCTCCACCGCCACCGCCACCTCCACCGCCACCTCCACCGCCACCTCCACCGCCACCTCCACCGCCACCTCCATCGCCACCGCCACCTCCATCGCCACCTCCACATCCACCTCCACATCCACATATATGTGGTGTCTCTGTGTGTGTGTGTGTAGGTGCAAATGCAATGTTCTTGGATTTTCGTCACAATAAAATACACTGAACATAATCTTCACAAAAGTTATTTACAAACGTTTAAGCTATTGCCATTATAAATTACAATAACTTTTATTTAAGTATTAATTATTTACAAAATTAAAAGCCATTGTTATTTGTAATATCAATACATCTAAGTCACGTAAATACAACACACATTGCATTACAAATGCTATAGGTGTCACATTTGCGAAAGTTAAAACTATTGACATTGTAACTGACAAAGCTATTAATTTTGCTATTTTCAAAACCAACACATAAATAAAAAAGTGTCATTTACAATACCAATCGCTCAAACTTTCCTAATGCGAGACCTATTGCATTTCCAATGCTAGTTTCACTCAGGCATGTAAATGCTCTGCCCTGATGATGATACCAATATTTCTAAAAGGGATCAAAACATCGTTGACCATTTGTACACTATAAAAACGCTTTCTCAATTTATATTACCCATGTGTAGCTGTGTCTCACTATATCTTTCTTGAGCTAATTGAATGTATAATATACAAGCAAGTAACTCTGCCTGAGCCTTCCTGTTTGTTTTTCTGTTTTATGTGTATATATACTGTATGCACACCTAGTAGGATGCAGGCTTGTGTCCCACTTTACTGTTTCTTTTGTCCATTTTACAAATTATAAGCATTTTTGTCTGGCTGGACAGCTTCCATCATAATTCTGATTCTGGTTCTATATTCTTTATAGTTCATTGTCCTTGTTTAGGGACCACTGTTTAAAAATAACTACCCAAGGTCCCTGACCAATCATATTGGGCCCCCTTGTCCTTTATAAACGCACTTTAAGCACAGTGCCTGCTTTTAGATTAACCACCTTGCTTAATATTTTAGCACCCACTCCTTACATGTCCGACTTGTGTCCTACGGCCTTTTCGCTGTGGCCTTTTCGCAGTAGCCTGTAGTTGTTTACGTACCTCGTTCCTAACCTCGCGCTCTGCCGATGCTGAGGGTGTGGGCAGGGTAGGGCTCCGGGCACGCTGTAGTAGCAACAGCAGCTCCTCAGAGTCCCGAGCCACTGCTGCACACAGCACCATGGCGTAGAGCGCCTGCCTATGTTTCATTCCCTACTGAGCTCCAGAATATCATTCCCTTCAACTTCAACATCTGCACACATCTGTTCCCCCAGCTGCACACATCTGTTCCCCCAGCTGCAGAATGTTGGCTTCCCACACTTGTAATCCCTCAAATCGCTCTGTTTTCTGGTTATGATTCTTCTCAATGTTTATCTTCACCATTTCTACACGTCTGAACAGGGCTTTGAGTGGATGCAATAACTGGGGTGTGGGTGGGGGGGGGGGTCTCTCAAAGGGGTGAAGCCAATGTAATTAAGGGCGTGTCTTAAAAACTGGTATGCTAAAAATCTGTTGAGCATACTGTGCCGCCCGACTTGTATTCTGCTGCTTTTGTTATTGCATCCAGATATATAATGCAAGTAACATTACACCTACAACAAGCCAAGACTATTGGTTTTGTTAATGGTTTTTAGTTGCTACAACTTCGTTGTATATAATAATCAAAATGCTTCAGTTTTAAAATGATGAAACTGAAAGAACTACTATGATTCTCTTTAAAGTTACATCAAAGGCAGTGAACGGTGGTACTGATGCAGAGGAAAGTGTTCGAGGCATGTAGGCTGCTGAATTCATCTGTGCATAGATCGCAGCCTAGTGTTGGGTCCGGATGATTGCACATTGTTGTCCTGGAAGAGTCTTCGAAGTATCACAAGATAGGTGGCTCCTCCCCGGACTACAGTGCGCATGGGCATCTTCTCCATCCTCAGATTGTTTTTTTCCGCCATTGGGTTCGAATGTACTTTCGTAACTCTGAGTTCGGAATCGATTAGAAGTTTCTAAAGGCCAAAAGGCATTCGTGGTCGTCGGTATTGTTATTCGATCAGTGCCGACAAATTTATTCCTGTTGTTTTCTACTCAGGATGTCGAATCAGGCCGCGTGGCCTTTTCGACACCAAGGGACCGATCGTCGATGGAACGAAGTCCATTTAAAAGATGCCCCAACTGTAACTCTAAATACCCACACATAGATAAACACCCGGTGTGTAACAAGTGTTTATCTCCAGAACACAATGAAACCGACTGCTTAGCTTGTGCTCAATTTCGATCGAAAAAGACACTTCGTGTTCGACGAGCAGCGAGGCAGACGATGCAGAAGTCAGCGCCTGAGCCGTAGAATATCTTTGAGGACGACGAAGAGGTCGTCGAAGCTGAGGACTCAGATCAGCAGTTGGAGCAGGGGTCAGAACATGACTCCAACTACTACATCGACGAAAAAGACAACGTCGAGGTAGGGGACGACGATCCAGGCATCGGAGCCGTCGAGGACGACTCCGATCCAGGCATCAGAGCCGTCGAGGACGACTCGGCGAGGACACTGGGCCAACCGTGAGTACGGAGCCCAATACATTTACTGGTACGCTTCCGGAGGCTCAGGTTGAGGCATCGCCGGAAGGCCTTAGCCAAGATCATGACATCGATTCTATAGCCCCGCAATTAAGCCCGGCTAAGAATATAACACAAGAGCCATCCGTGCAACATTACCAAAGCTTGGTAAAATCGAAACCAAAAGTGATGGCACCAAAACAGAAACCGAAACTAATTGACTTCAGTTTTCTGACCGAGGAGTGTGGATCCATCGGAACGGACCAAAAAGAAAAAGGTTGTCGACCCGGCTGGGTTGCATACAAGGGTTGTCGAGCCGAGAGCCAGTACACCCATGTCCACGTTTAAGCTAAAGGCCGTTGAACCGACAAGATCGATGTCGACACCAAGCAACACAAAGGACTCGCACAGAAGACGGTTGTCGAACCAAAACAGAAAGTCGACAAACCAAGGCCGGTGCCCACAAAGACACTTGAGCCGAAAACAAGGTCCGAACCGAAGGGGTCCATCGATCCGAGGCAGCAAAACATCGCTCCAAAGCAGCAAGCTCCAAAGACGACACAAGGCCAAAAAGTGGTTATCGAACAAACGAGAACAGTTGGATCGATAACAATTACATCTCCAAAAAAGTTCATACAGACTAAAAAGACTGCTGAAACACAGAAGTCTCTCGGACCAATAAAATTTGGACTTCCTACACACATGAAGCCAAGAGCGGTTGAACCTAAAACCGGAATCGAACCGACACAACAAAAAAGGCGATATATGGGGAAAGAGCTAAAGCACCTGAGGAGCAGGAGCCCTCAACAGATGAACTTCAAAACAGTATGTTGACCCCGATACTGGCAAGGTTACACTATTAAAAAGGAAAATCAGACCAGACACTTACTCTGAATCCTATAAGATACCACTCAAAAAGACAAGATACTTCATCTCCAATTCTCTTTGAGCCTATCAGACCATATGTGCAAGAGACTTGTACATATTCTCCCACACGCACAGATGAGTATGGGGAGTATGAGGATAATGAACAGTACAATTATCCAGTGGACAATGACCAGGACATCCAAAATCAACCATGGTCTGACCCTGTAGATCCTGGAGACTCTCAGCCAATTCCAGACAATACTGCATACCCTGTTAAGACTTCGCCTACAGAGGACACAGCTGCTTTCAATGCACTGATAGAAAGAGCAGCATACAATCACCAGGTGGAGATGCATGCAGATCCCATTGACTGAGACTTTCTCTTTGACACTTTCAACACTTCGGAGAAAACAAAACATTGCCAATGTTAAAAGGGGTGCTTAAACCTGCAGGGGACATATTTAAAGAAACAACCTGGGCACGGGTCATTAACCCCAGAATAGAGAGAAAATATAGGCCAGCACCAGTGGACCCTACATACATTAAGGGACAGCTGCCTTTAGACTCTTTGGTAGTATTCAATGCACGTAAACGTGCTAATTAGCAAACTTCTGGCGAGGCTCCGCCTCCAGACAAGGAGTCTAAGATTCTGGAGGCTTCAGGAAAAAGAATAGCTGCTCAAGCAGCTAACATAGGGAGAATTTCAAACACACAAGCCCTGTTAGCCAAGTATGACAGGGCACACTATGACACACTAGAGCAAATTCTCCAGCATCTACCTGACCTTTATAAGGAACAGGCAGAGTTCCTAATACAAGAGGGAAAGCTAATATCTAACGCCTCCATCAAATATGCGTTAGATGCAGCAGACACAGCAGCCAGGGCTATCAATACCAGTGTCCTGATCAGAAGACATGCGTGGCTACGCATCTCTGGGTTTAAGAATGAGGTTCAGAGCACTTTACTCAATCAACCTGTAAACCCTGATTTTTTTATTTGGCCTGATGTGGACACAATATTAGACAAAATGAAGGATACCGAGACAGCCAAGTGTATGGGAGCCTTGCAGTCACAACAATACAGAGGCTGCTCCTTTCGTCGCTCCAGCAACAGAGGAGCTGCAAGAGGAAGCTTAACACAGCAAACCTCATACAACAAAGGGAACACGTAAAACACCTACAACAAGAACAGTAGAGGAGGATACCGTGGCAATAACAACAAGGGTAGAGGACGAGGGAATAACACCACCAGATCCTCTACCAATTTCCAAACTGTGACTTATTGTCACTACCCCCAGACCATGTAACACCGGTCGGGGGAAGACTACAGCAGTTTCTGCCAGTCTGGGAAAACATAACTAGACACAGGTGGGTGAGGCAAATTATCCAGCATGGCTATTGCCTAGAATTGAACTCCACACCACCCAACATACCTCCAAGACACCGTCCTATGTCCGCAGAACACCTACACTTTTTGCAGCAAGAAGTCATCAGCATGCTACAAAAAGGGGCCATATAACTAGTACGCTTAGAACACCAGGGTACAGGGGTGTACTCGCTGTACTTCCTAATCCCCAAGAAGGACGGGTCTCTCAGACCACTTTTGGACCGCAGGCCCCTAAACCAATACATCTTATCAGAGCATTTCCACATACTCACTCTACAGCAGGTATTACAACTGTTGCATCAAGGAGACTTACTCGCAACACTAGACCTCAAAGACGCATATTTCCATATACCGATACACCCGGCACACAGGAAATATTTCAGGTTTACAATACAAAATCAGCACTACCAATTCAAAGTCCTTCCTTTTGGGGTGACAACAGCCCCAAGGGTATTCACCAAGTGCCTAGCGACAGTAGCTGCACATCTGAGAAGACCGCATATTCACGTCCATCCATATCTGGACGACTGGCTAATACAAGCCCAGTCAGCCCAGCAATGTGCCAGCCACATGTCACGCACTATTCACCTCCTGCACAGTTTAGGTTTCTCGCTGAACTACCAAAAGTCCCATCTTCAGCCTGCCCACATACAACAATACCTGGGAGCGACAATAGACACTCTGGCAGCAAAAGCACAGCCAAATTCTGCCAGAATCAACAGCATTCAGACGCTAATCCAAAGGTTCAGGCTCCCAGCCCGAGTGTTTATGCAACTGATAGGCATGATGGCCTCATGCATTTTCATAGTCCCTCACGTGAGACTACACATGCGTCCGCTGCAGGGGTGCCTAGCACGTCAGTGGAACCAGGCTCGAGGACAATTGAACGACCTAGTGTTGGTGACCAGTCGTGCATACAACTCTCTGCATTGGTGGAATCCACAAAACCTTTGCAAGGGACGACTGTTCCAAGAGCCTGTACCACAAATAGTGTTGACGACTGACTCATCCCTGATAGGGTGGGGAGCCCATGTCCTCCACCACACAGTGCAGGGCTTATGGACCACTCGGCAAAAGAAAATGCACATCTGGAGCTTATGGCCATGAAAGCGTTCAAAGTACATTTGTGCAACAAGACCGTGTTGATACGGAAGGACAACATGACTGCAATGTACTACCTACAGAAACAGGGGGGGGACACACTCTCCACAGCTGTCACATCTAGCTCAGAGCGTGTGGAAGTGGGCCATTCAAAGAAACCTATTTCTCATGGCGGAACACCTCCCAGGCAAGGACAATCAAATAGCGGATCTGCTCAGCAGACACAGCCAACAGGTGCACAAGTGGGAGATTCATCCCACAGTGCTACACCCATACTTCCAACAGTGGGGACAACCAGAGATAGACCTGTTCGCCACAAAAGAAAACCCAAAGTGCCAGTTTCGCTGGAAGGTTCCCACACCCGCAGTCTCAGGGCAATGCAATATGGATGAACTGGTCAGGCAAATTTGCCTACGCTTTTCCACCAGCACCGTTGATACCGCTAGTGGCACGCAAACTGCGCCAGCACTCCATAACGCTAATCCTGGTTGCTCCAACATGGGCGAGGCAACCGTGGTACACCACGTTCCTAGAACTTTCCGTGGTGCCTCATCAAAGACTACGACTAACACCCAGTCTCCTAACGCAGAGCCATGGAGACATTCAGCACCCAGATCCACAGCAGCTGAACCTTGCAATCTGGCTCCTGAAGTCCTAGAATTTGGCTACCTAAACTTACCTCCTGATTGCATGAACATTATCAAGGAGGCAAGAAGACCTACAACAAGAGCAAGCTAGGCGGCAAAGTGGAAACGTTTTGTCATTTATTGTAACAACAATGACATAAACCCACTAGACGCATCAACACAAAATATCATATGCTATCTTTTGCACCTACACTGCTGCAATCTAGCCTATACATCCATAAGGATACACTTAGCTGCCATAGCAGCCTACCTTCAAAACAGGCAGCACCTTTCGCTATTCAGAGTGCCTGCAATTAAAGCATTCATGGAGGGGCTCAAACGAGTGATCCCCCCCCAAGACACCCACCTTCACCTGTCTGGAACCTAAACGTCGTTTTAACCAGACTAATGGGACCACCTATTGAACCTTTACACTTGTGTGAAATAGAATTTTTAACATGGAAGGTGGCTTTTCTCGTAGCGATTACTTCGCTTAGAAGAGTTAGCGAGCTGCAAGCCCTAACTATCCAAGAGCCATTCATCCAAATTCACGCAAATAGGGTCTTGCTTAGGACAAACCCTAAATTCATGCCAAAAGTGGTATCCCACTTCCACATCAATCAAACTATAGAACTGCCAGTGTTCTTCCCAAATCCACAATCAGTACCTGAAAGGGCTCTACACACACTAGATGTTAAGAGGGCTCTCCTATATTACATAGACAGGACAAAAGATTTCAGGAAAACAAAACAGTTGTTTGTTGCCTTTTCACTGCAGCACAAAGGCAACCCCATTTCCAAAAATGGTTTAGCTAGATGATTAGTTAAGTGCATCCAAATATGTTACATTAAAGCTAAACGCACTGTAACAGTTCCCCCAAGAGCGCATTCCACACACAAAATGGGGGCATCCATGGCTTTCCTAGGAAACATTCCTCTAGAAGAGATATGTAGAGCAGCCACATGGACTACCATACATACATTTACCAAACACTACTGCGTAGCTGTACACTCCAAGCAGCTGTAAGACAGGCTGTTCTCAAAACTCTTTTTCAGACTGCTGCAGCTGGCACAGGCAACCACTGCTAGGGGAGAGACTGCTATACATTCTATGCACAGATATGAATTCAGCAGCCCACATGCCTCGAACGGAATATGCTACTTACCAGTATGCATCTGTTCTTGGCATGTAGGGCTGCTGACATTCATATCGCCCACCCTCCTCCCCGGTGCCTGTCGCAGCTGTAGCATTCACTATTACTTTCTAGCATGGACATCACTTACTGTATCATACTCCATCTCTGCCACAATGGCGAAAAACAATCTGAGGATAGAGAGGATGCTCATGCGCACTGTTGTCCAGGGGAGGAGCCACTTATCTCGTGATACTTTGAAGACTCTTCCAGGACAACAAAGTGCAATCATCCGGACCCAACACCAGGCGGCGATCTATGCACAGATATGAATGTCAGCAGCCCTACATGCCAAGAACAGATGCATACTGGTAAGTAGCATATTCCTTTTTTTCCCACAAAGGTTAAGGGTAAAAAGGGAGAGCCCACTAGGGAGACGTCTCAGCACCTGCTTTATAGAACTGCCGGTGCTGAGCACCAACAGGACCCGGTCCACTTAAAGCCCTGTGTCAACTCTATACAAGCACACACTTTTGAAATCTTTTGCCCAGCATTGCCACTGCTCTGACCCTTTAAGCACTTGCATGCGTCATCGATTGAAGCGTTTTATAAAAGTTAATCCCCTTAATGTTTTTTTGTTTGTTAGTAGTCTTCAAGTGGACCTCTAATAAACAATAAGCCCTATAATAGCATTGCTAGCTTCAACGTTTATTTTTTCTGCAAGATTCTGGCAGTGTGCCCCTGTATTGTCACCCCGTGCAGCCATCGACTATTGTCCAATAACTCCTCCACTGGACACTTGCAGATTTAGCCTTCAAGAGGGAGTTCAAGTAGCACTTTATTAAAGCCCTGATATAAACTTTACCCATTGCCTAAACTCAGACTCTGCAGATTGCATGTTTATTCCCTTTCCAATCCATTTTCTATGTTAAAATCCCATGTCTGGTGTGCCTGGTTCTGCTTCCTCAGAAGCACTGACAATATTATCCTCAATCAAAACTTCAATCTTGGAAAATCGAGACTTCTTTGGTTCACCCTAGATGCTTACTTGCAAACCGACTCCACTTCAAAGTAGATAATGGGAAACTGTAGCACTTAAAATATCTCCCTCCCCCTTAGCTCCTTTATAGCACAATTTCTTTCCTTCTCTCTTTCTATCATATTAACTCTAAGTATAATCCCAGTTGACCGCCGAGCTTCTGCTGACAGCCACTGACACCTAACAAAGTTGGCACCCAGCTCCTCGCATCCTCTACTACTACTACCCCTCGAACTAGATTATCATCGAAGCTACATAAGGGACTTTGTTGATATTGACATACAGCTGGTTCATGGGTGATAAACGGAACACACTGTACCATTGTTTACTTATCGCTTTTTTTAATTTGATTACTGTATGAATCTTTCTTGTGCAAATGAAAATACCTAATACAATGTTAAAGTAAAAAAGAAAATCCCACTAACACTGTAAATTGTCTTTTTTCTGTCCGTACTTTGTAAAGTGGCTCCCACCTTGTGTCAAGGACTTTAACGCTCTTTATCACAAACTCTATTCCTCCCAATGCAAGGATCTTTGGTTAGTGTTGTAAGCTAGGCACGGCTTGGGTATGGACGTGGTTTGTGTTAGGAGTTCTCTTCCTGCGTGGTTAACTAGTTCCAGGAAACTCGTAATGCTATATTCTGTGCCAGATGAGATAACTTTATTTTGTTTCAGGGTTATTTTATTTCTACGTGGTGAAATTAGAGGTTTATTAGTTATTCAGAGCATAACATCATGCATGTCTACTCTGATTTTAAGCACTGCAATCCATTATGCTAGTGCATATCAGCTTAAAAAAACATTAACAATTTTGGAGTATAGACTTGAAGCTGCATCACACCATGGATAGAGATGCAGTAAAAGTCCAATCAATAACCGTGTCTAGTACACTTTGAGAGGCGAGCAAGAGGTAAAGCTCTCTGAGTGGCCATCCATGCTGGAGCGTTTTGTCCTGCATTTGGAGGATTGTAACTCAAATTAAGCATGGTCATCAGCAGGAACTTGTTAGTTAACTGTCCTCTGCAGCTTAACGTGCTCCTTTGGCTCATCTACATTCTAATGCTTGGAGGCCACTTGAATGGCGGATATTCTTTGCAAATAAATGTAACTCAGCCCAGTGGATGGTGGTTTAGGCAGCAGTGCACCTCTAGCAACGTTTTACTGATTACAGTTGTATTATACTTAACACCATAACTCAAATCAAATAAACCAGTACACTACTAGCAGAATGGAATTTACATTGTTGCACTTTGAGTGGGAAGCCTTCAACAGTAGATTCGTACATAGAAAATGTGTTTGGAAAGATTTAATTAGTGGGCACATGTGTTCCCTCTTTATTCAGTTGTTGGTGGCTTTCAAATGTTTGAATATTCTTCTTCACAGACATTCACTCCACTGGTGGATAAGCTGGGTATTGGATCGGTGGTGCCAGTTGAGTTTCTTATTGACCGAGATCTGCGCTTCTTGTCGGACACCAGTGGCCTGCGTCTCTTTCAGGTATTTTATTACTTGGGGACTAATGTAAATCTTCAAATGCTCAAGTGTCTGGGCGATCTGCAGTGTATAGTAATAATTGCATGTTTTTTATTTAGGTCTTCATACCTCATCTCTGCCTTGCAAACTCCTGTAAATAGCTGGTGTTTCTCTTAACGAAAGTGTGGTATTCTATTTACTAATATCAGAATGCGGAGTATAATTTGCCAGGATTCGAAAAATGACTTCCAGATCAGTGCCCTTGCATACATTTAAATCCCAGCTACCTGGGCTATCCTTTCTGCTATTATTGAACTATTATCCAGATCGCTACATTTCGCCAGCAGATGGATTCTCAATGAAAGATCTTTCTGAATCCAGTAGAAGACCACACTGTGAATGGGAGGCATTGGATAGGTCGAAAATTATTCTGGAAGGGCCAATAAAATATTTAACCCAGAATGAGTGTCATGAATGCAAACCTGCTGGTTTGGGTTTCAAACCAAGCATGTCCTGATACTGGAGAACACATCCTGAATGTGGAGAACAGTAGCACACGTCCTGAATGAGGAGAAGGGTAGCGTACATCTTGAATGTTGAGAAGGGCAGGTCATGTCCTGAATATGGAGATGGTCATACATGCCTGAATGCAGGACAGGGAAGCATACATCCTTAATGCAACAAAGGGAAAACAGGTCTTGAATGCAGAGAATGGGGTACAGATCCTATATCCGAAGAGAAATGCATATCCTGGCTGTTGAGGAGGAAATAGCTAGCCATGCATCAGACGAAGAGCTCCTAAATGGGGAGAAAAGGACATCTTGTTTGGGAGTAGAAAAAGAGACCCACTTTATTGAAGTGGAAGATAGATCATAATTTGGGTATGGAAAGGGGAGGAACAAATACTTAATGGGTAGGAAGAGAACTGTCCATTCTGGATAAGTGTTAAAAGCTAGAGCACATTTTAGATTGGGTTGGGAAGAGCATATCCTAGGATGTGTGAAGAGAGCAAATATATGCCCTATTGAAGGGAGGATCATATTTGTTGATAACGTTTCTCTTTTCATGACAGATTCTTTGAGTAGATTGAGTATTGTTGAATTACCTCTTCTGGGAAGACTCAGGTTGAAATTTCTGAAGAGCAGGTGGAGAGCTACTGAGCTTGTGCTGCAAGTTGCCAAGCTTGTTGATTCTAGCCTTTGTTGACCCAGCCACTCATGTTCCTGATCCAAGATGTGGGTCTGTTACCTGTGTAATTTCTTGCCGAGGCCTAATGATAAATGTTTTGTCGCAGGGTCTGAGTTTACGCTCTCATACATTATGCAGCTGGATGAGATTTCATTTACTAATGGAGTCTGGGTGTAAGAAGGTGGCTCAAAGACGGAAGTGTTGACAAGTTCAAGTTAAAGTTTAGCATTTGTATAGCGCACTACTCACCCAGAGGGTCTCAAGGCGCTTGAGGGAGGGGGGTACTTACTTATCAAATATCCAAGTTTTTAGTTGTTTTCTGAAGGAAAGGTGGTTGTGTGTAAGGCGGAGGTGGGTGGGGAGAGAATTCCAGGTTTTGGCCGCTAAGTAGGAGAAGGATCTTCCCCATGGTGGATCTATGGATGGGTGGAATTGCGGCGAGGGCTTGATTGGACGATCGTAGTTGGCGGGTGAGGGTGTAAAAGGACAGGTGCGTGTTGAGGCATTCGGGTCCAAGGTCGTAGAGGGCTTTGTGTGCGTGGGTGAGGAGACGGAAGGTTATTCTTTTGTTGACGGGGAGCCAGTGGAGGTCTTTCAGGTGACCGGAAATGTGAGCTTGGCGGGGGATGTCTAGTATGAGTCTGGCTGAGGCGTTTTGGATGCTTTGGTGTTTTTTCTGTAGTTTGGCTGTGGTTCCGGCGTAAAGGGTGTTTCCATAGTCCAGTCGGCTTGTGACCAGTGCGTGGGTGACCGTCTTTCTTGTTTCGTGGGGATCCAATGGAAGGTTTTTTTTGAGCATACGTAGGATGTTGAAGCAAGATGAGACGGCGTTGACTTGTCTGGTCATCGAGAGGGAGGAGTCCAGGATGAAGCCTAGGTTACGTGCGTTGTCCGTAGGTATGGGTGCATTTCCCAGGGCCGGTGGCCACCATGAGTCGTCCCAGGCGGAGGGGGATGATCCTAGGATGAGGACTTCCGTTTTGTCAGAGTTCAGTTTTAAACGGCTGTTCTTCATCCATTCAGCTACTTCTTTCATCCCTTTTGTGTAGGTTAGTTTTGGCGGTATTTGGGTCTTTGGTGAGGGAGAGGATCTCTGCGTAGGAGATAATGTTGAGGTTGTGTTGGCACGCGATGGATGCGAGAGGACTCATGTATACGTTGAAGAGGGTGGGACTGAGTGATGATCCTTGTGGTACGCCGCAGATGACTTCGGTGGCCTCTGATCTAAAAGGGGGGAGGCGGACTCTCTGGGTTCTTCAAGCGAGGAACGAGATGATCCAGTCCAATGCTTTTCCTTGTATTACGGCGTTGCTGAGGCGTTGAATAAGGGTGCTGTGACAGACTGTCGAAGGCTGCGGAGAGGTCAAGTAGGATGAGGGCAGCTGTTTCTCCGTTGTCTACTAGTGTTCGAATGTCGTCTGTTGCTGCGATGAGGGCGGTCTCGGTGCTGTGTTTGGCTCGGAAGCCGGACTGTGAGGGGTCGAGGGATTTGTTGGATTCGAGGAAGGCGGCGAGCTGACTGTTGACGGCTTTCTCAATGACTTTGGCAGGGAATGGGAGGTGCAAGATGGGCAATAGTTCTTGAGTTCAGTGGGGTCTGCTGTGGGTTTCTTCAGGAGGGCGGCGCTGAGTTCGGCATGTTTCCAGCTTTCCTGGAAGGTGGCGGAGTTGAGAGAGCAGTTGATGACGTCTCTGTGATGGGGTGCGATAATGGAGTCTGCTCTGTTGAAAATGTGGTGGGGACATGGGCCGGCTGGCGATCCTGAGTGGAAGGAGTTCATCAGGCGGATGGTGTCAGTGGTGATTGGGTTCCAGGCGCAGAGGTTGTTGGAGGAGGTTTTCAAAGCTGTTATGTATGTCAGCGATTTTGTTGTGGAAGAATGAGGCTAAGGAGTCGCAGAGGTTTTGGGAGGGAGTGATGTCGTTGGTGCCGGCGGTGGGGATGGTAAATTCTTTGACGATGTTTAATAGTTCCCTGCTGTTGTGTGCGTTGTTGTCGAGTCGATCCTTGAATGCTGATTTCTTGGTGGATCGGATCAGTTGGTGGTGTTTGCGGGTGGCGTTCTTGAAGATGGCCAGGTTGTCAGTGGTTGGGTTTTTTCTCCAGGCATTCTCGAGGGTGCGACAGATCTTCTTGGATTTCTTAAGGTCATCGTTGAACCAGGGGGCTTTTTTGCTACCTTGCTTGATTTGATGTTTTTTCATGGGTGCTAATTCGTCAGCGCTGATGGTGATCCATTGTGTGAAGTTGGTGGCTGCAAGGTTTGGGTCCGAATGTTTTGCAGGAGGGTTTTGGTGAAGTGATGTGAAGAGTTGGTCGGTGGTAATTTTGTTCCAGTTTCTGCGGGGAATTGGTTGTGGGTTGTAGTCTTTTTGTAGTTGAAGTGGACGCAGCTGTGGTCTGTCCAATGGAGTGCTGTGGTGTGATTGAAGGAGATGTGTTTGCTGGAGGTGAAGATTGGGTCGAGCGTGTGCCCGGCATAGTGGGTGGGGGTATCAACAAGTGGTTTGAGTCAGAGATTTGCGAGGTTGTCCAGAAGGGTGGTGGTGTTGCTGTCGTTGTTCTTTTGCAGGTGGAAATTGAGGTCTCCCAGTAGAATGTAGTCCTCGGAGGGAAGGGCGTGTGGGCTGATTAAGTTAGTGATGTCTTCGCTGAATTGTGTGTGGCGTCCTGGTGGCCTGTAGATGAGGGTGCCTCTGAGTGTGGTCTTGGGGTCGATGTGGATCTGGAAGTGAAGGTGTTCGGCGGCTGTGAGTATGTCATCGGAGCTGGTCGTGATGCGGATGGTGTTCTTATGAACAATGGCGATGCCTCCTCCTGTTTGGTTGATGCGGTCCTTACGGATAATCTTGTAGCCGTCAGGGATGGCTATGGCAATGTCGGGTATTGATGAGGTGTTCATCCAGGTTTCTGTAAGAAAGGCGACGTCCGGCGATGTGGTGTCGAGTAGGTTCCAGAGTTCAATGGCGTGACTGGACAGAGCGGGTGTTGAGCAGGATGCACTTCAGGTGGTTAGTGTCGGAGCTCTGTTTGGAGTTTGTGGATTTGGTGTGGGTCTTGATGCAGTCGAACTTGCAGGAGTGGCAGGTGAAGGGTCCATGGGTGTGTCCTGGGGCGGCTTGGTGGCAGTCTGGAAGTCGGCCGGGGTTGAGTGCTAAGAGGGTTGCGGCGTTGTAAGTTATGCGGGCGGGGTGGATTTTGCGGGGGCCAGGGGGTCTGGCGCTGGGCGCGGTCCAGGGGTGGATGGGCGTAGACGGGCTTACCTTTTGCTCGCATCCGCTGCGCGTAAGTATGACTGTCTTAAGTGGAACGTGGGGGGAGGGGGGGGGCGGAGCCAGGGAGGGGCAGCTGGGACATTCCCTCATGGTAGATGAGGAGCCTTCCCAGTTCGTCACATGCAGACAAATGTTAGTTTTTAGTTGATCTAATGCTGCCTAAATTGGAGAAGCGGTGGTAAAATAGTTTTGATGTTATGCATTTCTGAGGGTAGAATCAAACCCCAACCTTTCAATGCCCAACTCCTTTATAAATCATATTTAGGTTTCACATGTTTTGTAGTCTCATAGGATGCCCTGGCAGTTAAAAGACCTGATTAGACAGTTGAAAAATGCTTGAAATAAAGTGATGGGATGTTTCTTACATCTGTCCACTGAAGCAACCAACGCTTGCCTTTACGTGCTACGCTACTCACTGCTTCTCTTTTACAGGCTGGGACAGAGTCTCAGAAGTTGGTGCTTCAGGAGCAGCCAATCCTTAGTGATGCGGTCACTGCCTTTTTGAGCGAACAGAAGCTCCAGGAGATTTTTAGCAGAGGTAAGATTTTGACTTCATCATAGCCAGTATTTGGGAATTGATTTCCGTGACTCCTTTCCTCAATTCATGCTGATCCCTAGTTCCTGACTAAGTATCTAGTCCAGCAGGAATGGTTTAGGGCAAAAATCTCGTACCAGCCAAATTGCCATTACATCGAACAGTGCAAAAGGTACACTATTACAGAAATGGAAGATCACAGGGGATTTTCCCAAATGTTCATAAATAGAATCTCTCCCGATTTGTGTGACATCCTGAAAGTCGTTCTTTAACTCTTTTATGTTTTCCAAGTATTAAAATATCCACACAGGGCTTGGTATTAAGGAGCAACATTTTTTTAAAGCAATAATGTGGTTGTTTCTCAAAAGAAATATTTTTGATGGTTTTCTCATTTTGTATTTAATTTATACGTTTGTGTTTGTTCAATAAACTGCACAAACTGTAGTGTTAAATTGCCATTTGAAATCTCTAAACAAAGTTTTTCATAATTTGCCTTCCATCATCTTTCTGAATTCTGGGAATGTACGTGCTGCACCACAAGTTAGTTTTGTATTGTACGCAATACAATGCAGTCATGCTGAGGTTCGAGTTGTATTGTAATTGCCTTTATATATCGCTTACTACGCCTGCATTTATATATCGCTTACTTACCCGCTTTTTTTGGCGGGTAGCATGCTACTCCTGGACCCATAGAGGATTAGTGTTGAGTTAGTGTATAGTGAAACATGCAAGTACATTTTAAGTGATGGATAGGTTAGTCAGTTATTTGGATTTGGAATAATAGCAGAAGGATAGAGGAGGAAAAAAGGTTTGTATTTATATAGCACTTGTTACCCCTGATGGGGTGTTGAAACATGCTGTTCAGGAAGCCCAAAAAGGATTAGTGGGAATTAATATGGTGAAATATGAAAGTAATTTCAGTGGTGGATATTAGTCAGTTATTTGGAGTGAGAAGAATAGCGAAGGGATAAAAGGGGAAGAAAGGCTTGCATTCATATAGCACTTGTTACCCCTGATGGATGTTGAAGCGCTTTTCTGGCGAGTAGCATGCCACTCCGAAACTCATAAAGGATTAGTGTTGAAAATTAGTATAGTAAAATATGAAGAAATTTGTGCAGTGGATATGTTCAGTTATTTAGGTAGAGAAGGGTAGGTGGCGGGATAGTGAAGGGAAAGAGGTTTGTATTTATGTAGCGCTTGCTACCCCTGATGGGGTTTTAAAGCGCAAGTAGCACGCTACTCGGGAACCTATCAGGATTAGTGTTGAATTAGTTTGGTGAAACATGAAAGTAATTTTAGTGGTGGATATGTTAGTCAGTTATTTGGATTGAGAAGGGTTGGGGAGGGGTAAAAAAGAGGCAAGAGTTTAGAAAGGTTTGTTTTGTGGGATCGGTATAGCAAAAGAGGTGTAAGATGATGCAAGGAGGGGTAGAGTAGGAGAGTCTAGAAAAGGTTATTTTGGGGATCATAGTAGTGGTATGGGGTTAAATGAGTGGATGTAGAGGATATATTGAGTGAAGTATAGGCTGAGAAATAGGGAAGTGCATTGGAAATGCTAAATTAGAAGAAAGTGATAAATAAATAGATCCATAAGTACATTAAAAGTATATAGATGCATAAAGGAGTTATGTATATTGGGCAGCTTTTCTGTCCTTGGTCAGTCTTGAACAGGCTCAAACAGGCAACTACCCTTGTCCTCTCCGCCCTTAACAGGCTCAAATAGGCATTTGCTGCTTTGATTATAAAGAATATATGGTACGTGCTCACGCTGAGAGGGACAGGGTAGGATCGCTTTTAGCTTGGCTGGCCGACCCAGCTATCAGGGGAACCCCAATAGTGTCGCTGTCTACACCGGAAGGGGGCCTGGTCTATTCGCAGAAAGAGGTCCATGACCAATTTCTTGATTATTATACGTTGCTTTACCAAAGTAGGTTGAGGGAACTGCCCAGTGGTCTTGATGATTTCCTAGAAGCAGCACAATTGCCACGACTGGAGCCAGAGCAGGGTGCAAATTTAGGAGCAGTTATTTCGCTGGGAGAGATAAGGGCAGCGGTTAAACACATGGCCAGGAGAAAGACGCCAGGGGCGGATGGCCTTCCGGTGGAGTTTTACGCAACTTATATAGAGGTCCTCGCACCGCAATTGCAATCAGTGTACAGTGAGGCGTGGGAACTGGGCAGGGTGTCCCTGTCCACCAGAGAAGCGATCATAGTGTCGCTACTGAAGAAGGGCTGAATCACCACATCTAGGTCGGCGTACCGACCGCTTTCGATGCTCACGGTAGACTACAAGATCCTGAGCAGGATTTTAGCCACACGATTTGTAGATCACATGTGCTCTTTAGTACACCCAGACCAATCTGGCTTCATCCCAGCCAGGAATACCGTGACATGTATACGGCGGTTGATACGGATCATGGGGGAAAGAGGTGAGGGATCGCCGGGAGCGGTGGTACTGTCGGTGGATATCTAAAAGGCCTTTGATAGTGTGGAGTGGTCGTACCTATTCCGGGTACTGAAGGAGTTTGGCTTAGGAGATCTTTTCATACGCTGGACCCGACTGTTGTACGATTCTGCCACAGCCAGTGTACGTACAGGACGCGCAGTATCTCCGGCGTGCCTGGTGGAGAGGGGCACCCGTCAGGGTTAATCTTTATCTCCATTGCTGTTCGCACTGGCAATCGAACCAGTGGCAGCGCATGCACAGCAGGGACGATCCTATGAAGGCGTCTTGCTACGTGGTGAGACTCATTACATATCCCTATACGCGGATGACCTTTTGCTGTATCTGGCAGATGTAAAGGACTCTGTACGGGGTACTCGAGCCCTTCTCCAGGAGTTAGCCACTTGCCGGGATTAAAGGTAAACTGGAATAAGACCTGCCTGTTTCCCTTGACCCCGGGCGCTCAGCAGCTCCTGACGCTAGGGGACCTACGATGGGAACCAGAGTGCTTACCATACTTGGGTGTCCGCATAGATCATGTCCCCTCCGACCTTTTGGAGGGAAATGTGGGCGGTGCGATGAGGGGGCTCAGAGGTAGTATGGGGTTTTGGCGAGCCCTACCTCTTTCGGTGGCTGGGAGGATAGCGCTTCTAAAGATTGTGGCACTCCCACGGTTGCTATACTTTCGTACTTTGCCAGTATGGATGCCCGTGTCCTTTATCAAGACGCTCCGAGTACTGATGACAGGGTTTATTTGGGGCTCAGGTAGAAGGCGAGTAGCGTTGAACACCCTGACTAGGCCTACAGAGGAGGGAGGGTTGGCGGTCCCAGACTTGGAGTGGTACTACTTAGTGACACAGCTGCAGTGGCTCACACAAGCCGTAGCCCGAGAGTTTAGAGGCCCAGACGGGCCGCAGGGCAGAGTAATTCCCCCGTCATGTTCTGTCATTCATAGTGCTTAGGCTGGACCAACTCACTCTTGAAGAGCGCACCCTCCGACTTTGCTGGCTGCGAAGCCAGAAACGGGCGGGTTTTACTGACCCGTATTCCCTGGAAATTCCCCTGGGTATGTGCACCGCCCTCCCACTTGGAGGAGAATGGTCGGCACTGGCCGGTTGGGAAGAACGCGGGGTCCACATGATCGGGACCTGTACAGGGACGGCACCCTGTTACCTTTCCACGCTTTTTGGCCACATGTTTTGGGCCTGTGCTGGACTGGGATCCTACTGGACAGAAGTGGCAGCGTGTTTGAACCGAGTAACGGAGCGTACACTGGAGGTGGAGATGGGAACTTGCCTTTTGCTTCGGTTCCCGCACACCCCTACCACTAAAATTAATAGCAAGTTTTACGATTTGGGTTTGATGATGGCAAAGAGGGAGCTTACCATGCATTGGAAGGCGAGAGCGGGACCTAACTTTCAAAGATGGAGGGTGAGTTTCTTGAACTGGGCGAGCAGTGAAGGGACACTGTCTGCAACTAGCCAGGCGTACCTCCAATGATAAGGCGTTGGAGGCAGCAAGAGCGTGGGGTGCATTGGTAGCGGGGCTCCAGTCACCTATGGAAGTGGATGGGGAAGAAGGGGACGCAGGAATAGCTCAGGACACGGAGGCCAGAGCGAGGAACACTGGGGAGTATGAGGAAGGGGATACTGTAAGGATCTATGCTTAATGGAACACTGAGCGGGTTGCTAGGAGCTCAGAATGTTATGTTGTGAAGTATAGACCAGTAAGAAGAAGCTAGAGAAGGAGCTGGAGGTCTCTTCATGTATGCCTATTAAAGTCAAGCTTTTTCCATCTACTTTACTGTATTGGATTCATCTTTACACTGGCGACGAGGGACGAACTACTCTGGCAGAGGACAGATTGCCTTTGACCTCCACCCCTGGATGATCCTACCTGGAGCTGGTAGTATACATTTACTCCTTCAATTGAAATTCCATTGGATTTGGATGGGAGTTCATTCTTATGTAAATTTATTTATTCTGCTTTTCTGAGGATTTGGAACTACTTCTTCGATTTACCTATTTACAAGAAAATTTTCGAGAGACAGTGAAATTTCCAAGTACTGTGTCACTTGATTATACTATAGAACTGTTTGTCTATTTTACTTCCTTGTATGGGACAAGGAACGACTCGTGGATTTCCTAGTTTCCTCGTTTTTGCCGATTTTTTGTAAAATTTCATTTGTGCAACCTATGTGCATTCTTTGAAATCTTAAACCGCTTACTTGAGCGTGCTGTTTCCGAACTCTGTCACCGTCATCTGGAGATCCTAGAAGCCACCCGCGCGATCTATGCGCTTGACTGAAGCCTCTCGTGTCATCATCACGTATCACGGGTCAAGGAACGTCAGAAACGTGACCCGTACGTGGCGGCCATCTTAGCTTGGTCCAGAATTTTGATTTACCGCATGTTAAGACGGCGTTTCACAGAGGCAACAACTCTAACAACGGAAACTAGCAGCGAACGAGCGAACGATTGGCAATTTGGATCGGCATGAATCGAATGGAATGAATTAACATGAGAAGCGGGAGAGTGAAGAAGTAGTGGGGAAAACTTATTAATTATCATTTATTCGTGTTTGCACTTCTTTTGATGTTTCTGGTTCCTGATACATATTGTTTATAGCCAGTAGTGTAAGTGCTGTGTATTTATTGTATTTCCTTCCCTAGTTATGGCTGATCAAACATTAGCTGCTCCTCCTTCCTTTCTACCTACTCCTGGTGAGCCCACTGTGCCATGGAAAGAGTGGAAAAAGTTATTCTTGACGTATATTCTTGCTACTGGTGCAGACAAATATGGACCAATTCGCAAACAGGCGATTTTACTCCATAACTTAGGAGTAGAAGGTAGGAGACTTTAGGAAGATTTACCAGAGATATCTTTGGGTATAGGAAATGGTCAACCCACTAATGTGTACACGATGAGTATGCAGATGTTAGAGAAAAGGTTTGTAGCTAAAATCAATACTGTCCAAGAAAGACACAAATTCTTTTGTCGCGTACAAAAGAATGATGAGGCCATTGCAAGCTACGTTGTAGCCTTAAGGGGACTATCTTTAAATTGTCAATTTAAAGATTTAAGTGATTCTCTAATTAGGGACCAGATAGTTAGGTGCACCAATAACAAAAGAGTAAAAGAAAAGTTGCTTATAAAAGACTGTACTTTAGAAGAGGCAATACAAATTGCTAAAGGTCTTGAAAATGCTGACCTATGGATTAAAGAAATGGACAAGTGTACCAATTTGGTGGTATCTAAAGATAATACTGTAAAAGCGACTGAACCTAGTGAAAAGAGTTCTCAATTTAAGGCTAGTGTTGATGAGACTAAAGTAGTTAAGTCTGCTGGAAAATTTGATTCTAAATCTACTAATAAATTTCCTGGATATCGTCCAAGTAATGTTGGACAACCAGGGAATTTTCGTCAAGTGAAGTGTTACAGGTGTGGGGCTCCTGGGCATATCGCGTCGAGTACACGTTGTATGGCCAGAAATGCGATTTGTAAAGGGTGTGGCAGAAGAGGTCACTTAGCAAAAGTTTGTAATGCTAAAACGCAATATGTCAATGAGGTTGATAGTTGCGAAAATGTTCAAGAATTGATGCTATGTGTTGATGGGTTACCCAATGATGAGAATTGTATCCAGGACCCTGTATCTCTTGTTGATATACCCACGGAAAGTACAGATAAATTAGAAAAACCACACTGTTTGATTAATTTTGATAGCAGAGATGAGAAGCATCCTCAAACCAGAGATGTTAAAATGTTAATTGATACTGGAAACCTTTATACATTGTTATCCAAAGATATGTACATTGAAGTTTGGGGGAAAGATGGTGATGTTGCTTCCTGGGGGGCGCCAGATATTAAAGCAGTAGGTTATAGTGGTAAGATTATAGATATTCTCGGGCTCAAATGGATGGTGATAAGTTTCTCAAACAGGAAAGTATTTGGACGAGTTTACTTGACGAAACAAGGTTCTAACTTACTTGGTTGGCGTCACCAGAAGGATTGAGGTATTTTGTTAAATTCTAATGCTGCTGTACCAGTTTCTTCACTTTCTGTTCAATGTAGACAGTTTTGAGATTGACATTATGAGAAGATTTCCTAATGTCTTCTCTGAGAATTTGGGGAAACTAAAGGGGTTTTCGCACAAAATCATACTCCAGAAGAATGCGGTCCCGGTAGTTCATAAGGTTAGAAATGTGCTGCATTTAATGAGGACCCCTCTCAAAGATGAGTTGGATAAATTGTTAGATTTGGGAATAATTTAGCCCATTGAAGCCTCGGAGTGGCTCGCGCCCACTGTGGTCGCACCCAAAGATGGTGGAGCTAAGATTCGGCTCTGTGAGGACTTTACCAGAAACATTTGGGTGGATAGGCAGCCATTACCGAACATTTCTGAGATGTTGAGTGCAATGGGTGGTGGTGGGATTTTTAGCGTGATCGACATGTCTGCAGCTTATCACCAAATACACTTGGATGAACAATCTCGACATCTCACTTCATTTGTGACTCCGCTGGGGGCGTTTAGGTATTGTAGGATGCCTTTTAGATTGGCGTCTGCCTCGGCGGTGTTTCAGAGAGTGATGCAACAAGTTTTGGTTGGAATGCAGAATGTCTTATGCTTCCAAGATGACGTGTTGATAGTTGGGAAGAATTGTGAGCATCATGATAAGGTCTTGACAGAAGTGTTGGAGCATATGGAAAGTAGTGGTTTGACCATAAAGAAGGAAAAGCGCCAGTTGAAACGAGATAGTGACTTATCTGGGCCATGAGATATCTGGTCTTGGCATCAGGCCTAAGAAAAGTATAATTTCTGCAATTAACAATGCTCCTACACCATCCAACAAAGATCAGCTTAGAACCTTTTTGGGCTTAGTTGTATATTGCTCAAAGTTTATAAAGGGGTTTTCCGATGTAGTGGAACCTTTAAGAGTGATGAAGAATGGTGTTACATTTAAATGGAATGAGGCTTGTGATGAAGCATTCAAGTGTGTTAAAAAAGGAATTTTGCATGCACTGATACTAGATCATTTTGATGTTAAAGCTAAAACTTTAGTTACCACAGATGCGACTGCTGTAGGAATTGGTGCAGTTTTATCCCAGATTTGTGGTGGTGTGGAGAGGATCATAGGATTTGCCTCAAGAAGGCTTCAGGGAGCTGAAGTTTCTCATTCCGTTATTGAGAGGGAAGCTCTCGCTTGCACCTGGGGAATCAAGCATTTCAGATATTGTCTTTGGCGTTTGCCTTTCAGTGTGAGGACGGATCATAAGCCCCTTGTACATTTAAGGGGGGGAAGAGGTTTGGAAGGAAATGTAACTCCCAGAATATCTAAGTGGATCCTGTCTGTACTGGAGTACAATTTTGAGATGGAATATGTCAGAGGAGAGAAAAATGTAGTTGCAGACTATTTGTCAAGAATGCCGGTTGAGTCAGTAGTTGAGGATTTGGAGAATGATGACTTTGGAATCAGTTGCAATGAAATTTTGGCGTTTGACAAAGCAGAGTGGGAATCTGCCATGTCTGAAGATCAGGTGATATCATTGGTTATAAATAATGTTTCTGAGGGATGATCTAGGGAGTCTTGTGCTGACATTCGTTTGAGGGGTTTTCATCATGTATAGGGTGAATTGAGTGTTTCGGAAGGCTAATTGTGGAGAAGAAACAGATTCGCCACCATGCAATCTTAGGTCTAAGATTAAGAGTTGGGCGCACAAAGGTCATTTGGGTAGGATCATGACAAAGAGGATTCGTGAGTCGTACTGGTGGCCAGGCAAGGATGGGGAAATAGATGATTTGGTTAGGAATTGCTATGTGTGTGCTGGTAGTGATGAAACTAAAGTTGTCAGGCAGCCTCCCCTTTCGTGTGTTGATTTTCCGGCACGTCCCTGGGAAAAATTGGCTATTGATTTTTTTAGGTCCAATCTCTAAATTGGGTGCTCGTAATAAGTTTTTAATGGTTTTGGTGGATTATCACTCGAAATGGTTTGTGGTAGAGTCTCCTGAGAATATTGATACCAGAAGTGTGATTAGTTTTATGGAAAGAGTGTTTCTAAATGAAGGGATTCCGAAAACTTTGGTATCGGACAATTGGGTGCAGTTAGTTTCAAATGAAATGAAATAATTTTTGGATGGTATGGGAATTTGTCATGAGAGTTGCGTTATTCAGGCCACAGGCTAATGGTCTTGTGGAAAGGATTAACAGATTGCTGATGGAAAATATTCAATTATCTCTTGCTAATGGTTTAGCATGGTCTGATGAACTCAAAAAAATGGTGTGGTCTTATAGAGTCACGCCACATTCAGTTACTGGTGTCTCGCCTTTTGTTTCTCTTAAGGGGCGTGAACCTGGTGTAAAGGAGGTTCCGGGTTGGCTGAGGAACAAGGAATGTGTTTGAGTTGATCGTTTGGGTGTGAAATGTGGTGTTGATAAACTGCAAAGTGATTCTGCTCAGTCATATAATTTGAGAATGAGGGTGCGTGAGAATGACATTAAGGAAGGGGATTGGGTTGTGACAAGGAAGGGTGGTATAGTAATTAAAGGGGAGAGTAAATTCTCACACCCAAAACAAGTGAAATGTGTCAAAAGAAATATACTTGTCTTGAGTGATGGTTCTGCTTGGAGTAGTGGCAATGTTGCAAAGTGTCCTACTCCCTAATGGTTTACTTCTTACTTATTTGATTTCTTTTTAGGGCTCATCCTTTCCTATTCCGTAGGAATAGGAAACGAGCCCTAATGCAGTCAACCCATTTCTTAAGGCAAAGGGCTCTCAGAGGATTTTGGGAAGTGCGCGCAGCCTCGTGCGCGAGCTTGCCTGAGCCTTCTGCCTATCAGCCTGTCATTTCTCCTCCCCTAATTATTCACTTCACTTGTGACTCCCCACATCAAAGCCTCAGCCTCCCTCCCTTGCCATTTGCTTCCTAACCAGCCTGCCTCGCATAATTGCATCAGACCGACACTCCAAAGGAATGGGCTCGAGTGCCTCTTTCACGGCTGTGCATTTCTCTCCCTCCCTCCCCCCACCTCCCTCCCCACAGCAATGCCAGGAGCTTGTTCTTCACTTTTTCTTGTTTGTGAGGCAAAAAAAAGGAAGCCATTTTGGCGTGGACTAAATCTGGTGTCTGCCCATTACATGAATCACTGAATGTGTACTTGTGTAAGGTAACTGGTGCTCGTGTGTAGTGATCCAATACCTCCGGATCGAGTTCACGCTATTTAAATCTTAAGAAAAAAAATGTCTTATTTTTTTTTTTCAAAGCGCTATGACTCAGCCAGTTTGGATTTATCCTCAAATTTAATTTAACAGAGAAACATTAATGAGTCAAGATACATAGTCAGGACCAGATCTTTTCCCATCTATGTGATCTGGAATATTCCTAGAATTTGAGCCCTCAGTATCGGTGTCTTTAAACAAATAATTAAGCTCAAAACTGTCACATTGGTACCATTCACACATGAAGCAAAGATGTTCACTGAGCCAGAGAGAGGGTTTATGAGTTTTAAACAATCTAAACGTGAACGGAAAGGCCTGGGAACAGCCAGGACATTTCCTGCAAGTGAGTCAGTTCCTCTCATTCCAGAGCCGTGTATCACATACTGCAGAAATAGCCCCGGCTTGCACGCCCGTCTTCTGCAGGCAGCCGTGGTTTAAAGCGCTGCACGTACAACAATGCTGCTCTAATTACGTACTGAAGCGTGACTAGATTGCTACTCGCTCATTAACGGATGAAAGTCTCTCGCAATTTCTAATTGAACTGCGGATTTAAATGGGTTTACCTCTAGCGTCTTGTTATTCCTGACCTTTCGAGTGCCGAGAGTTTTAAGTGCAGAGCTCGAGTTCAGTTTATCGCACCAGAAGCAGGCCTGACTGACGGCACATCAGTTCAGTCAAGCCTAGCAGATCAAAGCAAAACGAAAGGTACACGGGGGTTCAATCAGTGAGTGCAAACACAGCCTGCAGTATATTTTCTCCTGTGCACAATTGCACTTTTAAAGAGGAGCATCGGAAACGCGGAAGAAAACGTTATAGTAAATCAATATTCAGTTCTAAATTGTGCCTATTCTCAGTCAATAAAAAAACATAACAAATCTGCTGCCGAACGCCGAGAAGGGAACTTGCACGTTTCATTTATATCAGGAAGCAAACACAGTCCAGAGATCCAGATGGCCTGTATTTATGAAGAGGCTCTGGCGCAAGTCGAGGCCCGGGATGATATGTAACAGGCTCCTGACTATTGAATCATGTCGGTAGTAAAATGATGCAGACGATCAGAAGGCTTGTCACACACCACTCGCTCGAGTGATAAGTGAGCCCGCAGGGCTCCGCTGCAACTTTAAAGGCGGGCTCGCGAGCAAATGCAAACTGACACTTTACCTAAAATCAACAGAAAACTTCTTCACATACTGTACTCCTATGTACATGCGTACTCTTTTCGTCAAGTTTATAATAATGCCAATGATCACAAAATAATGTTATTTTAATTGAAGATGTGCCTAAACCCCCTTAAAAATCGTTATTAATTCGATGCTATCTATCTACTTTTTTTTTTTTTTTTAAACCTTTATTTTGCACTTTCAGAGAACAAATACGGGCCTACAACCAACCGGCCGGCCTCGACACTTCGTAAGCTTTGTAGCAAAATATACGTCAACTCAATAGCACGTCAGTACATAAAAGCATACAACATGTGTTACACTAAATTCCACGTGCACCGAGTGTCAGGAGAAGTTAAGGTTAATTTTCAAATGATTTTTATATATAAGGAGATACGGAAGCTAGGAAGGATCAGTGTACAGAACATCCATCTAAGTAATAAGCGGGCAACGTCTTTCAGTGAAATCCAACGAGCAATAAACATAGCCAAAATGGCGGCACAGAGATAGCACAACAGGATGATGAAACACAGAGTGGTGCACGCCAGCCGCTACCCACCTAACACCAAACCACCCCACTGACCCAGGAAGAAGCAAAAAAGAAAAGGAGAAACAAAAAGAGAAAAATAAGGCCCATAGAAACAAAAGCGAACCAAAGAAGACCCCCCACCCAACACGCATGCAGAGGCTATGGCCTACCCCCCCTAGCAGTGTGTCTGTCGCCCCAAAAAGAGAACCCGAAATGTAGAAACAAGTAAAGAGAGAAAAGAGAGAGTCCCATAAAGAAAGGGAAAGAAAAGGAATATAAATCACATAAGACCGAGGGAGGGCCATACGAACATATCGAAAACCACCAGCATACATTATTCCGGCCGCCCTTACCCCAACCCCACTACCAGTACAGTGCCAATTTGCAAAATCCCCGGCAGTCCGTCAGTATCCCAGCAATACAAGGAAGACAGTTCCGAATTGAGAAGGGACACCCTCAACCTTGCCCCTTACGGTAAGATGCAGCGACGCAGTCCAACTGGATAGAAAACAACTACACGGTTATACCTAAAAACTACCGGCATGTATTACTCCGGCCGCCCGTACCCCGACCCCGCCACCAATACAATACCAACGTGAAACGTTCCCAGCAGTCCATCAGCATCCCAGCAGTACAAGTAGGACAGTCCTGACTCGATAAGGGGCGCCCTCAACCCTGTCCCCTACGATACGGTGTAGCGACACAGTCCAACTGAACAACAGACGGTCTGGAGAAGGTGAAGGAGCAGAGGGACCACAACAAGACGAAGGAGCGGCCATCAAAGTCCATCCAGCGCATAGTCAGGTGGTCCGCAGTGGTAGAAGAAAAAGCAGCACACGGCCAAGGCCCCCCAAGATCGAATAAATACACAAGTGGCAGCCGTTCTCGGAAAAGGGAATGAGTCTCACCAATATTCCGTAAAGAAGCCACAGGATATATTGTACAATGATGGTCCTCCAGCCACATCGTGACTCCAGAAGCGCTGGACCTCCGTGAAGGTGCTCCCGCCGGCACCGCAGCCGTGTTGGGGTCCGGCAACCCCAGTTTACCAGTAGCAACCAGGGCGGAGGCACCACAAAAGCCAGAGACAGGGTGTGGCGTAGTGTCCGGCTTTCGAGGACATCCTTGGTAGGGCAGGAAAGTTGCAGACAGCATCGCATCCAGCCGATCCCCCAAGTCACAGGCAGCTGTAGACATGGCTGCTTTCAAGGTGTTTAGGGCGCCCAAAATGTCGCTAAGCTGCAGTGGCTCCTCGGGGAGAGAGGACGCACCTTGATTCTGCACACAAGGCAACTCGATGTGGAGCTGCCCCGGTAATCGGCCACCATCACCCCCTGCAGGCGTCTGAGCACCCCGCCAATGTTCTGCATGGCGAAACAAATCAAAGGGTACTAGGGCAGCCCCTTCCATTCCTCTCAGTGTCGAAGCGGCGTGGGCAGTAGGTGACGTCCGCTGCAGCAGCCCAGGATTGACGATCGCAGGAGCTGAAAGCAAGCGGGAAGATGGCGCCCGCCTCTACACTCAGGGAAACAATGTAGCAGCAGAGCCGCTCCCGAGCCTAAGAGAAACAATGTTGCCCTTCCTGCTAAAGTGCCCAAAGCCTAGGAATCAGGCGGAGTGGGAAGCGGAGGGTGCAAAACAGCTGCCACACCATGCCAGCCGACTCCGTAGTGCCGGTAATGGCCGCCGTCGTTCCGTGCAGGGTCGGACGCTCACAAAGAACAAAGACCCGATCCCATCCGGGAAGCAGGAGAGGAAGGTGAGGGCGTTTCGGCGTTCCCTCTGCCGGGATCAACCCAAGAAGCTCATCGGCATGACCAGGGCCGCCTCCCGATTCCGCTGCCGGCAAGCAGTGCAAGAACGAAGATCAGGATGAAGCGGAAATCGGGAGAATGGCGAGAGGGTCAGCGGAGCCGAGGAATCAGGCGGCCATCATGTTTGCGAGCCAGGCTCCTCCCCTATCTATCTACTTTTTAACATGATTCTCAATCGTTGTTTTCTATCGAATGCTCACAGTTTATTATCACCTTCAGCGCTGCGCGAATTTTCGCGCTGTGCTGAAGGTTCTAATGAGCCAACGGGCTCATGACGGAACGGTTCAGTCATGAGCACAGGCCACCCGACGCTCATGACGGAACCGTTCCGTCATGAGCATCGAAGGGGTTAATACATATGCTTCACTTATTAAAATGTCAAACTTTTATTTAATTCCCTCTTTGCTATGCTCTTCTCTTCCATTCTATACTCTTCTCTTCTCGTTTCTTTCTTCTTTCCTTTTTACTTTCTCTTTCTACATTACTTATTGATCATAGATGGATTTTTGTATACAGGTCTTTCATTATTCTTCTGAATCATTCATCGTTCTATATGCATTATTCTAGATATGGTCTATTATACCCTGTCTTCTACTTTAAAGCATAATTATGTTGTTCATTACAGAATGTTTAATATCTTATATTTGATAAACTATGATCAATGAAGCTGTTGAAACACTTAAAAAGATAGTATAAAGGAGTGAAATCTGATGCATTACACTTAGGATATAACTATTTGTCTCACTGTTGACATTAGATATATCAATTTATGTAACTGTCCAAAAAAAGCACTGGGCCCTTAAACCATATCAGAAGTTCCAGGATGTCCTCTCATTGGCATTCAGAAACAGCATCAACTCTGATGTGCATTTATAACCATGTTCAATACACAAGGTACCACATTCCCTGTATAATGCAGGTGTATGAAACAGGGCATCAAAGTCTGCTTCCGGCTGGCACGCTATGGTGTTGGGCTGTGGACATTTTTTTAGGGCGAGCTGACGTAGCTTGCAATGCGAAGCATTGCAAGCTGTCAGCGAAGACAACTAATGTTGCCCGTATTTGGGAAAGGGGCACGAGCGCAGACGCGGATTTCACCTCGTGGGCGCGCACGTCGCCTTGCCCCTCTCGTGTTTCATTCCCTTGCGCAAACACACTCCACAGTCACGCATGCGCACATACCCAGCCACACACACTGCATACACACACTGCATACACACACTGCATACACACACTGCATACGCAGACCCACGAGCGCACACGCAGACCCACGCGCGCGCACACAGACACATTCGAACAGACACACACGCGTACACCCCCCTCCCCTCCCACTCACCGGGCTCTTTCGGCGTGTTCCGTGTCTCCTCTGCAGCGCTGGTCGGAGTCGGCTGGCTTCACTGCTTCCTCGGCGGCGGGCGGAACTTCCTGCTGGATTGCAGGCCCCGCCCCCGCCTCGGCCAAAAGTGCCTGACTTCCGGTTTTCACGGAGCAGGGCTGCGGCGGTGATTTCTATTGGGGGCAACAGCGGTAGGCACCCTCTAATTCGCAATGCAATATTAGTATTGGCAAAAATGTGTAACGAGTCGCCACAATAATAGAATTTATTTAAAACGTAACCTACCTGCATCTCAGAAGGGTTGTGTTCTTTTCCCTTTGCCTGTCTGTGCACGGTCAAGAAGTCTCTTTTGATCTATCTCACTGGCAGGAAGGAGCCTGGGCTCAAGGGCCGGATTGTGATTGCGTAACATGAAGTTGATAAACAACAAGCAAGTGTCTGGGGGGGGGGGGGGGTGAGGGCTCGCCTCATGGTTTGGACCCTATGCAACACACACTCCACACAATACCACTCAGTGCCACATAATTGCACGCCACACAATTACACTCTACTGAATACATCATACACTCCACATAATTACACGCCACATAATTACACTGCACTCAAAGCAACATACACTCCAAATACCACTGTGTCACATAATTACACGCCACATAATTCTACTCTACTGAATGCAACACACTCCACACAATACCACTCAGTGCCACATAATTATGCTTCATAACTACATTGCACTCAACGCAACATACACTCCAAATACCACTCAGTGCCACATAATTACACTGCACTCAATGCAACATTCACTCCAAATACCACTCAGTACCACATAATTACATGCCACATAGTTACATGCCACATAGTTACATTGCACTCAATGCAAAATACACTCCAAATACCACTCAGTGCCACATAATTACACGCCACATAATTACACTCTACTGATTAGACTGCGCTCAATGCAACATACACTCCAAATACCACTCAGTGCCACATAATTACACGCCACATAATTACACTCTACTGATTAGACTGCGCTCAATGCAACACACTCCAAATACAGTTCAGTGCCACATAATTACACTGCACTCAATGCAACATACACTCCAAATACAACTCAGTGCCACATAATTACACACCACATAATTACACTGCACTCAATGCAACATACACTCCAAATACAACTCAGTGCCACATAATTACACGCCACATAATTACACTGCACTCAACATCTAAGTCACGTAAATACAACACATATTGCATTACAAATGCTATAGGTGTCACATTTGCGAAAGTTAAAACTATTGGCATTGTAAATGACAAAGCTATTAATTTTGGTATTTTCAATACCAACAGATAAATATAAAATTTGTCATTTACAATACCAACAGCTCAAACTTTCCTAATGCGAGACCTATTGCATTGCAAATGCTTGTTGAAAATTTAGCACTTTCTCCATTGCCACCTGATTTATTTGGCCTGTTTGCTGAACCACTTTTTTTGCTGGTTAAAGAACTCTGTGGACATTACCTTTGCAAACTAGTGGTAAAATGCGTGTACTCCTCTCAAAATGGTAAAATTGGTATACTCATTATTGGCATATTTAAATTACCTAGAAGTTTCTAGTATATAGTACCCACAGTGTACCCAAGTACATTGAGTTAAATGTCACTAGTGAGCTGCAGCACTCATTGGTGCACTTTGAAGGGGCCTCCCCTGTCGCTAGCAGATGTTGCTCATACCTGGGCCTGCCACCCCTTTTGCTCTCCTAGTCAGTCATGCACTAACCCAGCAAACCTAGTGGAAGGGAGAGGTGCCCCAGAACTGGTTATGAGTGACCGTGGGACTGAAGCTGTGACATCGTCTTTGACATTGGATTATCGAATCCTGCTTGAGTGTCACATCCTGCTTGAAAGGTATGCTACAGTGTATATAACAGTTGGGGCAAACATCAAAGGGGAGAAACAGAATTGCAGAACAATTTGGGCCCTATTCACAAAGGTAAACTTACACTTTGTGTAAATCTACGACTGTTCGCTAAGCACAAACTTATTTTAAGAGTAGTATCTTTATGACTGCAGAGTCTCTGCATATTAAAAGGCTGTTCCATCTTTTTATGGGTGGAGACTCTGCACTCATAAATGTAGCACTCAAAAATATCTTCGAGAATAGCAAGTAATCATAAACTTACAGACAAGTGTACATTTACCTTTGTGAATCAGGTAATTTTTATGTCGTCACTTTCTGGTTAGTGAAAGTTTAGCTTTCATTTTACCAGCCTCTACATTTATTCAGGTTACAGGGCCTGCCTAAAACTGGATTTTAGTGATAGATGTGGGAGGACACCAGGATTACCATACTGCACTTCCCACACACATCCTTAACTCTCAGACCTTGAGTTTAGTGTAGCTGAAGACTTTAGCCAGATTAAAAATGCCCAAAGTAGGTCGGTTTATCCCCAAGAACCTGTGCTCTACTGGTTTGGGCATCCGTGTGACAATTCCCACTCACTAGCTTGTGCCAGGCAGAAATGTGGCACCTCAGTTTCAGAGCATTCTTAAAACTGTGGAAGAACAGAAAAGGACAGAACCTGTTGTCTGAGACATGAGAAGTGCCTAGAAGACTGTACCTCCTCTCCCTCTTGTACCCAGTACAAATATGTGAACTGCAACAGTCATAAAACTGACCTCCTTTTCAAACTACAGGGATACTAGAAACTCATAGAGGCATTTCCTGCAATTGCCCAGTTGACCAGTGGCAATTGGATCTTTAGTGTACCCTGCTGTGGCTGATGGCTGAATCCCTGTGAGTCCCTTATTCCCTTCCCTTAGGTTCTGGGGGGCTTTAGAAGTAAACTCCTCTGGTTGATTGGGACTTAGATGACGAAATTGAGAGGGTACAATCTTTGATCAGGACGGACATGGTTAGTGTATCTGACCCACGCTCTATCCGGGTCAGCATTTTGCCCTTAAAGTTACCTCACCCTTCAGCTTTAGCTGTTTTAAAATACATCAAGACAGTCAATGTTGTGTTTAGGAAGGTGGCTACCTGGCTATGGTTACCCCAGATTTTTTGCCTGTGTTTAGCTGGTTTTTGACTTAGTTGGCCTGGTTCCCTGCTAATCAGGGCCCCAGGCTATCTGCTCTTTCTTTAAAATGGATTCCATGTACCCTAGGTGCATAACTAAATTGGCTTGGGTCACCTTATCAGCCCCTGTATAATGCACCATAGGTGCCCAGGGCATAGGTGCCACCCAAGGCCTACCAGGGGCTGCAGCATATCTTTTGCCACCCCTGGCTGGCTATCCAAAATTGACACAACTGGCTGATCACTCAGCTGGGGCAAGTGGGTGTAATCACCCCTTGCTTAGATATAGTATACCTATATCTAAACCTATATCTGGACACATATAAACCTGAGAGTCACTCCTATGGAAGGCCTTATCAATCCTGGAGGCAGAGTGCGTGGTTTAATGTGAGATGGAGCTCTGGCATGAGCTGAGCCTGTCTGCAGCTGTCGGGAACAACTCCCTAAGCTGATCCGGGATAATGCCATACCATATACTCTTAAGTGCCTTATATTCTCCAGTATTGGGGTGTCTTTCATAGATTCACATGCTTGAATATTCCCCGTCGTCGGAGTGGGAGTCCCACGGTAAATAAAATAGCAATAAATACTAAATATATAATATATAATAAATATATATATACATAATAAGGAAAAACCCCAAAAATGCATACAAGAAGCATAGGGTACCTAACCAAAAAATTCTCCATAGGAATGCATGGGAATATAACAGTTCCAATGTAGCCTATCCTTGTCATTATGTTAGTCCAAACTGCAGCCAATCAGGCGCCAGCAGCCCTCTAGAACCTTCTCCTCAGAGCTCAAGCCCTCAGATTTTCTACCGCACGTCGTGTGTAAGGGAGTCTCCCTGAGCTCTGCTCAGTTTTTCTTTTCTTCAAGTGTTTCCAGTTTCTCCACAATGTCTTCAAGTAAGAAGTCTCTTTTCAGAGCTTGTTCCTCCTGTGGAAAGCTGAGATTATTTCATGACGACCCTCACAGTAAGTGTATTTACTGCTTGTACCCGGACCATGAAGTAGGCACCTGTAAGCTCTGTAGAAAATTCTCAGAGAAAACCCTTAAGGACAGAGAAGGCCGCTTACTAGTTTGGCTTCAAAGGCTGAAGGACAAAGACAATATACTTTCTGATGCTGAAAGTCTTGTTTCAGGCCGATCTAAAGCAGCTTCTAAGCGTGGTAGTGTGCAGGAGGTGCCTTCCCCATTTCTTAAAAAGAGGAAACTATCCCTCGCTTTGACCCCTGCGGTGTCTTCACCATTACCTACCACGTCTGGACCCATGAGACATAGCTCTCAGGCTCCTTCTGCTTCAAATTCCAGTTTTTCCGTGAAGAAAACGGATTTTCCGTCGACGACAGTAGTTTCACCTCCGCCGACGAGAATGGCTGTCTCTGGATCAAAATCGACGACGACAGTCACGACGACGCTGGCCTCTGGATCGTCGACGTCTTCGTCGTCGATAAGAGTGGTTCTCAGTTCTAAGACTGTTTCTTCTTTGATTCCGATTTCATCTTCGTCGACGAGGAGAGTTCACTCGTCGACGACCCGGTCGCCGTCGACGAAAGGATCGAAGACTCTGGGTTCGTCTACGCCCTCGACGACGAGCATACCGTCGATGTCTGTCCCGTCGACGAGAGGATCTGTTCCATCTGTCCCGTCGACGACCGCTCCGTCGACGACCGCTCCGTCGACGACCGCTCCGTCGACGACCGCTCTGTCGACGACCGCTCTGTCGACGACCGCTCTGTCGACGACCGCTACGTCGACGACCGCTCCGTCGACGACCGCTCCGTCGACGACCGCTCCGTCGACGACCGCTCCGTCGACGACCGTCCCGTCGACGATCGCCCTGTCGACGACGGCTCCGTCGACGAAGACCTTGAAATTGAAGGTTCCGTCGGCGACAACGACGTTGCCCATGAAGATTACTCCGTCGACTGTCTCCTCGTCGGCGACAACATCCAAGCCAGTTTCCTCGCAGAAGACGACTGATGTCATGCCGTCGACGCGTACGCAGGACACAGTTTCCACGCTAGCCTCTTCATTTGCTTCAATGCCTTTATTGCCTCTACAGTCCAGCAAATCTGTCCAGTTCGGGACTTTTACAGAAGGAGAAATGGTTAATCCTCCATCTCCTTTGTTTGCTACTGATTCAGATCAAGAGTCTGATGACCAAGCTCATAGTCTTTCGGACTTGAACATAAAGTGCCAAGACTTCAGTAACGATGAAGAGGATCAGTATGGCCAACATCAAGCAACTCACCCTCAAGTACCAGCTGCGATGTTGCCTATATCAATGATATCGAACCTCCAAAGTATGTTGGAAGATTACAATCGACGATTCCCACCATCTCCACAGGTTGCCGCTGTCCCATCAGTGTTAAACCCAGTTACGGAGCCAGCACTGGCTCCTTCACACCCGGCGCCGCCTGTTACTGTTCACAGGAGTACATCAGTTCGAGTTCACACAACAATTTATCCAGATGAGGATGATGACGAGAATCCTCCAGAGCGTGAGGATGGAGAAGTTTCTGATGTGGATGAGGATGGTGAAGAACATTTAGCGGAGTGGGATGACTATCGTGCTCAGACACCATCCCCTTCTCAGGTGCCGCCAGGGGGTTCTCCTCCAGTGGATATTGCAGGCTTCCACCAATTAATGGACAGGGCGGCGCAACGGTTCAAATTACCACGAGCCCACAGAGAGGAAGATTGCTTCCTATATGATTTCAAAAACCAACCATTAAAAGAGATACACACAGTCCCGATTATAGACTTCATCTGGACTGAAGGGGTGAAATTAATGAAGACACCTAACTCTTTACCAGCACAACTGCCGAGGTTGGAAAAGAAATATAAGGCGCCGGTGGGATCTCCAGCATGCCTTACAGGTCAACCTAAGCCCGATTCTGTCGTTACGCAGGCAGCTCAAAGAGGTTCGAAGAATCCAGCGTCTACAATCACCGCTCCTCCAGACCGAGAGGGCCGTCGCCTAGATGCTATTGGGCGTAAATTTTCCTCCATGTCCTCTACAACGGTTCGAGTAGCTAACGCTATGGCTATCTTAGGTCGTTATGACCGTCAGGCTTGGGCTGATATGTCCGCCTATGTGGCGTTACTCCCGGATGCTTCCAAGACAGAAGCACAGAAGATTCTGCAAGAAGGAGAAAGAACTGCAGAGGAACTCATTGATTGTGCAGTGGATGTGGCCTGCACTGGTTTTCGCCAACTCACTGGAGCGGCCGTCCTACGTCGACAAGGTTGGCTACGCTCAAATTCGTTTCGACAGGAAGTTGACAAGAATCCTGGATATGCCATATGACGGCGAGTCATTATTTGGAGCGCATATTGATGAAGCGCTACAATCCATAAAAAAGGACACGGACACTGCACGTGCCTTGGGTACCCTTCAGTTTAAGAAGCAGCCCTTTCGGGGTGCTCGAGGACGTGGCACTACATCCACTTTTCGTGGAGGAAGCAATCAATATCGGTCCTATAACCAAGGTAATCAACGTTTCACCGGTAACCGTCAACAGTCTTCCCTTCAGCAACCTGCCAGAAATTACAGAGGAAAGTCCACTTTCAGGGGACAATCCAACAAACGTCAATGACTTGTCTGTCGAACGGAGAATTGGAGGTCAAATCTCTGTTTGGTTCTCAATGGTCCTCCATTACAACGGACCGTTGGGTACTCGACATTGTGAAAAAAGGCCATGCATTGGAATTTGTCGAGGTACCTCCTCCAACGCCACCTTCCGGACCACCACCTCCGCACCTCAAAGAACTATTTCATCAAGTTCGCCTTCTCATTCAAAAAGGTGCGGTGGAAGTAGTACCAAAGTCTCAGAGAGGGAAGGGGTTTTATTCCCGTTTTTTCCTTATCGTCAAGAAGAACGGAGAATGGAGACCCATATTGGACTTGAGCACTCAATCACTATCTCAAGGATCAGACCTTCCGTATGCTAATGCTTACAAAAATCTTGCGTTTACTCTCTGTCGGAGATTTCATGACGACCATCGATCTCCGAGACGCCTACTTCCATGTCCCAATACTCGCAGGTCATCGAAAGTTCCTGCGCTTCAAGGTGGGGCACCTTCATTTCCAATTCAAGGTCCTTCCATTTGGCCTCCGGTCGGCCCCCCCGAGTCTTTACAAAAATGTCGGCTCCGGTCATGGCTTTTCTTCGTCTCCAAGGCATCCAGATATTCCCATATCTCGACGACTGCCTCCTGAAATCGCAATCCCGCTCACAACTCCAACACCATACTTCCATTTGTCAGACAGTATTCCGTTCCTTGGGTCTGTCCATCAATCTGGAGAAATCTCAATTGCAGCCAACAACTTGCAAGGATTTCCTAGGAGCAACGCTGGACACCAAACTAGCAAAGGAACGGGAACGTCCGCAAAGGATTCTCCGATTAGTTTCACTACTTCTGGCAAAGAGGTGCGCTTCAGTCCGTTTGTTGAAGTCCTTTCTGGGGATGGCTTCGTTGTGCATCGCTCTTGTCCCTCATTGCCGACTACGAGCGCGACCTATCCAACAGGCTCTGGACAAACAGTGGCGTCAAGTCACCGGTTCCTTCAACGATCAGGTTACCATCACCGTCCCCATGAAGAAAGCGCTCAGATGGTGGGCACAACCACATCAGCTAGCGGCAGGCACGTCCTTTCTGTTCAACATCCCGGATCTAACTTTAACGACGGACGCATCTCTGGAGGGTTGGGGAGCTCACCTCCAAGACCTTTCCGTCAAGGGGAAATGGACTTTGCATCAAAAGACCTGGCACATCAACAAATTGGAGCTCATGGCTATCTTTTTGGCCCTGAAATCATTTCAACCAGTGCTGCAAGGGGAGTCGGTTCTCATACAGACGGACAACACAACCTGCATGCATTACATAAACAAGCAGGGCGGAACAAAGTCTCCGGTGTTATCCCGCCTGGCAGAGGCGATTTGGGACTGGTCCATCAATCATCAGATCACAATCACCGCAGTTCATCTTCCGGGGTTGTCCAACCTTCTGGCGGATTCCCTAAGCAGATCCCGATCATCCAACCACGAGTGGGAACTCCACCAGCCAACACTCGATATGGTCTTTCGTCGTTGGGGATTCCCGGAAATCGACCTCTTTGCAGCTCCAGAGAACCGCAAATGCCCCGCTTACGCAAGCTGGCATCCCCACAAAGGATCCCAAGGCAATGCCCTTTTGATGGATTGGTCGAATCTCTTCGCCTACGCCTTTCCTTCGATCCCTCTAGTGCCTCGAGTACTTTGGAAGATTCGGAGAGAACCCTGCCACATCCTTCTGATTGCTCCCAGGTGGCCACGACAGGCGTGGATCTCGGAGCTGCTACTCCTGTCTCAATGCAAACCCATTCTTCTTCGTCCTCGAATGGATCTTCTCTCCATGAACAGGGGTCAAATCTACCATCCAGACCCCTCTTCTCTGAGTTTATCAGCCTGGAACCTGAACACTGTGAATTTGCACATCTAACCATCCCTCAGGAGTGTCGTAACATCCTTGCTCAGGCCAGGGCTCCATCAACTATAAAGACCTATAAGTTGAAATGGAAACGCTTTTGCCACTGGTGTGCAGACGCCGGAGTACATCCTTTGCGTGCCACGCCCGCTGACCTCCTCCCTTTCTTTTTCCAACTGGCTCAGTCAGGTTTGTCACATGCTACTTTAAGAGTTTTTCTGGCGGCAATATCACGCTTCCGCCATGATGGCTCCGCCTCCCTATGTTCATCCAGGTTAATACGTCAATTTTTCAAGCGACTACTTCGGACTTTTCCTCCAGTTCGGCGTCCCCCTCCCGAGTGGCGCCTCAACATTGTCCTATCACAATTAATGACTGCACCTTTTGAACCAATCCATAAGGCAGACCTCAAGTATGTCACCTGGAAGGTCGCGCTTTTACTTGCTTTGACGTCTTCACGTCGAGTGAGTGATATGCATGCATTCACGATCAAACCACCATTTCTACAGTTTAAACCGGATTCTGTGCTTTTACGCACTAACCCTACTTTTCTTCCAAAAGTGCCTTCAGACTTCCATATTAATGAGCCTGTTATACTGAAGTCTTTCTTTGCCAACCCGCAATCTCCTGCGGAACAACGCTTGCACTCTTTGGACATTAGAAGATGTTTAAAGTTTTACATCAGCAGAACAGCCCAGTTCCGAAAGTCGGATCAGCTCTTTCTGGCCTATGGCCGCTTTCAAAAAGGGCGGCCAGTAACCAAACCTACAGTAGCCCGCTGGGTGGCTTCGACGATTGCTTTCTGCCATCAGAAAGCGGGAAAGCCTTTACAGACTGCAGTACGGGCCCACTCTACCAGGTCTATGGCCTCTTTGACTGCACTCTTTGCCGGAGTTCCATTGCATCAGATTTGCAGAGCAGCCACGTGGTCCAGCAGGCACACGTTCACAAAGCACTACAATCTGGGTGCCATGGCTGAAGGAGATACCGCAGTGGGACAAGCTGTGCTCCGTAATCTTTTTCAATAAGGTGAGCCTCTATTCTACCCGCCTCCTCATAGTTTCCAGTTTTATGCATGTCTTCTCTATGTATACATATAGTTGTATAACTTCTATGGCATGGGTTATTACACCCGTTGATTCCAACCTTTTGTTTATACATTGCATTCTGGAAACTTTGTGTTGGGATACGGACTGCTAACTATTCTATATTCAAGCATGTGAATCTATGAAAGACACCCCAATACTGGAGAAGAACAATTGTTACTTACCTGTAAACAGGTGGTTCTCCAGTATTGGTGTCTTTCATAGATTCACATGCGACCCTCCCATCCTCCCCTCAGAGGCTCTCTTCTCCTCATAGACTCTGTGGTCACTCTTGTGCTACGAAAATCTGAGGGCTTGAGCTCTGAGGAGAAGGTTCTAGAGGGCTGCTGCCGCCTGATTGGCTGCAGTTTGGACTAACATAATGACAAGGATAGGCTACCTTGGAACTGTTATATTCCCATGCATTCCTATGGAGAATTTTTTGGTTAGGTACCCTATGCTTCTTGTATGCATTTTTTGGGTTTTTCCTTATTATGTATATATATATTTATTATATATTATTATATATTTAGTATTTATTGCTATTTTATTTACCGTGGGACTCCCACTCCGACGACGGGGAATATTCAAGCATGTGAATCTATGAAAGACACCAATACTGGAGAACCACCTGTTTACAGGTAAGTAACAATTGTTCATCCTCGCGGTTATATAGCAACTTTGGTTCGGCTTTATCAAAACATGTCGTGTAAGGTGTCATACGAATTGGAATACTACCCCCTCGCCAGTTCTGGCGACGGGGGTAGCATTCCACCCTTCTAGAGGGAGAAGACATGTTACTTTGCTGAAACGCGGTTGATTTTAAAAGAGCCTCAGATCCACAAAATGGATGCCTCTGCCAAAGACACGGGTCTGGCCTCCTGCTGCTGGCTGAAACTCAGCAAATGGTGGCCTGGACAAAGGGTTTCCTGTCGCAGGGCGGTGTTACACCACCCCAGACAGGAGATAGTGGATTGTAGCTGGGAGGTTTCAAAGAAACCAGACACTGCCTGGGGAGCACAAGGCTGCCCCTTGCATAATCCGGCCAAACCGGTTCTGGGACACACCAGCCCCAGTCCCAGCGCGGCCTGGATCAAAGGAAAAAGGTGTATCCACCCCCTTCCTGGGTCCCACCCATAGGAGGGGACCTAGCAGGGTTATCCAGCCCACCAGATTCGAATAAGAGTGGGAGCAGTGCCAATTCAACTCAGATTATCCTGAAGAAACATAAGAAACGAAACTCTGGACCCTTCGACATCCTACTCCACGTCGAAGACTGAAGAATCTCCCTTGTGGTCAAGGAGTGACCACCCTGTGCAAACAGGTACCATCCAGCACCTCGACCCTTGCTTTGTTGCAGTTCCCGCCGGAACTCGAGCGACAGAGATCGACGAGATCAAGCTTGCCTGCCTTCCTCCAGCCCGATCCACGGGTCCCTGCAGAGCTGAGACCCGTGGATCGACCGGAAGCGTGGGGCACGCCATCTTGAAAAGGCCACGAGACGGTGACCGTGCAGCCCACGAGTGACCCTCGAAGCTGTACACCGGGGTTTGAGAAGCCCCAACCCTGAGCTACACTTGCACCAAAGCTACCCCCTCCACACTCGAGAGAGTGCTGCGTGGGGCCCTTCTGCTCGTGTTGGCTCGACCCGTTGGCCCGGTCACTTGCCAGCTGGCTTGTGGTCCCTGTGCCGACGAAAACCTTAAACCGACTTGCTTTTCTGGTTGCCCCAGATTTGCACCAGCTCCTGTGAAAAGGAGCCCCCGCTCTGACCCTCCTGGTCTGAGTGAGAAGCAATCTCCCGGTTCCGCGTGGATTGCTTTTGCCAAGTGCTGTTTGCTGCAATCTTGAAGCCGACTGTGCTGACGGCGCGAGCCTGTGTGGGACAGATCGTGACCTGCTCCTGGACGTCGCAGATGCCCCAGAGCCCACATGACAGCGGAGAGAAGCCTCTCGACAACCATCTGATTGCGCCTGACATTGCCTGGTTCCGTCCTGGTTCCACCCTGGTCACTGCTGAATGACCCAGACTCTGTCTCCTCTGCTTTCAGATTCATCTCGACTTCGATCCACCCTTGGATCACACCGGACACTTCTGCTTCCCATCGCCCGCAGCATCTTCAGCTCCAAGCACCAAGAGCCTGCGTGTCAAAACCCG